>NC_139345.1:135463521-135923560 GCF_055883805.1 Amblyomma maculatum
CAAAGGACGTTCTACGTCCGCCGCTATGGCTAGGGGTGGCGCTGGTGAACACTATCAAGGTTCGTATACAGACAACACAAATACCCAAGCAAGTAGCAGGGGGGACAGCGGCCGATGTAGCTCAGTTGGAAGAGCACCGGACGCGATATTCGGAGGTGTGGGTTCGGTTCCCACCATCGGCACGTTGTTTTTTCTTCTACTTTGCGTTTAATTATCTTCCCCTAACAGATTCGTTAGTAATTTCTGTGATTATCTAAGCAAACATTAAAAAAAAGACATAAAAGGACCATCCCCAACGCTTTCCTTGGCCTCGCCGACTGTTGGCTTCTTTCCTTCATGTATTATAACGAGCACCCTCATTTCCCCTTAATTGATCGGCTTGTAGCTTACGGGGGTCTCGGTTCTGGCAGTCTTGAAGCCATAGGTAGCGTAAGAGGGGTCTAGCACAGCGTTCGCCCTCGCTCTTGATCACGTTCTACGTGACGCTGGCGGTAACAAAGGACGTTCTACGTCCGCCGCTATGGCTAGGGGTGGCGCTGGTGAACACTATCAAGGTTCGTATACAGACAACACAAATACCCAAGCAAGTAGCAGGGGGGACAGCGGCCGATGTAGCTCAGTTGGAAGAGCACCGGACGCGATATTCGGAGGTCGTGGGTTCGGTTCCCACCATCGGCACGTTGTTTTTTCTTCTACTTTGCGTTTAATTATCTGCCCCTAACAGATTCGTTAGTAATTTCTGTGATTATCTAAGCAAACATTAAAAAAAAGACGTAAAAGGACCATCCCCAACGCTTTCCTTGGCCTCGCCGACTGTTGGCTTCTTTCCTTCATGTATTATAACGAGCACACTCATTTCCCCTTAATTGATCGGCTTTTAGCTTACGGGGGTCTCGGTTCTGGCAGTCTTGAAGCCATAGGTAGCGTAAGAGGGGTCTAGCACAGCGTTCGCCCTCGCTCTTGATCACGTTCTACGTGACGCTGGCGGTAACAAAGGACTTTCTACGTCCGCCGCTATGGCTAGGGGTGGCGCTGGTGAACACTATCAAGGTTCGTATACAGACAACACAAATACCCAAGCAAGTAGCAGGGGGGACAGCGGCCGATGTAGCTCAGTTGGAAGAGCACCGGACGCGATATTCGGAGGTCGTGGGTTCGGTTCCCACCATCGGCACGTTGTTTTTCTTCTACTTTGCGTTTAATTATCTTCCCCTAACAGATTCGTTAGTAATTTATGTGATTATCTAAGCAAACATTTAAAAAAAAGACATAAAAGGACCATCCCCAACGCTTTCCTTGGCCTCGCCGACTGTTGGCTTCTTTCCTTCATATATATATATATATATATATATATATATATATATATATATATGTGTGTCGCGGACAACAGGGCAAGACGTGAATGAGAGGGCTAAGCTGTAGAAGCAGGCAGCGTTCCGAACACAGCGCGCGAGCCGACTTCAATGTCCTCTTCTTCCAGGCGCAACAAGAACATAGCAACACCAGGTGGAATTGTATCCCTCTTAAAGAAGAAATCAGAGACGGAGTGCGAGCGATGGGCAATGGAAGCGAAAACAAAGATCAGCACATGGACAGAATAGATAACGGAGGCGGGGTAAGGTGTCCTACGCGACAACAAAACAAGCGCATAGCACATTACCGCGTCAAATATGGCTGCATGCGGACAACGTGCACGATCTCGGAGCGTGGTTGCCGACGCGTGGGCTGCACAGTACCCGCTGGAAGAACTTCGTATGTCACTTCCGTGACATGGCGCAGAACTTCGTCAGATCCGAGTAACGGGA
The DNA here is from genome assembly GCF_055883805.1 of Amblyomma maculatum. Taxonomy (NCBI): domain Eukaryota; kingdom Metazoa; phylum Arthropoda; class Arachnida; order Ixodida; family Ixodidae; genus Amblyomma; species Amblyomma maculatum. The sequence continues at coordinate 135,465,327 of NC_139345.1, forward strand.
AATCAGTTTGTCACACAAGCCGGGCCGACGCACCGGGGTCCACACCCAAACTTTCTCTCCAGGATGGTATTTGACGCGTCGATGAGGGAGGCTGTAGCGGCGTGCATCCGTGCCCTGCTGTTGCTGAATGTGAAGGCGGGCAAGTTGACGCGCTTCCTGAGCGCGCTGAGCAAACTGCTCGGCGTTGCGTGAGTGGATGATCATCTGTCCAGCTCAGAAGCATGGGATCCAACATCATCTGAACGTCACGTCCGTAGACTAAACGAAATGGGGTAAAACGCATCGTCTCTTGGGTGGCCGTGTTGTCGGCATATGTGATGTAGGGAAGAATCCGATCCCTAGGTTTTGTGCTGCGAGTCTATGTACATTGCGATCATGTCGGCAATGGTTTTGTTGAGTCTCTCCGTGAGGCCATTCGTCTGCGGGTGATATGCAGTAGTTTTTCGGCAGCTGGTGTGAGTAAGCTCGAACACGTCGTGCATGAGCTGCGCCGTAAACGCGGTGCCTCGATCGGTTAGGTGATGACTAGGGATGGTGCGCCATGACGCAATACGATTTGGTGCATAAAGAACTGAGTGATCTCAATTGATGTGCGACGCTGCACTGTCTTGGTTTCCGCATACCGTGTGAGTTAGTCGGTCGCGACTATATACCATTTGTTATTTGTCGATGACAGCGGAAATGGGCCCTGAAGGTCCATGCCGACTTGGTCAAACGGCGTCCGAGGTGGATTAATAGGTCGGAGCAAAGTCGCGGGCAATGAAGGAGGCACCTTTTTACGTTGACACTCGCGGCAGCCTCTTAACTATCGATGGACGGCTTCAGAAAGTTTAGGCCAAAAATAGGCTTCACGAACTCGAGCGAGTGTACGTGCAAAGCCCAAGTGGCCGGAGGTGGGCTCATCGTGGCAAGCGAAAAGGATATCGGCGCTAAGGTCGGCCGGAACGACGAGGAAGCGTGCTCGGTCAACAGTGCTGGAGTTTTGCTTGAATAAAACGACATTCCGAAGACAGAATTCAGACAGGTTCCTTCCAAACTGGCGGAGGACGTCAGCAGCATGACCCTCCAGGTGGTCAATGACAGATCGAAGGCCTGGGTTTGCTCGTTGTCGGGTCATTGTGTCTAAGGAATTCACTAGTTCAAGAAAACCTCGGTTATTCGTGACGTTATCGACAAATCCGACGGGTGCCCGCGAGATTGCGTCAGCATCTTCGTGTTTCTTACCAGATTTGTACACAATGGAGTAATCAAATTCTTGGAGGTGAAGGCTCCACCATGCTTAGCGCCCCGATGGGTAGCGAAGATTGGCCGGCCAGCAAAAAAAAATTGTGGTCAGTAACGACTTTAAACGCGCGGCCATAGAGGTAAGGTCAAGATTTTATACTTGCCTACACAACCACGAGGCATTCCTTTTCCGTAGCGGAATAATTTGTTTCAGCGCGGGAGAGCGTGCGACTGCCATGCGCAATGACCCTTTCCATGTCAGCTTGGTGTTGAACGAGTACAGCGCCAAAGCCGATGTTGCTAGCGTCGGTGTGTATATTTGTGGCAGCGTCTTCATAAAAGTGCGCAAGAAGAGGGGTAGTTTGCAATTGTTTGCGCAGCTCCGCAAAAGCCTCCTGTTGCACGGCGGCCCACACGAACTGTGTATCATCTCGCGTGATGCGGGCCAGGGGTGCGGCTATCTTGGAAAAGTCGGCGATGAAGCGGTTTAGTACGCACACAAAACCAGGAAACAATCAAACTCTTCTTCGTGGCAGGAACGGGAAATTTGGCGACAGCAGCAAATTTGTCGGGGTCTGGCCTAACGCCTGCGGCACTCACAACATGACCGAGAAGCTTTAAATTTTTGTAGCCAAAGTGGCAATTCTCGGGCTTGAGCGTCACGTCAGAAAACAATACAACGTCTTCGAGGAAAACTACATAGATTTGCCATTTGAGGCCGGCAAGAATGGTATCCATGATGGGCTGAAAAGTAGCTGGCGCTGAACATAGGCCGAATGGCAGCGCTTTAAACTCGTACAGTCTGCCAGTACCCGCTCTTCAAGCCAATGGAGGAGAAGTACTGGGCGCGAGGAAGCTTGTCGAGCCAATCGTCGATACGGGGCAGCGGGCAGACGTCTTTTTTAGTGATGTCGGTGAACTTTCGATAATCAACATGGAAGTGTGCCATCCTTTTTCTTTACCAGTATGACATGGGACGACCACGGACTGTTGGAGGGTTGGATGACACCATCACAAAGCATCTCCTGAACCTGTGTCTGAATCGCTTCACGTTCCGTCGTTGAGATCAGGTACGGCTGGTGGCGTAGAGGGCGGGCAGCGTCGGGAGTAAATATGCGGTGCTTCACAAGAGACGTTTGCCGAATTTTCGACGAGGTCGCGAAACAAGCACTGCGTTCTAGGAGGAGAGAATGCAGTTCGCGCTGCTGTGTTTCCCAGATATCTGTACTAATATCAAGATTATCCAGGGATAGACGCTCATTTTAAACTTCTCCGAACGTAAAACATTCAGAAACGTCCGCTAAGTAGTCGGAGAATGCGATTGCGGTATGGCGGAAAAGATGACGGGGTTCGTTCGTAAAGTTAGGTCAGCCAATACGGAGGTGGATGAGGCTCCGCGCCGAGGTGATGCCGTAGGTGAGGGGTTTACCCAGTACCTACACCAAAATATGTCGTTGCAAAAGGGCAAGACGTGAACGACAGGGCTAAGCTGTAGCAGCAGGCAGCGTCCCGAATACGGCGCGCGAGGCGACTTCAGTGTCCTCTTCCGGGCACAGCAAGAACATAGTCACCAAGTGGCAGTATATATACTGCCTAGAAACCTTCAAAACTTTATTTGTTGTTTTTTAGCAGCCGCCGGCATAAGGCTTATCAATCTCATTCTGGATCGCGTATCAGTTCGTAATCTTTGTTTGTTAATGCTCGATGTCGCTAGTCACATCTTTATCAGTTTCGTTGTAGAGCAGGACGCAGCGATATCTATCTCGAAGATTCTGACCACTCATGTGTCTTTCCACAATGTTCCAGCCCATGCCAGTAGCTGTTTGCGACGTCGTCCAGATTGTTCTAAGCAGCCTTTAAATTGAGCATTGACGAGTGCGACGGGCATTCTTTGTTCGACGATCGACCAGCACCTTGGTTGCTATCGCAGCCGCCGAGTTGCTTAGTTCTTTTGCGGGCGCAAGGCAGCCCAATAAAGAGTCAATTTCAGTACCATGAAGCCTGTGACTTCTTTTGGTGTAAACGGCCTCGCCACCACTACGTGACATCTGGTGGAGGTGCTGCCTTTGATTCTTCAAGCGAAGATCGCAGCCTTGTTATCGTTACCCTCGAGGAACAGCCAACAGGCCACCCAACCAGACGCCGGCTTCAAGGGCTCCAACCTGAACACGGTTGCTGCCGGACCCCATTCGACCTCAGAAGGCATCGACGCTGACAATGGCCCAGCCTATATCACCGGTTGTATTCGTTCAACCCCGTGAGCCCCCCTGCTTCCATGTATGACCGGACGAAGATGCAGAAGACTGGATGGACCTTTTCGACCGTGTGGCAGAATTCAACGGCTTGAACGACGGCGCGAAACACAGGCAAGTCTACTTTGTTCTTCAAGCACATTCTCGAGTTTTGTTCGAAAATCATGAGGCAGCTATGAAGGATTGGGAGTTTTTCAAGGAAGTGTTTTTGACTGCCTTTTCAAGCGTCGCCCGAAAGAAAAGAGCCCAGGCCCTCCTTCAGTCAAGACTTAAACTTCCTAACGAGCCTGTCCTGGCGTACGTTGAGGAGATGAAGCGCCTCTTTCGCCGCGTCGACCCTAACATGACCGAAAGCGAGAGAGGCAAAGTTCAAAGCGAGGCGTTAAAGAATCGCTTTTTGCAAGTTTTGTCCGAAATCCGCCAAAAATTGTGGCGGAATTTGAAATGGAAGTGTCTGCCATCGAGAAGATGTTGGACACCCGGATGCGCCACTACGAGCGACCACTTCAGCCGGGCTACTCAAGCCACTACACCAGCGCATCTGCGAGCGGAGAGAACCTTCGGGATCTCATACGGGAGATCGTGCGAGAGGAGCTCCGCCGATTGATGCCTTCATCTACAACCCCAGGTGGCGACGCTCGCGGACGTCGTCCGTGAAGAAGTCCAGCAGGCGCTGGGCGTTCCTCAAGCGACGGCTGCGACTGTTCCAGCACAAGAGGCAACAGCGATGAACTACGCTGCTGCAATATGTCGCTCTGCGCCCCGACGTGATGACTTTCCGAGCCCTCGCCACTGCCATCCTGTTCCTGAAAACCGCCCTTTGGCCCCCACCCGCCAAGCCTACCAACTACCCCTAAGCCCCAGGAAGTGCGACGCCTGGAGGACAACCGGCCATTATGCTTCCACTGCGGTGAGGCCGGACACAGTCTGCGCCACTGCCCGTACCGACGAATCGGTCTCCGCGGATTTGCAGTCGACGCTCCACGACCACGCCCAGGTGAACGACCGCAAGAGATCAACAACTATTTGCGTAGCGGGGAGATTGCGCCACCAAGCCGTCGGTTCAGGTCTCCATCGCCGTACAGGGCCCGTTTTGCGTCGTCAGGCCGTAACTACGATGAAAGTGTGCGCGGAAAATCTCTAAGCCCGCGCATGGGAAACTAAATAGAGCAACCTTTGGAGAGGTGAGGTTGCTCAACAGCGAAAAGACGAACATCCTCCGTCGCCGACGACCACTAACGACGACACAGCCATTTCACCGCCGCTCCACACGACAACATCAACGGCAACACGACCAGAGTGCAAGCCGACACCGCCGCCCAGCGAACAACGGCATGCCCCGGCCATGATTTGAAGAAACGACGGAGCCGAGATGGAACACCAAGGCCCACGTGCAATGCGAGGACGCGAACAAGTGACCTTGAATTTGATGTCGACGGTCACAGAGTCACCTCCCTAGTAGACACCGGAGCTGACTATTCAGTCATCAGTGGACCGTTAGCCTATCAGCTTAGGAAAGTTACCAGCACTTGGTACGGCCCGCTGATTCGCACCGCTGGTGGCAACCTGATTACTTTATCGGGACGATGCACTGCAAGAATAACCGTAAATGGGCGTATTTACCCCACCAGCTTTGTGGTCTTGCAGCAGTGCTCCCGCGACGTGATTTTAGGCGTGGACTTCCTAAATAAACATAGGGGTATCATTGACCTGCGATCCAAGCTCATCAAGCTCTCTGCAGACAAAGCCATTCCTGCTACGACAACGACGTCGATGCAACACGTCGCTCTAAACGTCCTCGATGAAGAATTGACCGTCCCGTCCCGATCAACCAGCAAAGTCTGCGTAGGTTGCGCAAACATCGAAACCACTGATGGCATCGTCGAAGGAAATATCCAATCGCTCTTAGAACGAGGTGTCTGCATCGCAAGAGGCATCGCGAAATTCCGGAGAGGTCAAGCTCAGGCGCTGGTAACAAACTTCACCGAAGAATACCGGCACCTCAACAAGGGCACGACGATCGCTTTTCTCGAAGAATTAGCCGACCTCAAAGATGTATTCGCCCTCCACGACCAAACACTGGAAGACGCACCGGACCAATTCCGTCAGCACAAATTCGACATCAACCGGTCATTGACCTACAGCAGCAAAGACCAGATTCTCAGTCTTCTTCGAAGCTACGGGGAGTGCTTCTCGTCATCATCGAAGGTACGACAAACACCACTGGCCAAGCACCGCATTATAACGGACGAACACGCCCGACCTCTGCGACAAAGCCCTTATCGTGTATCGCCGCGAGAACGCCAGGCCATTCGCGATCAAGTTGAGGAAATGCTGCGTGATGACTTAATCCAGCCATCGAACAGCCCCTGGGCGGCACCAGTCGTTTTGGTGAAGAAGGAAGACTACACACTTCGCTTCTGCCTTGACTACCACCGCATGAATAGCATAACGAAGAAGGATGTCTACCCGCTTCCCCGCATCGACGACACTCTCGATCGGCTCTGCAATGCAAGGTACGTCTCATCGATAAACCTGAAGAGCGGATATTGGCAAATTGAGGTCGACGAAAGAGATCGCGAGAAGACCGCATTCATCACACCGAACGGTCTTTTTGAGTTCAAGGTGATGCCATTTGGCCTCTGCTCCGCACCAGCCACATTTCAAAGAGCAATGGACACAGTCCTGGCAGGCTTGAAGTGGCAAATTTGTTTGGTATATTTGGATGACGTTGTTGTCTTCTCGTCAAACTTTGAAGACCACCTAAAACGATTACAGACAGTGCTGGAAGCCATCAAGTCATCGGGACTAACGCTAAAAGCAGAGAAGTGTCACTTCGCCTACGAAGAACTCCGGTTCCTAGGTCACATCATTAGCAAGGACTGTATTCGTTCAGACCCGGAGAAAACAGCTGCAATCGCACAATTCCCACCACCTGCCGACAAAAAAGCTGTGCGCCGATTCTTTGGGCTGTGCGCTTATTATCGAAGATTTGTCAGAAACTTTTCGCGGATCGCCGAACCGTTGACGCAGCTTACAAAGGCTGACTTACCTTTTAAAAGGAAAGCGCCGCAAGTAGAAGCCTTTGACGAACTTGAGCGCTGCCTGCAATTACCGCCTATACTTGGCCACTTTGATGAAACCGCCGAGACCGAAATTCCCACCGACGCGAGCAGTGTGGGCCTAGGAGCCGTTCTTGTCCAGAAGAGGGCCGGAGAGGAGAAAGAAATCGCCTACGCTAGCAGGTCCCTCACAAAAGCCGAAGTCAATTACTCGACGACCGAGAAGGAGTGCCTTGCGATCATCTGGGCCAATTCTAAGTTTCGTCCATGCCTATACGGCCGACCATTCAAGGTGGTAAGCGACCATCACGTGCTCTGCTGGCTGGCTAATTTGAAAACATCCCTTCGGCCGCCTTGCCAGGTGGAGCCTACGACTTCAAGAATTTGACTTGACTGTAGTCTATAAGTCGGGCCAGAAGCATTCCGACGCAGACTGCTTGTCACGCGCTCCCGTCGACGCTCCCCCGAAGGTCGATGACGACGACGCCTTTTTGGGACCGGTAAGCGCAAGCAGTTTCGCAGACCAACTGCGATCAGACCCTGAGCTGAAAGCGCTAGCCGATTAATTAGAAGGAAAGACCACTTCCCCTCCCGGTGTGTTCAGGCGACATTTATCTTCGTTCGCGTTAAGCAATGGCCTCCTCGTGAAGAAGAACTTCGCACCCAACAGGACTGTGCAACTTCTTGTAGTGCCTAAAAACCTCCGGCAGGAAATTCTGCAGGCGTTGTATGATGAACCGTTGCGTCGAATCCAGGCAAAGTACTACTGGCCGCGACTGCCTGCAGAAGTTGCCCACTACGTGAAGACATGTCGTGAGTGCCAACGACGCAAGACGCCGCCTATCAGTCCAGCAGGACAACTAAATCCGATTCCGCCCCCTGACCTGCTCTTTCAACAAATTGGGATAGATCTCCTCGGCCCCTTTTCATCTTCATCTGCAGGTAACAAGTGGATCATCGCGGCCACTGACTACCTTACCCGTTACGCAAAAGCAAAAGCCCTTCCAGAGGGAACCGCGGCAGACGTCGCCATATTTTTTGTCGAACACATTCTCTTGCGACAAGGCGCCCCAGAAGTACTCAGCACGGACAGGGGAATGGCGTTTACGGCAGAGTTGACGCAAGTCCTCCTGGAATACAGTCATACAAGCCATTGACGAACAACCGCGTACCATCCCCAGACCAATGTCCTTACGGAGCGCCTGAACAAAACGATAGCGGTCATGATCGCCATGTACGTCGACGCTGAACACAAGACCTGGGACTCAATCTTGCCGTACGTGATCTTCGCGTATAACACGGCAGTCCAGGAGACGACCAGAGCGACACCGTTTAAGCTTGTGTACGGCAGGGAGCCCACGACGACGCTCGACGCAATGCTGTCGCACGTAACCAACGAGGACGCCCTTGACGTCGCCGCCTACCTGCAGCGTGCAGAGGAAGCCCGACGACTCGCACAGCTTGGTATTAAAGACGAAAAGCGCACCGACAGCCGACGATACAACTTACGACGACGCGACGCAGAGTACAATCGAGGAGACCAAGTGTGGGTTTGGAGACCGGTTCGCCGGCGCTGATTAAGTGAAAAGTTGTTGCGTCGATACTTTGGGCCGTACAAAATCATTCGCCACGTCGGTCCACTGGACTATGGAGTCATTTCCGACGGAATGTCAGCATCTCAACGGCGAAGCGCACGCCCACAAATTGTACATGTTGTACGACTGAAGCCACATTACGCGCGTTAAATCATCTGTAGTGTTTAAACTTTGCAGTGTTTATGTTTAGGTTGCTTTGTTTTGGAACATCGAGGCGATGTTTTTTTTTTTTGGGGGGGGGGGGGAGTAATGCCGCGAAACCTTCAAAACTGTATTTGTTGTTTTTTAACAGCCGCTGGCATAAAGGCTTATCACTCTGATTCTGGATCGCGTATCAGTTCCGTATTCTTTGTTAATGCTCGATATCGCTAGTCGCACCTTTATCAGTTTCGTTGTACACCTAGATCTGTCTCAAAGATTCCGGCCACTCGTGTGTCTTTCCACAATGTTCCATCCCGTGCTGGTAGCTGTTTGCGACGTCATCCAGCTTGTTCTGAGCAGCCTTTAAATTGAGCATTGACGAGTGCGACATGCATTCTTTGTTCGACGATCGACCAGCACGTTTGTTGCTATCGCTGCCGCCGAGTTGCTTAGTTCTTTTGCGGGCGCAAGTCAGCCCAATAGAGTTCATGTCAGTACCATCAAGCCTGTGTCTTCTTTTGGTGTCAACGGCCTTGTCACAACTACGTGGTGACAAGGCCAAGGTGGTGACAAGGGGGTATATATATATATATATATATATATATATATATATATATATATATATATATATATAGCGAAACTTTAAAACTAAAGCGCAAGAATTCGTGAAGTGTGTGTTTCGGTGTGAAACTTTACCGCGTCATACCGTTAACGGCGTAGGTTAATTGTCCATCTTCTTTGGCATATGCTTCAAGTAAAATGCTCTATAAGCACTACGAATCGAAGCATTCAATTGCGGCCCAATCAATGTTCAGCGCAGTGATATAGGAAGAGCGCAACAGGATAGTTAAGCGGGCGAGTTGGTGATACATCATCCAAAAAAAACAGCGCAAACAAACGGGGACGACAGGAAGAAACAACAGGAACAGGCGCTGACTCTCAACTAAAATTTAATCGCAGAAAATTTTGGAGGAAGAGCGCGCTTCATTTGTTTTCAAATATAGCATCCTTGTATAAGCAATCGTGTTCTCTTAGGGATCAAAGTTTATGACGGGCAAGAAACATTGCTCTGTAGCAGGGGGATCTATCCAGTGAAAAGCCTCGGAAGGTGAGAAAGCTTAAAAGAAATTTTATTAATTCATTATTTTTTATCCGCTGCCGGAGATTGGAGCAGGTATGCAAACAAGGTTAGCATTTCATGAGGAAATTTTGAGGAGCTAACAGCTCCTTTAAGACAGTGGTGAAAATCATCGCGAGCTCACATTTGTTTATTAATCCTTAGTAAGTAGTAAACTCATGCACAAATGAGGCAATAGCCAATGTTTCGACCTCTTCGCCCGTGAGTTGGAAAAACATTTATGTTCTATAATGCAGTGCTTCGGTAAAGTCATTGTGTCAGCTGTGAACAACCGTGAAATGCGTTCCGGTGAGCAACTGTTCATGTTTAATTTATTGGGCAGGTTAAACTTCTGGATTTATCATTGAGGTACGCGGCAAAGAGAGCTAGGTGGCCACCAGTGCGATGAAAAGCATAGGTGGTGCTGTCAGTCGCAGGTGCGCATCAGAAGCGCGCGCGCCGCAGAGGAAACATTCGCGGCATCTGCTACTGCGGCTCGTATTCTGTGTTGATTCCGTCGCATCGCGTTGCTTCTCTGTCGTACGGCGATACTTTGTTGACGATTGATCAAGCAGGAAAATATGTGTCTGCAGAGTGCGCTACCACAGTTCAACTCCGTCTCGCTAGGGCTTTCATCCCCCCCCCCCCTTCCTGAACGCTGTCGTTTTCGTTTGTTTTTGCTTATCGTGCTCTCTTTCTGATGTGTTCCCCATTCGAGCCCTTCTCTTCTCGAGATACACTATCTCCGTGAGGTGGGAGAATCACGTTAACCGTATAAGCGAGGAACCCACCCTGCTTCTTTAAGACCAACTGATGAGCTTGACCGCTTGGTTCACAGATTCGAGGACGTCTAAGGTACATTGAATGCCCTTCCTCCAGATGATCATAAGCACGTCACTACACCACAGTTTAGCAGTCGTAGAGCTTGTATTGTGCACTATATGTGGATCGAAAGTTGATGCAGAAATAAAAATGCAGTATTTTGCGCATCTCATTTCGAGTAAATTTGCTCTGCACAAAAATAAGAAAATGAATTCATTTCAAACTTCGACCGTGGGGGTCTTCTTTATCCGTATGCGGTGCTTATGTGGCAAATACGCTGGAAGGGCCTTGAAGAATTTTTTGTCAGTTCAGTGAAAAGTAATACAAGCGGCATATGCGTGAACTTGCGATGTTTTTGCAAAGCGCAAATATGTCCAAGCGTGGATAGTCCTATCCATGACAGGGAATTAGACTTCTCAAAGCGAAGTTCTACGTCCTCATGCGATTCCGTTCCTGTGAGAGGTCACTAAACGGAGAGCAGAGCTCTAAAGCAGAATAGATAAAGCACCGGAAGCTGCGGAGTTGTAAATAATTGTCTTTCAGGGCTCTATTTAATATTTCTGTCTGTGTCTTGTGTGTTTTCAAATTTAGCAGCTTAATTCATTCACGTTCTTCTAGTTCTATGACATTTTCATATTGTTCTGCAGTGTTTTATATGTTGGTAGCATCCTTGATCCTTGATCTATGTTAGGTCGCGAATTGTTTATCTGCTGGTTTTGGAGGTCGTCCGCTATACAGTTTCATACATTTTATGAGCTCTTGCTGATTTATTTAGTTTATAACAGAATCGCCTGTTAATATCTAAACGCCCACACATTTAAATAAAATATTCAAGAGCGCCTGAAATAATTTCTATCTCCAAGCAATCTTCATTAACCCCTATTTATAGGTGGCGCAAGCAAGGTACGCTAGCATAGCCTAAAACAGCCTCCGTTGCGTTTCCAGTCCGAGCGAGCATCGATGAAGGACTTCAACTTAGCCCGCATAAAGTGACGCATCAGTTAATAACTATTTGCGGTCATAAATACACATTAAAAATTCGTTCTTGGTCTGCCGTTAAAGCGGTATTCACACGGGGGAGCCTTTCGGGGAGAGGGTGCGGGGGTAACGTCGGCCAGCTGAACGCCCTCCCTTGCTCCCGCATTCACACCGGCGACGAAGTACAAGAGGAGAGCGGTGTCTGCGCTACCTGCCTCGCTCCTTCGCCGCAGTAGGGTTCAATGTGCATTGCTGAAATTTTGAACTCTGGTAGTGTGGATGAGGCGGAGAATGCATAAGGCAGCCGTAGACAAGTTCATGATGAAATAGCGAGGATATTTTATATAAAATATCACATCAGTTCAAATTCAAAATAAGAGCATAGGGACAATGTAGGCATCAGATCGACGACAGGAATAGATGAGGACCCATACCCTCAGTATTTTTTTCTATTACTACTAGGTCCCTAGATGAGGAGTGCAGTTACTTGCAAAATTAATAGAAAACAAAGTATTGTATTTACTTTGCTCAATAATACAACGCACGACAAAGAATAAAAGGCTGCCAACAACAGCTTGGAAAACCCCCAGTACCTATTCTTCACACGGCGACCAGGCTTGAGCATCCGGGGAGGTAGTATGAGATTTCTAGTTTGTACACAAAAATCAATGTATTAGAACAAAATAATTACATATCGCATATGTTAGCATCATTTTACTAATCATAGGCGCTGAACTTGGCAGGAAAAAAATTGTTACATGAAACTTGTTGCAAAAAAACGTTGAGCGCGAAACAAAAGACGCAAAAGCACCAAGAAAAACGTTACACCAAAAGGTAAGGCATTAGACCAAATTATTTTGCATGCTTTTCTGTGGTCATGCCATGTTTCGAAAGACTGTTCAGTTGCTTCGGGAAGTTACAGCACAATGACAGCGTGTGATTAGTGGCGCGGCAGAGTGGAAAGGACCAAACGTTGCGGTCGTGCACTGGATAAGCAGGCTTGTACCAAATTAAATAGAGCACTTTAAGCATACAGTCAACGTTACCAGACAAGCAGTCATACAAGCGTAAAAGTATGAGAGTGAATAAAGTCACTGACTTGACAATGGTAAGTTATAAAGTACGTATGCATCTATGTGCACATGCGACGGCATGTTAGCAATAATTTGCGCTATGAGTTTTTGTGGTACAGATATTCTGACTATTATGTTTGATTATCGCACTACAGACGCGAAGGTGATAATTGGTTGAAGGGAAACACTGTAGATAAGAATTGTCACTGTTGTTGGAAGACTGCGGGGACTGGCATTGGATGCCAGCCATTTTATTTTATTTACTACGAACACTCTATACTAATTATTCGTCCTTCAAACAGAAAGAGTGGCGTACGACCGTCGACTTCGCTATGATCTTCCACACAAACATACTCGAGATTGCTTTATTGCACTCCGGATCGCGGCCGACATACCGACCGACATAGTGGGTACTCTTCAGCCAGTGAAAATGAAAAAGAATGTTTCTTGGTAGGTCACAATAACCTCTGTCACAGCAAAGGAGCACCCCACCACACCACAACCGGCTACAAAAATGCGCTTCCCGCCGAGCGCAACCCGCGAATTTGCCAGGAGAGCGAAGAAAAGGCCGCGGGCACCCCTCCTCCGGGGGGAGGTTTTGTGCTAGCCAATAAAAAGCCCCCCCATCCCCGAGGGGCCCCCGGGAAACCGGTTCAAGTGCCCAAAGGCGGCTCGCTTTCACAACATCGCCTTCCAGAGGGGTGGGTTTCTCCCCCGTGTGAATACCCCTTAACGTTCGAGAATATAAGTATAACAATACGTTCAGGAAATCGGTATTCTGTGTATAGATTGCATTGGATATGTCTTGCGGCTTATATACTTTTTCCCCGATGACGGCCGCTTTTATATGGAATTAGTTCTTTTATTCATGCACAGCACCGGTTTAATGAACATAGCAAGTGTGTGGGAGCTATAACGACACAATTTATTGTTGCGCGTCTTCGGGGTCCGATGAACTAGAGTTGACGAAGGCGGTTCACCTAGCTGTCTGCTCGGCGCTCATTGCGGTCCTCTTACACACAGCGCCCTTTCATGCCGCACGGAGCGATCATCGCTGAAACGACCAGCTCGCCAGAGGCAGACCGCACTCTTCGCAATTCTAGAACACTCATCCTTCGTAATAAGCAAGGAGACCAGCATTCTTGAGCGAAAACAAATCTTCAAATCTGTTCCTTTCCTTACAAAGGCATCAACTGAGAAAGCGCGTGCACCGCTCTCTTCGGACTAAAGGCGCTTACGAGCGCGTCGTGCTGCTGATACCGCCGCTGTCAAGCCGGTAGCGCCAGCCGCACGATCCCCTGCCCAGTGGCCTCGACGGTTCGTCTCGAGAGGAGGCGCGGCGCTGGCGTCGCGCGTCGGAACTTGACTGCCATCGTATCATACTTTGAAGCGGTCCTGCGAAGCACCAGACTGTGAGCGGGCAATTCTACTAGCTTCTTCGACGAGACAGAGGATCTCAGCCAGGTAGGGTTCATCACAGTTTGACAAAGGCAGGGTAGTATCCAAGAAGTAACGTGCTGATCTGGTATACAGCAGGAAGAATGGGCCATACCCAGTCGTCTCACACGTGGCGCTATTAAACGAGTACGTTATCAAGGGTAGTATGGTGTCCTAGTTCTTATGCGCTGAATACATACATGGCTAGCATGTTGGTAAGCGTCCTGTTAACGCGCTCAGTCAAGCCATTTGTCTGGAGAGGGTATGGAATTGAGCGTCCGCAAGTTGCAGCGCACAAACGTATGAGCTATTCCACAACATCAGAGGTGAACTCACGGCCCCAATCAGTGATGCCAATTCGGGCCATCCCGTGTCGTCAGATTACTGAGTGCAGCAGGAAAAGCGACCCTTGATGCGCAGTAGCAGATGGAAAGAGGCGGTTTTACTGCAACATGTGCCTCTTTCTTCTGTTCTGCCATCCAATACGTTTCGTCGTCATTGTCGTCACAATATTTCCAGAATTCTCCCACGCTCGATTTAGGCCGATAGTATGAACTTGACACATGGGAGTTTTGTGCTTTTCCGCATCTTTCATTATTCGCGGCGTAGCTCTCACTTCTGAACGCAGCCGCGCATTAAAAAGCAAGCAGAATATTACAAACACCTATTCCTTTTGTATATCAGGAGATCAAGCTCTCGACATCATTGCATTATCACTACTGGGCTTGGCAGATATTCCACATCAAGGAATGAAGATGTGGGTTAACGATAACTTTTTTCCTTCTGGCGATTCCATAATTCACTATTCTCTACTGACGACTAAGGCTAGCATAAGATGCAGGAGGATAGGTCAAGAATGTGGTCATACATTACTTAAAAGGATACCATGCATGGTAGTGTAGTGCGGTGGCTTCAATTGAAAGTTTTTATTAAAACATTCAATAGGAAAGTTTCTTCTGAATAACGTTGTGGTTCCTGATCACGGGCAATGTATTTCTCCAAAAAGATTCCAGAATTTTGGATTTTGTTTGCTGCATGAATGATATCGCCATATTCACATGAAGCATTTCATTACCTTGGTCAGACCCGCCGCAGAGGTGCAGCGGTTAGGACGCTCGACATCTGTGCCCAAGTATTCGGAATCGAACCTCGGCCATAGCGCCCGCTTTTCTATGGTAGCGAAAAGCAAGGCGCCCGTGTGCTGTTCGATGTCAGTGCTCATTAAAGAACCCCAGGTGGTGGAAATTTCCGGAATCTTCCACTATGGCGTCTCTCATAGGCTGAGTTGATTTGGGACGTTAAACCCCACCAACCGAGATCAAAACCTCAGCTTGGTAGGCTAACAGTGCCTGTGATTTTGTTTAATATAGCTTCAAAGCAGAAAGTAAACCGGTGACAGTATTTGAAATGCTTTGCAGTTAAGAGAATGAAAAAAATAACCAGCATTCCGTGTAGGTGTTCTATCTTAAGTTGGGCGTTTAGTGCAGTTTTATATATTGCAGTAGCAATAGGGATAACTGGTCTGATAGCAATGCATTTATATCGAGTGATGAACAGTAGCCTGAGGATTTTGAAGAAAGCGGGCGGGCTTCTTCATGCAAACACACCGGTAACATCGTCGCCCCTAGAGGATGAAGAGCCGCAGACATCTGCACAAGCTGAGGGGAAATTCAGCATTGCAGCCGGGATGGGGCCAGATTCCTGTTATTCATGTCTACGTAAAGAGACTACCTTAATAGACAAATGGCTAGCTTCTGTCCTCAAGGGAGACGCGGAGATGCATCGTAACACATCCCTTGATCCATTATTTGCATTAATAAGCACCCACTAGCACCCAACACACAGCAGCCTTGAATCAGCTGATTTGGACCTAAATACGTTGAGGGCAACGCAGAGGGCTGTGGAACGAAAAATGGCAGGTTAATCATTAAGAGATGGGAAGCGCGCAGATTGGGTCAGAGAAATAACTCAAGTTACTGACATTCTAGCGGAAATCAAGAAAAAGAAATGAGAATGGGCAGGACATGTAGTGTGAAGAGAGGATAACCGATGTTCGCTTAGGGTAGCAAACTAGATTTTAAGGGAAGGAAAGCATAGCAGGGGGCTGCAGAAAGTTAGGTGGGTGGATGAGGTTAAGAAGTTGGCAGGGGTCAAGTGGATGCACCTAGCACAAAACCGGGTTAATTGGAGAAATATGGGAGAGGCCTTAATTCGCACTGCAGTGGGCATAGTCAGGCTGCTGCTGCTGCTGCTGCTGCTGCTGCTGCTGATGATGATGATGATGATGATGATGATGATAATGATTCACCTTGATCTACGACGACCCTCATCTTGGATACCATCAAGTGACCTAGGGTGGCCTGCCTGGGTGACCTGAGGACGACTGCATAAGCATTAAAAGGTTTTCGCCCTAAAATAGTGTCCATTACCTGTTCTTGGGATAATTTTGCAGTCGACTTTTTAGTCGACTTTGCCTGACAGATTCAGCACTACAGTATAAAAGAAAACAATGGAGTTGTACTTGATGTTGACAATATTTCCTATTGTGAACATTTAAAATACGCTCTCACTTTATTCAGAGTAACCAACCTCCACTTCTGTCCTTCAGAATCAGACTTTTTGTTTTAGTTATGTCCCTACCGCGCACCAATAACTCGTAACCAAGGCTCTGTAGCACATCCCTGCACTCTTCTTCAATCACGCCAATGGTCTTTCGCGAAAGTTTAGTTTTCCACTGATCAGGGACATTTTGAGCCTTTGTGGCCTTTGTGTGGTTAGCAACATACTGTGCTACGGAGGCCGTGTAATCGAGACCAAGACGGGCGTAGAGACGCTGAGTCTCGTTCATTGCGTCCCAGGCAAGATCTTCGAATCGAAGCCTTTGCATTCGAGTGGCTGGCAGGAATCCCGTGAGCTCTCCGAATGCCTCGATGTCCATACGCATTTGATTGCAGAGGGCGCTAGGTTTGTCACAGTCGATATTTCGTGTGCACCACCCTAAGCCACGGCGAGAACTGTAGATGGCGCGAGGGTCTCGCACGAGATGAAGCACTCGTACCGACCGAGCGATGTCTGGGTTCCGTTTCAGCCAAACCGCCACCTGCATAGTGAGTTATACCTAGCTTACTTGATTACGCGACGTTGGAAGTTCGAGCTTTGACTAGACATCTCAAAAGTTTTCGCATCCTGTACTGAGGTATCAGTATAGAAAACAGGACAGTCGAGCGCATTTGGCTCTAAACTTACAAAATATGTAGCACAAGCAACTTCCAGAATGAGAAGACATTTGGACGACTTCGCACCAATGTTTCTGTGCAGGGTTGAATGGCCTTGTTTATTGCATCGCCCTGCTATTAGTCAATTGAGGAAAATTATAAATATCTTCAGGCATCCTAATCACACTTGGGAAGGGTATAGCTCTGAATATATTGTGAACAGCGTATGGTGTTAAAACAACGCTGCAAATATCTTTTCCTGAGCTGTAATAGGACCTATACACATATTTAGGGGGTATATCCTTTTTTTATATTGCTTTTAAGTATATAAGAGTTCTCGAACCTGTGTTTCAGTCGGTGTTATCCGGTTTTATAGCCACGGGAAAAGTACTGCGTTTACTAAAGGAAAGGATTTTCCAGGTTTCATTAGCTCTTATAGCACAAAGGAGAACATATCTGCAGACATTGAAGCTATGAGGGTGCCTTCCTCGTGTTGGCTGTTTGCGAAAGATGACAAGTTCTGCTATATTGTCAGTTATTATAGGCGGAATTTATATATTTACAGCGAAACAAATTTAAACCGTTTCCAAATAGCATTCTAAACCCTTGAGTTTCTAAGGAATTCCGGTCACTCCGTTATTGTACGAATTTAGGAATCACAGGTAAGCAAAGTATCCACTCAACTATTCAGACAACATGCACAAGGAATGCATGAAACATAATCGTTTTTGGGGCTGAGAGAACCATCACAATTTGCAAAAATTTGGATTTTTTGCTGTAGCGATGAAGATCGCGACATTCAAAAACAGCGATCGTTTAAAATAATTTTTCTGGTAGTCATGAAGGTCAGAAATGTCTTGTACCCACACAAACAGCCACCGCAAATCGGTCATGCCCAAATGCTGGCAAAGTACATGTTCCTGTCGCATTATTGCATTGTTGAGCTCCAAAAGATTTCAGTCTCACAGCATCACCTCATTGACGTTGAAACTGTAAGTTTTCTTGCCGGAAACTAATTTTGAAAACATCTTTCTACAACAGAACACTAGATAGGTGATGCTGTGATTGCTATATGCATTTTTAAACTCATGTTGCTAAATAATCACACGCCATACATAATTTTCAACAGTACTATTGGCATCTATCTATTATATTACAAAATACTGCAATCAGAACGGTTAGAAAAATTGCTGTTTTAAGCACCAAAGCCAAAACTAAATTCATGCAAACTTTTATAGGGGATTTAAAGTTCTTCAATGAAGGCCAGTTTCAGTACATATTTCTGATCACTACCGTTTGAAGAAATTATTTGTATTTCTTAGCGTAGAGGGCCGTCATAAATTTCTAAAAACAATAACAAAACGGCTGCAAACAACAGCCGTTTGCCTTCTATGGGGGTTCTACTAAGGCCAAGAACGGATAAGGCTACCGTTTTTGGTAACTGTCCGCGCGCCACGAAAGTGCGCAGTTGTCTATTTTGTGTCACTGTTACCAGCGCTACTGCACAGGATAGTTGTTCTCACATCAAATCTTGAAAATCCTAGTTGAGATTTTTCTTATATTGATGATAAATTATAAAGCGCTTTTATTAAACACGTCAGAATTCCTAGGCTCAGGAGACACCATCTAATTGTGGTTGTTTCGGCCCTGTTTGTTTTGCTTGACCAGCCTGTGCCAGGGAAAAAGGAACAAGCGCTACTTCCTCGGCCGCTTCTTTTTAGACCGAATGGTAGGCTCACATGTAGCAATGTGATGGACTCACACGCTGATTACGCAGTCTCAATAAGCAAATTCTTAGTAATCAACGAACTGCACATTTGGTAATCAAGCTAAAGAGAGTCATTTGACCTGGCGATACCACTGAGCCCCCGTGTAATGCAGTGTTCCAAATGGTGGCATGGCACCGCAAAATTCGCGTGTAGACTATGAAGCCCACCCACAGCGTCAATCAAACAGCAGGATACGTTGTTGGGCGAGTTGGTTCATGACGACGGGAAGGTATGTGCGCAAAAAAGGACGATCACGAGAGAAGAGGCGACAGGAAGGGACGAGCGCGAACTTCAGATGATGTTTATTCGAAAAGGAGGCAGGCTTACACAGTTTGCCAGTAGAGGCTCCAAAGGGTATAAGAGCCTAGACCGTAATATACGACCATAATAATGGAGGAAGGGGGGGGGGGGGGGAGGGGAGTGACAAGTGATGGATAGTGGCTTCTAAGAAACGCTTTTCACTACCGTAAAGTTTGATGGACGTATCACTGATTTCCTATATGGATTTAATAGGCTTCAACAAGTTCGTGTGCTTTTTTATCGCTGCACTTCCGCAGAACCATCCTTTCTTTTAGTAACGGCTTGCTTTCCAGGCAATGTTTTATCAGGTGATATTAATCTAGTTCCCGAATTGACCCTTCATGTTCAGCTAAGCGAATTTGATGCAGTGGCCAGTCTGCCCGTATATCTTACAAAAATCTGATACACTACGCCCATTTGGCAGTTCTCATATGGGTTTTTGTGTTCTACGCTGCAACCATTGCGTTTCTTCTTGTTGGAAGTTCGGCCGATTCGGGCACAAAGGCGGCTGAGCCTACAAGGCGGTGAAAACGACAGCTAGACACCGTATTTATTCCCTACTTTCTTCAGGATGTGAGCAGTTTTGTGGACATAGGGAAAATCTGTAGCCAACTATGTAATCCCGCCTCCCTTTCGAATGAACATCAGTTCACGTTTGCGCTCCTCTCGTCCTGTCTACTCTTCTCTCGTGATCGTCCTTTTTTGCGCACATACCTTCAAATGGTGAAGAAGAGAGGTGTTGCCTGAAGCTCACTGCAGGCTTCTGCTTCAGTAAGCGTTTCATGCACGCTAGAAAAATTGACATTTTTAAAATTGCGTACTGTAATCATAAATGTGAATTTAGTTTTTTATCTTCGTTTACCGCACTCAAAACTTGCTCATATTGCAATAAAACATTCGCTCGGACTTAAATATTATAATCTAAAAATCGCATGTAAGCTCCCTTTAGGCATGAATACTCATATACATGCTCTGTTTGTGGTAACATATAATAATTATTTTCTTCAGAAGCCAATACCGAAGTGCTGAGTAAATAAATAGATGGTAATGGAACTCACCTGCCTCATGTATAGCCTGGTGAATTTAAAAACTTGAGTGCTGGCTCGTTTGCACAGTGCTGAAAGGTGACTCGGAGACGAGCACGACTGACCTCCTTCACAGATGTTGGCCAAGAAGTGGTTGAACTTGTAATAGCCATGATTCTCAAGCCACACCGTGTACAGCGGAACTGCCTCCAGCTGGCATCGGAGCAAGTGCTCGATGAGCTGAAAGGCGTGACGCTCCCTGCCACGCCGGATACGGCCGCTCACTGTGAACGGGATAAGCGGCTCGAAGTGAAAGAATGTTCTGGGTACCTGAGACAGCAGTTCGCCGAGGAAAGATGAACCAGCTCGGTAGTAGGTGACTACAAACACTATTTTAACATCGGCTTGAGACACGGTGGAGTAGTCTTTGAGAATGGCGCTGAACGCAGCTGGCAGCTGCCCTTCTAATGTAGAGTCGATGAATTCTGCGTCGGACAACTTGTAGATAGCGACGTTGGAGGCATTGACGAGTTCACCCCTCTCAGCCCTTCCACTGTCTCTTTGCTCTGTTCACGGAGCGGAAAATGAAAAAAAAAAAAATCAGCATATAAGAACCAATCTTAAACACGCCACTTGTCATACGTCCATTTTGTGGCAAAGGGTTCTTTTTATCCGACCCCGCCAAAACCGACTTGTTTCTAAGAAAAGCGGCGCCCCTTATCTCTGTTACGGCCGAGCAAGAAAATGGCCCCTGTAATGCGAGGATGTCAGCCGCCTTCACTTATGCAAATCATAAACCATTTGAGGGGCACCGGTAGGCTAAGCTCAGCAGCCATGTGATATCTTCTACGTGCGGTGCCTTTTACCCCTATCAGGTCCAAGCAAGAAAATGGGCACCTATAATTGGGGCACCAGTGGGCTAAGCCCAGCAGCCATGTGACATCTTCTACGTGCGGTGCCCTTTACCCCTATCAAGTCCAAGCAAGAAAAGGGACACCTATGATTCGAGATCTCTGTAGCTTTCATAATATGCAGCTTAAGGCACTCAAGAGACAGTGATAGACCACTGAAACCAAGCGGCTTCCTTTTATTTTTGTGCCGAACGGGAACAAATACACTAGCTGCGCGAGCCGCCCACACTTTAAAACAATCATTGCCTGGTCGAGGCCGATCCCCCTTGTGGGTATGCGCCATCTTTATGAGGATCACAACGACAAAAATAAGTTGTTTAAAGCTTGAGGAGTGCCAAATGCTTGGCATTTTCGTGACACCTCTGCCCCCCGAAATAGAACTCAAAGTGTTCAAGTATGCACTCTTAATCTGGTTCCACATACGTTCCGCTTATAAGTGGAACTTTTAAAAAAGTTCCACTTATTAGGCGGAACTTTTTTTGAAGTTCCACTTGTAACTGGAACCTATGTAAAACGAGATTAAGAGTGTAGTTTAGGATTTTAGGCTAGATACTTGTTTCGCACAATATCCAACATGTTGACAGTGCACATGCAAGGAAGGCTATGAAGGCCTGTAGTATGTTCGAAAATGCATGGCCGAATACCTCGTGCGACATCAAAATTGTGTTTTGTGGATTGTAGGCACGATCGATGATATAATGTAGGACACAATGATGCAACGCTATAAACTCCTTTCCGCGACTGTGCGCTCTTATGTTCCATCATCACAGGGTTACTCTAACACATAAACGGCCACACAGGAGCACAGGCAAATGCGTTCGCGCTGCTCGTCCATATTTACACGAAGGGCACCTACTCTGTATAGAATGGTTTTGCGCAATATGAAGACCGACATCTAATCTGCGTGCCAATGAAAATATCGAGATCTATCGCATTACAAACGACCTCTTCTAAAGTATATTCTCCGCCTGGTAGTCCCTTCAATATAAGTACATTTTTTACCACTCGCTATGCTATGCGCAGTCGTCAGAGTTCAGAACAACCGGTAAACAAAACGCCATTCAATGATTGCTGTAAAGACTAAGCTATTTCATGCCTTCTGCGCACATGCCGACGTTATAAACTCACCGGTCAATCGTTATTTGAACTAAAATTGCTTGCAGCGAAAGCTACACTAGGTTAGTCAGTGATGCATATCGGGTACGTGTTGCTAGTTGCTAGTTGCATTACGTCGCAATATACGAGTGATATGGCAACTGAGAGCACACATCAGATGGGAACGTTCAGTACCCATCACAAAAAGGCAAAAGAAAAACGCCCGCTTAGACCTAAGAAGTTTGCGGGTGGACCTCAAGCAAACTACTGTATATTAGTGTACAGTGTATTTATTTATTTTAATTTTTACTTGCCCTGCCCTTTCTCCCTATCACTCACCTCTTTAATTTACTCTACCCCTTCGTCGCTTTCCCTTTATTTCTGCCGCTAAAGTTCAGGTGCTTCAGATATCAGATAGCAGATACCGGGGCAGACAAACATCTTTTCCTTCCTTCTGTATATATAATAAATAACCACTACTACTACAACTACTACGCTCGCTTCAAGGCGTTAGCAAAGTAAAAATATGTAGTCCTCGAAATTGGGCAAACAATTGAGGTTGACTTGACAAAGGGGAGGAGGGTTAAAAGCAGTTTCTGCGGTAGAATTCATCGTTATAACCTGTAATATGAGCGCTACAAGATTCACCTTGCCAGAGGGACCTGCCTTGCGTTATCCTTTCCTGGGTACCTGCAGGTAATCCATGCTTCTATTCTCCTGTAGCAAGTATATTTTATACCATCTGCCTGCCGTCGGTATAGGCGTGCTGTCTTTAAATGCAGTACATTCTACTGAGAGACCAGTAGTTACTGTTTTGGACGGCAATAAATTACTCTTCCTATGCGTATTTATTCTTATTGGTTTCGATTTACGAATAGTTGGCATGCGATTACGGCACAAAATACCGCACCCCTACTCTCTATATTTAACGTCGCCTTCATCCCTCTCCGTGGCATCGCTGGCTGTAATTCTTTAAGCTTATTCCTGGGTCTTTTGATTTCCCTTAAATTTTGGGTTCCACATGTGAGTAAATTAGGGGTGCAATTTTTCTATATGACATTTATATATCCAACGAGGTAGTGATCACACATTTCTAGTTGCCGCTTTCGATCCTTTGGATAACATCTCTTGTTTACATCGCGGCATCTATTCAGTTAAATTTCATTTATGAGAGACGTGATCATATGATCTGCGCAGAAAGGGTCGACCTTGTGGCACCTGGGAAAAAACAATGTCCATTAGGAATCGAGCCACTATCCTTTCGACCCCCAACCGATCGCGATAACCGTTGCTCCAGGGCGGACTTTATTTATTGCCAGGCTTTATCGCACATCAAAATGCATTGGAGAGAAAAAAAATAAACCAAACCAATGCCTACGAGTATGGTTTTGACATACTAAAATTATCTAGACGCAACTAAGGGCTCTAAGATTAATAACCAGTCCGGGACACATGTTTGAGATTTAATGGCTCCAATAAACTTGTGAATACTTCCACGAAAGTACATGCGTTCCAGCCGGTCATCGCAGTTATACCCGGCCACAGTTATACCCGGCCATATCACAGTTATACCCGGCCATTCCTGGGCGCTGTATACAATGGAGGCCGACGAGCAAACCTAACTCAAAAGAACAACCATATCTTCATTATCTGTAGGCCAATATCTAATTCCATACAAAGGCAGCGGTAATTCTTTATTATTGCTTTCTAGCACGTCCAAGAAATAAACCCCTTTCTTCAGCCTGGACTTGTGGTAAACAAATCCTGTCTCCTTGTCTAGCGTGCCGTCTCCGCGGCAACATATGGGGTGGTACTGGTAGCGCCGCCTTTTAGCTCCTCCGCCGGCAGTTCCAGCAGATGCGTGCCAGCAACTATTTGTTCGCTTCCATCCGAGCACAATTTTAGACCGCTAACCCGTTTAATGAGTGCACCCGCCTCTTCCGAGTTTGAATTGTTTTGCTGGAACAGCTTTTCCCTTGTACAAAATTCAGCCAAAAGAGCCTCCTCACTAATGTAGTACCCGCTGTAATAAATTAGACTAGCTTTTTCTGGGTCAATGTTGTGCTGCCTCAGGCAGCGTCAAGTTCGCACTCTATGTAGTGGAATATGTTTTACAGGATGTTAAGGAAATCTGTTCCCACCTTTTGGGTATTTGATTGACGCCCAATGCAAGCGCTCTAAATTAACTGATACGTTGTAATTTTATTAATTTGTAGTTAGCTTAAAACATTTTAAATAATAATTGTGTTAACTGTATATTTGCCTGTATATGCTGATATTATTTCCGTAAGCAACTTCGGTCTCTCCATAGCAGAGAGTAACAATCAAAATGAGTACGTATAATCTGCCCATTTAAAAGGCGCTTAATGCAACAAAAAAAAAAGAGCGCCAGAGAAATGTCAGAGCCTATTAGAGGAAAATATATTCTTAAATTGCAGTTTTCTTCGTATATATTGTTTTGAAAAATGCAATTGTGTTATCAAAACTGCTCACACAGTTTCCTTCAGTAGATCAACAAATACATCCGCTCACCGTGCTTAGGCTTGTTGTTGAAAACCGTTGTGCAAATGAGATAAAACAGGACCAGGCCGACCACAACTAAAATGAAGCGCCTCCGGGTCAGCGTAGGATGACTGAAAAGCAGAAGACGTGTAACAGGAACAGCTGTGCAATCTGTGCAACCTTGCAAGCTGTGCAAAAGTAGCAACCAACAAACTTTAGGAAGTGATCGGAGTGTTGCTAAATTTCTACGCGAGCAGACGACACTGGCTGAAACGGTCGAACATACAACGCCTTCTTGTTCTTTTTTTCAGGTATACAACGCTGAACGTGGGCACAATAATGCACACAGATTATGCTGACCTGTTTTACAATTTTATTAGTGCTCAAAATGCGATTGATAAGTTGAATTAAAGCTGGACAGTGCCGCCTTTCAAGCACTGCCCCATAGACTTGCTCGTCGCCGAGCGAACCGGACGTCGGAGTACCAAGCATGCTTTGCGCTTCGTTAACTTTGACCACTGCCTGTTATCGGATTCATTTACAATGCACCGTGACTAGTGTCCAAGGACCCACAAAGTGAAGTCGCGGAAGGCGTACTTCGGGCCAGGTACTTGCCCCTCTTTTCATTATCTTAATTATCGTGCCTGCTCACGTGCTACACCGAGCCAAGTTAGTGAAAGCATCATTACTTTGTCTTTACGATCATGTTTTGAACACATTTGACATTTTTCTCTCGCCATGCTACCATTAAGGCCTCGATTTTTTTGCGATTGATGATAGACGAAAAAATGTTGGCTGCTGTAGTGAAGTCTAGAAGTGAACGATGATGCGATCCGTGCGTACAAGTGGCATATGACGACGTATTATGGGGGAGAGGCAAGCTGCCGCCAGGTGCCGGATCCTCATCGGCTTCAGCGCTGGACATTCCCAAGGCAGGTGGCGGATACCGGCTTCTGGATCTCATGTCTTGAAGCCAGGGCAACCAGGGTGGCGATACAAATCTCGAAATTGAGGCCACTCTTGAGTCACTGCAGGTGTCAGGATAACCCCACCTCGAATCTCCTAAAGCACCACCTCCTCTGTATAGGTTAAACCTCCGGGAAGGTTTACCGTACATGGAGGCATGGCAGCACGTGTAATGCGTCGAAGGTGCTCCTTTCTTGTTAAAAGAATGGTAGCATTATCCAATTTTAAGAGGCTTGGCGATGACGAGATTGATGTGTTAAGGCGGGCCGCAGAGTCTGCACGGCTTTGCGAAGTTACAAGATAACTCGGAATATATGTTAGGGTTGTTAATTTTTACCCAGTTTTTGCACAACAAACATTTTTTTTAAATCGAGTTAAGTTCGATTTTTTCATGTTTCTGGAACAAATGTGCCTAAGTAACGCGTTGAAAGCCTGTATGAAAGCACCAAAGCAAAAGCTATTCGAGCGATATATCGCTCTAATAGCTTCTGCTTTGGTGCTTTATAAGAAAGTATACTCTGTTATAAAGAGGTTCTTTACGAGGAAACAGTCTTAATGAGAGAGGCACTCGAGGTAGGTTCAGATATCCAGAAAACGCTTGAAAGCGGAAAACTTCTGATGCTAGGCTTCGATCCCCTCGTAAGTGTCAAGCTGTCAAGGAGCTTTGCACGGTGATAAATAAAATCACTCGAGCAAAAGGCGTTTTGTCTTTGTCACCTAAGAGCAGTGCCACATTAGTAAAAACTTGTTGTGAAGAGGTTTGCGCGAAAATCTCCAGAATATGGGTCCGAACTCTGAAACATAACTTCTCAGAGAAAGAAAGAAAACCAGGTGACAATGTGGAAACTGGTTTGAAACTGAATGAGTCGTTTGATGACAACCGACCTCTTTTTATTCCGTGACATGAGATATAGACTCGCTTCGAAAGGAGTTTAACCAGTACTTGGTGGAAGCAAGCCCCACAAATGAAAGAAAGTGTTGAACTGATGGACCACTCGTACGACACAACTGTGCGTTATTATCGGCTAGAACATGCATTGCTGACATCGTTGTGTCCAGCTAATGGCAGCTGTGACGTAGAGCGAAAGTTTTCTCAGCTGAGGTACCTCCAGAGCCCAGACAGGTCTCGGATGGAACCTGAACCTTTGCGCATGCTAATGATTATGTATGCTAATTAGGGCGTCGAAAACATTCATGACCAGCTGAAGTGAATAAAATGTTTCTTGCCTAAAAACTGACAGCTGCACATCGCTGAGAGTAATTAATTTGACAGAAACGCCGACTTATGAAACACTTTCTTGACAATAAGCGAAAACAACCATAATCGTTACGTACTGATTAGGAGAACTCGAATAAATGAAGAAATTATTAGTTTGAAAATTGAACCCGATAAAACCCGAATTTCGGACTGCTTCCATGAAAAACCCGATTTCTTTTCTATTATCAAGTCGAAAAATAATGCCCAATGATTACCATCCCGAATTTGAAAAAAAAAAAAATATAAAACCCGAAAACAAATAACACTAAATATATTCAATCCGAATTGGCTGCGGTACGCCTGCCGCTAGACTGTGTATATCTTTGAAGATTTGTGGGCTGCTACTGACGCGTATAAGCAGCTTTGTCAACTGGAGGGAATCAGTGCGTATAACAATAGGGGTCGCGGGAACCATCGGAATAGAGGTCACAGTGCGAAGCGCCTCTTGCAAAGTAAGCAGATTCCCACAAAATGAAGATGGAGGTTCCGGTAATTGAAACGTTGATGTCTTGTTTAGGCCAGGCATGCAAGGACAGTAAACTGCGGATGTCACTTCGCAGGGTGTCCCCGTAAATTACAATGGCACCTTGTGGCACGCAGGTGTCTTTATCTATAATTCGGTCGCGAAGTGACGAAGCTGAGTCCTGTGTTCTTTGTCATCGTAAATTCGTTGGTTTGTTATCACTAAGCTCTACAAAACGCCAAGAAGGAAGACTTGGAACTGGCGGTGGTACAATTGAATGCGATGGAGCATAAGCCCTGAGAGCGCACGTTGCGTGAGAGAAGGTGGCCTTAATCCTGCGAGCATCAGGCATTTGCTGCACCAGTTCATCTATTGTGTTCAGCTGTGCGTTTTATCGGAGTGCCAAGAATGGTGTTATGCAAGGAACTCAGGTGATAACCCTTATTGCCTCTCGATTTATATCTTCAAGCAGATCCCATTGTGCCCTTGTCAAATGTTTAAATGTGGCTTGATAAGTAAGGCGCGGTTGCACAACTGCCCGGACCAACTGTCGTGCAACATTTGAGTGGGAGCCGGCCGTTTTTGGAGCGGTGCGTCTGATCAGGCCCAGTGTCTGTAACGCCTGTTCTCTTAGCGCGAGACAGCCATGTAGTTATAACTCCTGACTCATGAATTGTTAAAGCCAATATTTTACTTTTGTACTTTTCTGAAGTGGGAATCCGGACTGAGATAGATATATAGATGTTACAGCCAGTATACGGCGAAGCGCCGCTCGCAACTGACATGACCGTAGGTTTACTGGCGGAAATTTTAATAGTCCCAATGAAAGAAACATATATGGAGGTAATATCTAAAGCTGAATGCAAGGAAGCGGATTTAGTCAGTAGGTCGTTGTGTGGGCTCCACACCGTGAAGCCATCGGCGTATATTGAAAATTTAATGTCAGAATCTTCATGCAACCACCATTTAAAGGAGATAAATGCCCTATTAAATAATGTTGGTAACAATATTGATCGCTGGGTTAAGGTACGAGGAGGAACGAACGATCCTATGGCATCGCGGCTGAGGCATATTGGAAATTTTCAGCCTTCAAGGAACGATTTTACAAAATATGTACTCTAAGTGGCAAATTAAACATGACTTTCTCACTAAAAAAAGCGTATATTGACAGTGAGAGTTAAATGGCATCATCGAGGCATTGCAGCTGAATCTGTGTGATTATCGAAACGTAGTTAGCGACCAAACACCTTGGCGTGATATGGTTTATAGATTCACAAAGAACCAGACACAACTGAACGAAAGAAGTAAACTGACTGATAAATATAGCTAATCAAACTGGCGCCGCACGAAACGATACATTTCAAGACAACCCTGGAGAATCATGATGCCCTAGGGTAGCAAAGCGGTTGCTTTTACTGGGTAACCTCCCTTCCTTTCCTCATCTTCCTCCTCCTTCTTGTGTAAGCGATGAGAACGTTAACGTTCGTGCCTGTTCAGGTGTTATTCTCTACTCAGTGTTCATCTCCTCCATGCGTTATCATTTCTGCTTTTTTATTTTGGCGTTTCATCTTTTCGTTTCCCTATCTCTGCCTTACATAATCATTTTATTTTTGGCAAAGCACACCTCTAACCACATCTGTGCAACCCCATTATCGGCCGAAGCTCATGCGTTGGTATTTGACATGAGTTTAAACGACAGTAATAAGAACAACAACGTATTCCATGTGTACCGCGACTAAAAACATGGGTCACTGTGGACCAAAGATAGAGATTAACGGGACAGATTGCTCATTTCAGAAATGAAAAAGATCAGATTCTCCCAGTAAACGCAATAAACGAGTAGATTGATTGATTAATTAATTCATTGACTTACTGATTGAAACACGTCTTGTATTTGAAGCTCTTAGTACGCACTTTTGCTTTAAGTATCTCTGCGTGCACCTGTAACTACCACAATCCCGGCGACCGAGACAGGAGCTGGTTCATATGAGGTAGACTGCCGTAGGCCTGGCTTTTGTGCCTGCATTGACAAACTCCTCCAGCTTTTCCCATAACCTAGTGACGGCCGCTCCATCGAATGACAGTGGGAGTACTTAGACGATGTAGTCGGCCAGAGGGATGGCAACGATTATTTCTGCGAGAGACCTTTATCGAATATCAGAATAATATTGACATTAGTATACGACATGGGTAGCAATCGCTGTGATCCGGCGCATCTCTTCGTCGCGGTCTTTGATGAATGACTTGTGTCCTAATAAAAACAAGATATTGATGCAGTGTTGATCGTGAGCCGGCGGGTTTACCTCTATGGGGCCTTTATAGCTGCTCTGGCATAGGGCGAAAAGGGCGTACCTATTCTTCGGCTCGGTGCGTTTCACTCTTCCAGTGCGGAGGTTCTTAAGTGCTTAGCGGTGTCGCTACCTCGTGATTTCTTTGAAGGCGGAGGGAACCAACAAGAAGGTTTTGTTAACCGAAATGGTGCAAGGTTTGTTCGGTGCGGCTGGTGTTTTGCGTGCAGCTGTTCGAGTCTCAACGTTGGCCGATTTGTTGCTTTCAATGCTTGCGTGCGCAGGTGCCCAGGAAATGGTGGCTGTCATGTTAAGCTTAAGAATGAGGTCTGAAAATGTTCCTGATAGATCGTTGATTATTTTCGGGTATGTTGAAGGACTCGAATTCACTCGACTGCGCACTTCACACGCGAGAAATGAATCTCCGCAAGGTATAGTGCGTGCCTGGAGCCATATTCAGGAATTGTTTGCAGACCCACCCTGCTGGTTTTAAAGGGGCTGTTTCACTTCCACAGTATCGATGTCGTCGACGATGGGCAGTATGGCCGCATTCACCACGCGTTGGGTGCCATCAAACATCAAATAGAAACAGGCTACAAATGGCGTGACGATAGCTTTCTTGAAGATAAAAACAGGCATTTGGCATCCTTTGTCTTCTGCTACCGATATGCTTTGAACAGGCTAACTCATGACTGAAGTAACCAAAAGCAACTGTCATGTACGACTCAAGATGCCACCAATATGGAGATTTAATGACGGGTTTTTGTTTTGTTCAATGTCGTTGAGACAAAACTTTCAGAGCATCGCATTTTAGTCCAAGAATACTGCAGCCCACTCCCCCAAAATATGTACTGCAGTACAAACACTGAATCAAGATCATTGGTCGTCTTCTGTCACAGCGACTGCTTTACATCATCTTGAATGCTCCTCCAAATAATTATTGCCGAAAATCGCATTGCACACGATGAACATGAGCGATCGCTTCGCAAAATCCCAAAGTGTGTGTTGTCTCGATAACGGCAAACAGGTTGCCATGCGGTGATGTCATCCTATGCGGTGACGATGCGGTGACGTAATCCAATTTTCATAAACCACTTTTACGGCGGTGGATCATTTTGGTTATAAAAAAGCGGGATATTGGCGAAGTTTGTTGATTGTAGTGTTTAGAATCCAAGGTAGAACGATTAATGGTAATGCCTGCACCATATAAAATAGAATTGAACAAGGGTAGAGGGAGCCTCGGTTTGCAAGCCCAGCCAAAGTTTCGACAAGTGGACATGTCTTTGTCTGGGTCCAGATGAAGACAAGTCCACTTGTCGAAACGTTGGCTGCGCTTGGAAACTGAGGCTTCCCTTCTATCCGTCGCCGTAACTAAGAATTAAGATATTGCCTAAACAAACCCACGGAAAAATTTTAGGGTGGCGCCATTCGGCGGCCATCGGAATTACATAGACACCTGATATGTTGTTGCCGTGACAGGTGACGCCTCCGGGCTCTACGTTTAAAAGTGGCGTGGACCGTCTTCGACGATGTTTCCATACCGATGAAGCTCAGAGAACTCCAAAACCTCTATTTCGCCATAGCGTCGAGATGGTGTTGAAGTGTCCCAATAATTTTGACCTGCGCAAACCTCTCACGAATGGCTGGTGAAATTTTACGCCAACAAAGGCTACGACGGGCAATCCTGGATTAAGCGCCTAAACATTACGGCGATATAAAATGAGTACAGAAATACTCGTACGTGAATCACCATCCACTATGACACCCGGCAGACGGGATCTATTAAGGTTGTCCCATCCAACTCTGAAAGTCTGTGCTTCAATGTCTCCTACCCCGAATTTTGTTTCCATCATTCAATTATACTTATTTTGGAGGAACTATTGGCGACATCCCTCTGCGGTGCTTGCTCTGCTTGAAACCCCTTGCATGCATCCTTATGATTTTGTGCAGTGAGAGGCGACCACATTTGTTCGGAAAGATTTGGCTACGCACGACTGTCTCTACAATGCTGAAAAGCGTCAGCAGTTCTTCGTCGTGCGATATCTCGACGTTATCCGTCAGCCTTAAACCAAGCACGGACGCAAGTGGCGGTTCCTCAGAATATGGACGGCTCTTGTCATGTTTTGCCGCTATCTCAACTTTCGCCATCTCGCAGTACGTCTTTATCTGCAAACAACTCTAGAGACTAAGTGGAGAGTCGACTAAGCGGCTCTGCACAGCTTTTATATATCGTGAAAATACACTTGGCTCAAAGCGGCGCATAAATGTTCATGACTAGAAAAAAAAAGGTTAAAAGGACCATTCAATTTATTCGCTGTTGATTATTTCTTGTTTAGAAGAGATACTGAGAGTGATGTGTTAAAGAGAGCTACCTTTTCGAGCCTGGAATTCACCAGGCTTATCCAGAAACATGACCGAAGCAGCGCACGCCTCAGCGCAGGACGGCGCTTTTAGTCTTCTCTTTGCTTATTTCAAGAATGAGTTCTCATGTATGCAACGTTTTTTCAGTGTGTGAGCGCCACTTTCTCTTATTATACACTGGTAGAATGCCAAAGCTTTACTGATAGCAAAATGGTCTCTGAGCAATTTAAGTGCTCTTGAGCGTGATATTTTATAAAGATGTGACGGTGATGCTTAAAAGATGTCCCAATATCAGTGTCCGCATACAAAAATAATGGTGATATCTGCCTCGATCATTTTTAATGGGGCAGCGTGAGAGGCGCCTTTGTTTTAGAAATCACTCTTTCGTCCACGTAAGGATTGTTAACGGAACATTAAGAGTACCAATCTCGCAAGTGTTACTTGGCCAATGTTAAGGCCGCACAGTGTCGGCACAAGGCAATTTACGACGTCAAGAGACCGCGTAAGATTGCTGTAACAGCCAACTCACTTGACTCAATTCAGATCTGGCATAAACCTGCCAAGCGTTATCATCAAGAATCAATAGTGCTACTTCTAGGTCAAGCAGGCTGTTTGTTCAGCTTAGATAAAGCAGAAATTTATTCATATGTCGCGCGTTATCCTTTACCCTTTTCTCAGAGACTACCCCGCAGCGCCCCAACACGTTACAGGATGGAGGTTTGCAGCATAGAAAAAAGGACACCTTCATTCACACAGCAGACTTGCATTTCAGTTAAGCGATTCCACTCTCTAATAGATGCAACAAAAATACATTTGCGCAAGTACCAGTCAGGGATTAATATTCTCAAATTTGATAAGTGTGATCTACGCGCCTGGTGACATAGTGTGGCCCTATAAAACAGATCTCTTCCTTAATGTCGATGTTATTGTTGTAAATCATACACAACGGTTTAAGCCTTAATGTTCTTCCGGAGGCAAGCAGGTCTCATCTGAGCTCATTCTTGATGGCACTTACTCTGTCCTTTCTTCCTAATCATCCCAAGACGAATCTGACTGCGCGGTTTGGAATTTCTTCAATGTGCTCAATGAGCGCCTTCTTCGAAGGGTCCCAAATTGCACAAGCGTACTCCAAAATAGGCTTTATGCAACTCATATATGCCTTATTTCTTAAATTGGTATGAGAAAATCTCAAATTCCTTTGAATAAAATTTGGTGCCCTAATAGCCCTATGTACAGAGTGGTGAACATGTGCTTTCCATGAACAATCCGATGAGAGCGTTACTCCTAAATACTAATATGCAGCTTCCTTACGCATTAGATCATCATTCGCCACATACCAGAAGTCAGTAAGCGTTTTTTTCTTTTTGGTAAAACTGACATGAACGCACTTTTTGGCATTTAAATTTATATTCCAAGTGGAACACCAGGACTGCATTCGTGGTAAATCTGGTTGTAAATTTACAACATTATTGGCTCATGATAATTGTTCGATACACAACACAGTCGCTGGCAAATAACTGAACTGAGGATGCAATGCATTGAGAGATATTGTTTATATAAGCCAAGAACATGAGTGGCCCCAAAACCGAGCCTTGCGCTACGCCTGAAGAAACATTGATGTACCCTGTGCTTTTCACAATTATTGCAACGCACTATCGCCGCTGAAACAAGCAATTTTCTATCCTTTTTATAGAGAAGTGAATGTTTATTTCTTGGACCTTGTTGAAAATGAGCGAGTGTGAAACTGTATCAAAAGGTTTTTGAAAATCCAAAAAAGTGCAGTCAATTTGCTCTTCTTCATCGACACCGGATGCCAAGTCGTGAAAGAATTCGACCAGTTGGGTGGTGCAAAATAAGCTCCTTGCGGAATCCGTGCTGTTTTAAAATTAGCAAATTATTCTCGGTAATGTATCTCAAATCGCTGTATGCAAAAAATGTTCAAGGATTTGACATGCAATTTGTGTTACTAATATAACTCTATATTACTGGCATCTTTTTGGGACCTCCCTTGTGAATAGCAGTTACATGTGCAATTTTCCAGTCATCTGGTAAACTGTCATCTGCTAAATGTGTACTATAAATAAAATATAGATAACGAGAAATTGGTACCAGACATCTTTTTAAAATATGTAGTGAAAGACCGTCTGGCCCAATGGCTTTAATTTCATTGACGTTTTCCAGCTGTCCACTAAATACCGCCTCCACTAATATATACTGGCTGTATAGTAGGGGAATTGCTGAATGATGGTACAGAGTTCAAGTCGGGTTAGGTGAATAGACAAAGTGAAAGTAGTTATTTAGATGCGTTAGTTTACGCTCATCATCGTTGAGAACCTAACCTCTGTGAACTAATTCATAGATTCCTAACGATTCAGATCCGTGCCCTCTAATATATTTCAAAAATAATTTGGTGTTTTCTTTCCTGTTAGCATTTAGCCTGCAAAAGTATTCATCTTTCGCCCCTTTTAGGCTCCCTTTGTATTCATTTGTAATCTTAAAAAGTACTGAAAGGTGGAGAACTGATTTTATTTTCTTGAATGCTGGGAGTGCATGCCTTCTCTTTTGAATAAGCTTTAGGATTCGTGCGGTCAACATGGGTGTGGATTTATCTTTCCTTAATTTGAGGATTTCATGTTTGCGCAAACATATATCTGTGAGCTCGAGTAATGTTTCTTTTTTTTTAACATAAGCCATAACTCGTGCGCATCATTTTCCTCAGAAAGGAATGCAAGTGAACGAGCTCTTCAGACATACTAACATAATCACCTCTTTCGAAAAGATGAAAGAAAGCGCACACGCTTTCTGGTGGTGCGCTTCAGAATTGATATTCGCGGCGACAGCAAGGTGGTCACTTATGCCCGGAATAACGTCCACAGAGCAACAATATTAATTGCAGAACATAAGATCTAGGATACGGTTATCATGGGTATTTTTTTATCTACATACTGCAGCAGTCCCAACGTACCATTTATTATTTTCATATCAGAGATAACACGCCCCCAGCTCCATTAACGCATCAGCCATCGTGCCAAAGCAAATCGGGAAGATTAAAATCACTCCCAAGTAGCAACGTGTGAGCAGATTCCTCGAAAAGTATGTCGCACAAGAACTTTGAACTCTCAAGTCAGAATTTGGTGGGTGATAAAGTGGCCTCACAGGATGTGGTCGAATCAGGCAAGACCTCCCTAAAACAAAGATATTCAATATAGTCGTGGCCAAAATTTGATGCTGAAGATGACAAAGCGGTATGTACGAGCAGGAAACCGCCTCCGCCTAGTCGTCGTCTATATTTGCGGTTTGGTATTTCTCATGGTATGGTGTCTTAAGGTTGTGTACTAATGAGATGGGTTAGATATAGCTGCTGGAGTCAAGGATTAGTAATGAAGCCGGTAGAACACTGGATGCTAGCAAACATGATTGGCAAGGGTAGCCGCGGCACAAAGAAACGATGATGTGTTATACCCTTGATAACAGACGTTAAGCGTCTTTCATTTATTGTTTCAATTTTTTTCTATATTGTGTCCAGGTTCCATTTATTCGCAAGAGTGAGCGCCTTTAATTAGGAAAGCAGCGTGTTACTGGCGGTACTTCTCAGTACCTAACAAAATGGCTAGGAGGGGAATGTTTGTGGCCTTTGTGTGTCTACTATTAGCTATTAAATGTTTGCAGTTGTAGGTATTTTCATTTCCTAAGCTACACCAAGCAATACCCGGAACTCGAAGCTTAAGCACCCGCAGGAATAGTGCCTAAACAGAATGTCATGCAGAGCTATGTATAACAATGACATTGGGGGGGGGGGGGGAGGGGGAATAAGCTAAACCCGGCAACAGCAAACGTTATATATAAAATAGTTTATACAATCACCTAGCAATAAGATATTACTGCATTTTCTCCCCACACGAGCCTCCCCGAATCCGTGATAGTGTGTGAATATGTAGGTAATGCACGACGTCCTAAGTGTGTGAACAATTTTGCGCACACGCAACGGAATATTTAGGAGTTTTCATCGCATTAATCACTTTGTCACCCACATGTGCTGGAAAAAGTCATATTTGAATTATAAAATGATTTATGTGACTCAGCGGAAACCATCCCGAAACTGAAATTTATATTCAGTCAAGTTTTAAATCTTAGGGGATAGAGATAATTTTTAACTTTAGCTTTCCAGCTGACGAGAAAAGCTTAAGCTTTTTTCTCTTTTCTATCTAAAGTTTATTAAACGCATTTTCGTTACGTTCTGTTGCAAAAAGCGGATGGGCAGACAGCCACGGTTTGCATTAAAAATGCTGTAGGTTTCACGGCTTAAATGTTGTCCCGACGTGCAACTTTTTATTTAGTCATACTGCAGGCCAATACGTTGGCTCAAGCAGGAGGGGGTCTTCACAAACAAAAAGAAGGCAAAAAAAACTTATAAATTGTAACATGAAATGAACATAAAGTACAAAAAGAAGGACAAATGAAATGTTAACATCGCGAACTTGAACAAAAAGGTTTTTGCAATTCAACCATGAAATCGTTGGACAGAAATACACCAATGGGAAGTGAGTTCCACTCGTTCACCGTTCGAGGGAAAAACCTGCACTTGTAAGCGATTGTTTTCGCGAAGATCTGTGCAAGCAAGTACTCATGACTGTGTCATTTTGTCCTCGTAGAAGGCCGACATACGGATGCTGGTAGCTTCATGTTATTTTTGTCAGAAGGAGTAGTATGGGGGGGGGGGGGGGGGGGGGGTAGCAGTACAAGACGAATATTTTTTCTGCGTAGTTCCAGTGTCTGTATTCTATTTTGTAACGTTATTGAGGACAGCGAATCCTTCCTGGCATATTTCCCATATATAAATCGCAATGACTTTGAAGCCTATCAAGCCATTGTCTATCAAGCTATTGTATTGCAGTTTCATAATTAGTAATAAAAATAATAATTACATTAGGACCTTGTGTGTCAAGGTAACGTAAGTTATATAAGCAATTCACGACAGTGTGCACGCTCGCTTGAAGAGCGTAATGTCTAATCACTACTGCAGTATTGGTGACTTTTTGACACGGCCTGATCAGTTTCTCGTCATCTTAAAAGCGTAAACTTATCTTCCTCGGAACATTTATCTTCGCGAAGGTGCAGACCTTTTGCCAGTATACAGCCATGATTAAGAGTATCATTCGCCTCTTTCAGCTTCCTATTTAATGTGGTAATTTGCGGGCTTTGTGTACACTTCTACCATTAAGAAACCCAGAATCATCACCAGCATCCCGACTAAAGCCATCGCTTAACTGCTAAATAAACAGGTTCCCTAAAGACGCGTTTTTTTTATGAAGTTTCTTTGTGGCGGCGGTTATGGAAGAAAATAGATTTCTCACGTACCGGGGGGGGGGGGGGGGGGGGGCATCTGATTCAGTCACACTTTTCCAAGCGAAAATTTATTATGTTGTCGTTCAGAAATCACTGCTTTGAGTAATATGTAGCTTATTGTATGTAACCTTCTTCGTTCATTGACGGCGCTAACCAGTCTGAAATTGTCACATGAAGTACTTTCATACGCCAGATTGTCGCATGCTTTACAAATACGGAAAGCGATTAAGACTGCAGAGATTTATCAATGCCATCGAGGCGCACGTTTTCGGTTTTCCGATTTCTAAAATTTTGTAAAGCACGAACCTTGGCTATTTAAATATCCAGAATAATTTTTTTTTTCCATTTTCGATCTGCTTAGCGCAGAAAGTCGAAATTAGCCAATATTGTTATATACCCTCATGGTAAAGTTGCACTTTGCTATTCTGCCTCCCAAAATCTAAGTGATCCCGTCTTTCCTACGGTACCTTTCATGGTATTCCTGAGCTGTGCATTTGTGTGCATTTATTGCAGAATAAGGCACCCGTAGGTATGCCAGAGTAGAATGTGCAGGGCTGGCGCTAACAAAACCTAACTCGCTGTATGCATAATTGCCTCTGGCTAGTCTCAGAGGCTGTCAGGCCAGAACGTCGAAAGCATGCGGTACAGGTTTAAGCCAGATACCGTTATTACTGTCGTGAACCTGACAGCTTTTCTCCGCTTTCTCGTGCGAAGAGCATCCCACTTGAAAGCCTCACAATATTATCAGTGTCAACTTGATGAAGTCGGTGACATTCGTAGCAGAAAACAGACACCTTTCTTTGGCACCAAAACAGTATATTCGAAAGAATCTGCTAAACCATGATCCCGCTAGTTCTCCGTCTAACCGGTTGAACACCTGATCTTTCACGCGCCTATATTGCGTTGCTTTTTTTTTTTTCACTTAGTGCACTCTGTTATTTTTAAGAGCCACATGCCCGCTTTTTACACATAAGGTGCTTTTCGCATGCCCCACGTGAATTATCTATGGTTGATTGCCAGTCTAACAAGGTCAATGCGTTTACTCAACTGCTGTTTGCCCGTCGTCTTTCCACAGCATACGTTTCTATTATCAATTTAATTCAGTTACCCTGCGAGTTTCTGTTGCGTAGAATTTTTTTAACTGCTGCATAGTACTGCTGTTATCTCAGCTATAACCTACATAGTTTTGTACAACGCATTTTCTGCACTGCAATTTTCCCTTTCTCTCGTTGTTTTAATCAATGTCGTTGTTGAAAATCACCACGCCTTCTATGGAATCATTTCCGTTCGTTCTGGAGATGTTCATTCAAAATAGTAAATTCCTATTTGCGATATCAGTCATGACCTCAGAGTGCCTGACAAATTCGCTGAAATTTTTCATCCTCATTGCATAATTTTGCGACCCCACCGATGGCGGTAGCTTCGAACAGATCGCTGGAGATCTCGAATATTTTTTGTTCCCCTTTTATTTCTTTACATTCGACGAATCATACTCCGAGTGAAGAATAGCCAAGAATGCAACGCCTTCAAATTTAAGCACGCTTGGTATCAAGAAATTCATATTAGTATCGAGGGACGTATTTAAAGGAATGAACAATGTGCGCGGGAGCCCGTGGCAAGTACACATCAGGGTTTTTTTTCCCTTCTTTTTAAAATCAAAATTCTCAGTGACTAGGCAGCAGCCGTTTCGAAACTATCATTCTATTAAGATAACAGTGAGTTAATCACTGATTGCGAGGACTTTAGTGTAAGAAAGTCCGCAAAGCAGAAAGCTTACAGAGAATCACATGCTTACCTGGCGTTCCTCGAAAACGCATGACTGCCAATGTGGTGCATTTATCCGGTGCTTCCCTCACTCGTAACATACGATGCTTGTGTGAGCTACATCCCTGAAACGCACATACTAAATGCTAGACTGCTCGTCGAGTGGCCTTCTTGTTGCATTATCGGA
Organism: Amblyomma maculatum; assembly: GCF_055883805.1. Lineage (NCBI taxonomy): Eukaryota > Metazoa > Arthropoda > Arachnida > Ixodida > Ixodidae > Amblyomma > Amblyomma maculatum. The sequence continues at coordinate 135,504,478 of NC_139345.1, forward strand.
CAGCGATAATATTGCTACGACACACAGACCCAGTGTGTTCCGAGGAGTCTGAGGAGTAGACGGGGGCAGTATGATGTATTCCGTTATCTTGCGCTCGAGATAAAAAGGAGAAAAGCACCGTACGGAACATGCACGCCGTGACTGAGCACTCAACGGAAGTGGAACTCATATTTTGTCAGTTTGTGAATTATACCCTTGTTTAGGCTCAAAAAGCTCCACTTGGCGCTCCTTACACCAGCAGTGTATTTGAAACTCTATATACCATCACTCAACACTATTCAATGTTATCATTATTTGTAGCTGTCCGTGGTGCTTAAGAAACCGAACTGCAACAGTACGTCATCTATTGCTCTTGAGCGCGTTAGGGTATATTTTAGTGGACAGCACTACGTGTTTCAAGCAAGACCAGCAAATGTGATATACTAGGTGACACTTTGGCTCCGCCATTAGGTGTATGGCCCAACAGCGGGCGGTAAAGCATCAAGTTCGCACTTCCTTTGCGTAATCTCGTTAGAATGTATGCACTCTACACGTCGCCTTGTAAGTAATCCCCAAATATTTGCCTTTATCATCTCATTCATCTTATTGTGACGTAGAGTCCTAAGCTACCGCATTATTTTAAAGACAATCCGACATAGATAAAAGCCCAGCTTAAAAAATCTGTACGAAAACGTCTCCAATCCAAGGGTCTCGGAGGGTCGCACAGCGTGCTCTATATCCAAGCCCTGACAGGCGCTGAGAACGAAAAGGCCAGACACCGAGTTCCAAACCACGGTAGCAGAAAGAATAGCACTCCGTCGGTGCGTCCGTGCTGCGGTGATATAGCGGACACTGGTGTGTGCCACTAAAGACAGCACGTTGCTTAGCGGCCGGTACTATCCTCCCATTCTCCTGGCGTTTCTACGGACAAACGGCACGCGTGCTATAATCACGAGACGTGCGTAAGCAATAATATACTGCAACACTGATATAGTCCTCTTTTGTTGAAAGTATAATTCGAAGCAAGTAGGATTGTCGTGCCTAAACAGACACATGTCTTCTTGAACAGCCTTGCAGAAGTCCCGCAAGAGACTTCAGTGCTCGGTTAGGTCATGTGTTTAGTAGACATACGTTCAGAAGGGACAGTTGGTTTTGTAATCACCAACTCAGCCTAAAGGGGTACTTTAATGTACCGGTCCGACCCGCTCATTCTCTTGAACTTCAAGTGCGTTAAGCTGTTTGATCCCCGTTATGAATATTTTGTGCAATGGGCTACTGCAAAAAGAGCATAATAATGGATTCACAGGGAAGAAGTGCTTTCTACGCTGTTTCCATCTCAGCTATGTGCTAGGCAAGGGGAAGGTATTGTTTTTTTTCTTTTTGATGTTGCAGAGAGACTTTGAAGCACAGGGCTATAAACAAACGTGCCTCCGGCCTAAAAATAGTAGTTCAAAACACTCGAACATAGCACCGGCTGTTGCATCTGATGTGAGCCAACGGTTAAAACTAAATATTTGAGGTTGGCCATTAAAATAAGTTGCATAAAACTGTCAGCATTCCTGCACACTGCAAGAAAGTTTTCTGCAAAAAATTATTAGGTAATAACGTTCTCTTTTCTTAATTACTAAATGTTCACTTTAAGCAATAAATGTGATTATCAAACTCGGAGAGTACTTCCAGAAAAGCCCATTTTGTTATTTGTGAAGAAAAAGCCTCACGTGTAGATATGTTCTCCGGCCTCAAAAGCTTCGCGAACTGCAAATACGATCACATGAAAGATGAATTACTGGTACAGTAGTTTCGCCACAAGAAAAGGACAACAGAGCGCTCCGAAGGCCTATCAGAGTAGTAGAAACAGAGAAGCAGATTAAAGATCAATGTGAAAGTGTCCGACTTGCCCTAAAGATAACTCTGAAGGTGTTTGCCGATCAGGCGGCACTCCTCTGTTTTTTTTTTAAATCATGCGCAGTCTTCCACCCTACTGCCTACAAAAGACATGGTAGATAATTCAGAGTTAGCAATTTCATTGATTATATTGCAGATTATTTCTGACATAGAAGATTCGAGCGAAACAACATCGCCAGGATATGACGAGATCCCATACGAAAAGCTTAAAAACTTAGCCGAACATCTTGTTGCCATTTTGGCTGTCATAAACGACGTCTGAAAAGAACGGAGAAATTTGAAAAGAATGGAAACGTTCGGTCCTCGTTGTGATTAAAAAGGCCGGAAATCCTCCAACCAGCATACAGTCATTGCGCCCTATATATTTAACTCCAACAATGTGTAAAAATTAGAAGAGATGGTTGATGGCTAAAGTGTTCTCCACGGTAAATTGGACTAAATCAAACCTTGACACAAAAATCTGGTTGTCAGTACAAGCTGAAGAGGTTCTACAGATGTCACCTCAAAGCCACCTTCTACGCAGGGTGGTGGCTACAGATGTTAAATGCACATGACAATGTGTCGTACTCTAAGAGAACTAAGGAGATGGAAAATTTGGGATTTCGTTTGCACATTACAAACGTTGTATGTAACTTGCTTCAAGACCGGACTTTCTCCGTTAGGCACAATGGAGAACAAGTCGCTAATTACACATCAAATCGCGTAGTTCCAAAAAGCCGAGTGTTTGCCGCTTTATTGGTTAATTTAGACTTTATACCACTGGCTTGTGAACTAGGTGAAAAACAAAATATAGAGGTCTTATTTTATGCTGATTACGTTACACCGAACCTACGTTACTGATCGGGACGATTGCTCGGTGTCCCCGGGAAATGTTTCGAAGATCGGCAGAGGCGGGAGAGAAGCCCTTGTGCTTTAGGGCAGACAATAAATCATCATTCACCATGTTGCCATGTTGCGCCGTCTTCTCGTTTTTCTGCGCTTATCGTTTTGCTGGGAGGTGCTGTTGTGTGTCATCCACATCTTCACCTTGAAGCTTCGACGCTATCCGTACGCAGGAGCCATCGACAAAGAGACCGCAGATGACGCCACGCAGCTCAGCTCCAGCACTTTCTGCTCAGAACTAACCAGCTTCAACCACCAATGTTCCGCCTCCAGCCCTTATTTCAAGGCAAGTGGCACAGACCAAACCACCAGAGACTAGACCGGATCAGATACCCGAAGGAACCGAAGAACAGAAACACGCAACCTCTTTCCAAGCCGCCCGACGCGACATCAAGCCATCGCCCCCGCGGTTGCTTTGCTGGGGGATGGATGAAAAGCTGCAGGAGAGGGGGATCATCCGAGCATCAGATATCGCGGTGGCAACCAAATCATACTGTTCTGTCTTTCCTTGAACATCCTCGCCGTCACCTCATTGACTTCAACAAACCGATCCGGACGACCGCTGTGTGGCCGCGGAGATTGTTGGAAGAAGATCGGCAGTGGCGCAAGGAGCCCTCATGCTATAGGTTAGCCAATAAATCATCACCGCGTAACCATGTTGTGCCTTCTGCTCGCTTGTTGCCTCATATCAATATGGTCAACTCATGAACATCTAGAAACAGAACGTTCATTCAAAAAACGGCTTTAAAGACTTTGGATGGGTAAGTACGAGAAGCAGACCAGGAAATATCCCGCCAAAAGTCCAGGTACATCTAGTGGGAAACCAGAAGAGGAGAAAGAAATTTCAAGATAATAACTTGACATTGAATATTCGTAACTACACTATATAGGAAATGAACCGGATGAGGGTCCTTGGGCTAAACACATATAAGTCTGGCAAAGGAACTACAAAACATAGTACAGAGTAAATATCACGTAGTACAGTGGAACATAGTACGAAAAAGGCAGGAGGAACTAAGTTACATTTGGTCAAAGGAATCTTTTTCTAGAGGAGAGGAGGTCAAAACAGATACAGCTAGATAACTTGCATGTTCAGCACTTGAACCTAGGATAGTGCACCAAGTTCAGTTTCATACACGGACGAATCAAGAGTGCGCGGAGCAAGAAACAATAAAAAAAACACATTGTGCACTAACACGGGTTTCCCAAAATATACACCCATTTTTATACTTCAGGAATATGCATAGTTGAATCTTCTGACGGAAATTATTCAACAGGGATAAGAAACAAGAAATTTAAAGTAAAATATGTTGCGCCTGTTGCAGCCATATACAGGGATGTGACAGCGCAGACAGCGAAAATAAATAGTGGACCTACAAAACATGACGAACAAAATTACTAAGCTCCATCCTAAAGCTCAAGCGACAACACGTGCGGTGGTTGATATAAGTCCTGGAATATCTATAGCTTATGCAGATGCATCAGTTATTCAAAGTGGTGGAAGAACGGCATAACCCCACACATGATGAGTTATTCACATATCAGTAGTACCTAACGGACCACCAGGCTCAATTGGAATGGAGCTGTATGCTATAGGTGATGCAATGAAGGCTATAAATTTCATACCGCTTATAAGCCAAGCTCACATTTACACCGACTCTGTAAAGCTGTTAAATAACACGACAGTTACAAAATGCCTAAGAATCCCTCAGAAGATACATGGTATAAATATGAAAAACTACACGCATTTAGGTACATTGGATACAAGATGACACTAAGAACATTGATTATGAAATACAGACAATCTTAAAACACCAAGCTCCTAACATAGGTTCTGCACCCACAAGGCTCCCCACTTAATCCCCAATTCCCTATCGGCATCTCCTGTAAAGAAAAATGCGCGCGCCCTGATTCTCCCATACCCCTCCCTCATAAGCTAACGAGCATTGAGGATGAGCCCCTTACAAGGATTAGGGCTTTGGTGGCCCTTACCCCATCAGCGACGTATCGATGGGATTCTGAAGAAGACGCAGTGCCGAGCACATGTGTTATGTGTTCAAGGCCGGCCGCCGAGGTGGAGCTTCGCCACATGTTATGGACATGCCCAGGAATGCAGCCGTCAAGAACAAGGCGACTATATGAACTCGGATTCTCGGCTACAAGGGAGCAAGACCTTCACTTGTGGCTAATGGACAACATTAAGAGCTGGAGCCTGCTCTGGTTTATCAATGACAATAAAATATACGAATTATGTTAAGTAAAAAGCCCCAGTCATGCCACATAGAAGGTCCATCAAATAAAAAATAAAAAAAGCTATTGCTCCTCCACCATCCAGAGTGCCATTCACGCTTTACGCCGCGATCCCAAAGTTCACTGAAGAAGTGAGCCTCAGCATTGCCGCCTACTCAAGCTTAGACCAGGAGCCAGACGGCTTGCCTGCCTACTATTAAGGATTAAGAATGCATTGACCATGAAAAGGCAATCTACTGCGTCGCGACCGACAGCGTAAGCCAGCTGGCATAGTCAGGTTCAGACAACAATCTGCCGCCGAAATATTCCAGAAACCTGACGCAGCGTCATGCAAACTTGCAAAAACTTCATCAAATGAACGAACTAGACAGTACAATCTTTTCACATGAGCCACTCGTATCGAATAAGTTCAACGCTCTTCATAAGGTGGGCATGTGGCGCCACTGAAACCGCAATAAGCGTGGTGTCGTTTTGTGAGGGTGCATATCCTCTGCCTTGTAACTGTTTGTGATGCATGCTAATGAATTTCTGGCTGGTGTATACTGTGGCTATATGTTCTTCAATTATGAAGCATACCTTGGATTCTTATTTACGAACAGAAATTTTGCACAAGCAAGTGCAACCTTACTCTGTCTGCTTTTAAAGCACTCGGCAAGCGCAATAGTCAATGGGTTGTTCGCGACCGATGGGGTAAAATTAACATAAAAGTTATTGGCGCTGGCAGCTGCTACTGCTTTATTCGAGAATGGTTTAGGTTAATTCCGAGTCTCATGAAAGAAGTTAAATGACAAAATTAAACGAGAGCTATGCCGACTACTATAAACCTTTCTTGACTTCGTGCAGGACATGCCCCACCGCTAATGCATTGCATTGGATCGGTATATATTTATTACAATCATGTAGTTACGCACTATTTTGTAATCTTTTAAAATGCAAAAGACGGTGGTAAGGTTTCGGGGAAAAGCCCACAATTGCGTAACTTCACATGCACCACCTTCCATAAACGATGACAGCAGTGAACATAAGATATCAGAGCAGCATGTAGCGACAATTAAAATACTATTCAAGTAGTATCAGAAAAGCATACGCACAAAATCTACACACAAGAAACATCAGACGCTGTCATATAAAGTTATATTACTGACCAAATATTTTTTGCAGTACAGGTATACATATTCCAGTGAGCCACAGTTAATTTAGAATTTACAGAATATTGAAGCTGATCCTCTGATCCGCTTGCTGACCTCAATTTTGTTTAGAACCGTTCTGCCGCCTTCCTCTTGAAGCTGCCGTTTACATTCCTATGTCACCATTCCCACCCGCCCCAGATGGCTGCTATCTCGCATATCCAGTTACTGATGTCATCCTGCAGCGCCATGTCAACCTGCTTCATCAAACTGTGCAGATCTCTCAGAATCGGACCACTCACCCTGGCTGAGGGCATTTCACAACCTTCGCTGCCCCCGCTGACCTATTGTGTCATTTCAGCTCTGACTACAGATCACTCAACTGCCGTCCCTGCAGCCCGTCCCTCATCCACCACATCGCGTCCGCATCCTGCAAACAGCATGAATCAGCTGATCTTCAACCTCAATTCGCCATGGAGTTACATAAGCTATTGCTCATCTATAGTTACCTTTTTGATTTCGGTACCCGCCCACGCAGTCACACTACAGTTGTTACTCACTTCATTGACACCACTGACGCCAGTCTCATTCACAGGAGGCCCTATCATTTTAAGCTCATTAAAATAGATGTCGAGAAGCTTTTAACATAATTAAGCCCTCCAGTAGCCCCTGGGCATCCACTGTCGTTTTGGTCAGGATTGGTTGGTTGGTTGGTTGGTTCACAGGCAGGGAAAGGCGCAGTATCTGTCACACTTGCTCGGTGGACACCTGAACCGCGCCGTAAGGGAAGGGAGGAAGGTGGGAGTGTAAGTGGAAAGAGAGAAAAGGGAGCCATAGAGAGGGCTACGGAGTAATTTCGACCACCTGGGGATCTTTAACGTGCGCTGACATCGCACAGCACATGGACGTCACTTCGTTTCGCCTCCATCGAAACGTAGCCGCCGAGGTCGGGTTCGAACCCGGGTACTCCGGCACAATAGTCGAGCGTCTTACCACTGCGCCACCCCGGCGAGGATTTTGGTCAGGAAGAAAGATAACAGTTGGGGATTATGGGCTGACTACCGCTGTTTGAATACGATAACCAAAAACGATCTGTATTCTTTTCCGTGTATCCACGACGTGCGATGGATTTCACGAAGCCAGCTACATCTCATCCACCGACCTTCATTCCGGCTATTGGCAGATCTGTGTTGACGAAAGGGACCACGGAAAAATAGCGCTCATAACACCTGACGGCCTCTACCAATTTAATGTCACACTTTTTGGCCTTTTGCAAGGCAATAGCAAACTTCGAATGCATAACGGGCTCTTCGATCCGAGGCTTCAAGTGCACCGCTTGCTTGTGGTATGTTCAGGACGTAACTGTTTTCTCCTCTGCATTTAGCTGCCACCATCATCTTCATTCTGCAATTATCGAGCTTTTTAGTCGAGCCTGACTTTAACTAAACTCCAAGAAGTGCAGCTTCGGTGGCCGAGAAATCAATGACCTTGGTCACTTCGTTTATGCTGTCGGCCTTCAGCGTGACAGTGACAAGATTCACGCTGTCAGAGATTTTCTGACTCTGCGTTCATCCAGCGATATCTGAAGCTTTATATGCTATGTTCCTATTTCCGACGATTCCTACTGAACTTCGCAGGCCTTGCTTGTCCTATAACTCACCTCCTGAAGAAAGACGTTTCATCTTCTTGGGGCCGGATCAAGTTGCAGCTTGCTCGGAGCTTACTGCGGCTCTCACTAATCCACCCGTATTGGACTATTTCAACCCATATGCCACTACTGAACTACGCAGCGAAGCAAGTGGCCATATATATATATATATATATATATATATATATATATATATATATATATATATATATACGCTCAGCAACACGGTTGCACAAGAGTGATTGCGTATGCCAGCCGCCTCCTATCTACCCCGAACAAAATTATTCCATCACAGAACGAGAGTGTCTGGCCGCCTCTTTACTGTTGTAACAGACCATCATGCACTGTGTGGGCTTTCCTTCCTCAAACATCCTACTGGCCGTTTTAGACGCTGGGCGCTCCGATTGCAGACAAAATACATTTTTGTCATCTACAAGTCCAGTCGGCTTCATCAAGATGCACACTGCTTATCCCGTCATCCCGTCGACTCTCCTAGCCCTTCCGACTTCGACTATGACGCCTGTGTCTTGCCTGTATCGGCCTTTTCTAGTAATGTTGACGAACAGCACCTGGATTCGTCGCTACATTCCCTTATCCTCTGGCTTACCTCCGACCGCCGTGATCCATCCGTCGCCTTATTTGTACTCCATGGGAACACCTTATACCGATGGTAATATGCGACCAGATGGCGCAGAGCTTTTGCTTGTCGCTCCCTAAGATCTCCGTTCTATCATTCTGGAACAGTTCCATGATACTCCTATGGCTGGATACCTGCATGTCTCCCTCACATACGACATCCTGCGCCAACGTTTCTACTGACCAGGGCTCTACCGCTCCGTCCATCACTACGCTGCCACATGTGAGCTGTGTCAGCATCTGAAGAAACCTACAATTTTGCCTTCAGATCACTTGCAACCGATCCCCATACCGACTGACCCGTTTTTCGTGGTGGTGTTGACCTTCTTTAGGCACTTTACAGTGCCCACCTCGGGGAACAAATGGATCGCCGTCGCCCCCAATTACGCTACGCACTACGCTATTACCCGAGCCATCCCAACCAGCTGCGCAAGACCTTGCTGACTACCTTCTAGAAAACGTGATTCGCCCCTTGTAAACAACTAACTGCCCTGGGTCGCTGCTTCCTGTAACGAGTAGTCGATTAAATTCTTCGTTCGTGCTCCATTCCCCATAACTTTACTACCGCTTATCACCTCCAGGCCAATGGCCTCACGGAACGTCTAAATCCTATACTTACAGACATGCTGTTCATGTATGTCTCTGACGACCACCAAGATTGGGACGTACATCTACCCTTTCTGACGTTCGCCTACAACTCGTCTCTCCATTCTACTGCTGGATACTCTCCATTTTACCTGCTATTCGTTCGATACCGCACTGCCTGTGGCAGACGCCACCAGTACTTACGCCAGCGATACCGTCATCCGCGCTCATGATGCCCGCCGTATTGCTCATGCCAGGCTCTCTGAATCCCGAGACTTTCAGAAATGGTAGTACAACAGTGACCACAGTGATGTGTACTTTACTCCTGCACTCCCGTCTTGCTGTGGCTCCCGTGCCGTCCAGAGGGGTTATGCGAAAAACTTTTGCCCCGTTACTTTTGCATTTCAAACACCTTTGTACTGTGTTTGCGCCCTGTAACCGATGTCAGATACGAAGTTGAACCTGTGCATCCGAAGTCCTTGTCCGTAGTGCCATCCTCCGAAACTGTGCATGTGTCCCGTATCAAGCCCTATAATTCACGTTCTATATCACTAATATAGAATTAAAGCACCGGGAATGTGCTTTTCCCGAGGGGGTTAGTTCTACTAGTGGCGTTCGCTGGTCATGCTCCAGAGTATGGTGAAGTGCCACAGCTGCCTAATGATGACAGCGCTGAGAGTGAACAGATCTGCGCTCCCATCTATGCTAATATGGTACCAACTGATATTGCCTGTGGATCTTTCGGATAAAAATATAATCAAAGATCTCGCACATAAGTGGATAGCAGGAAACGTCCGGAGTAAGTATGCAGATATCATGTATAAGTATGTTTGTCTGCCCCTCGACACTATTATTTCCGTATAGTTGTTCCCCGAAAACTGCAGCAACGGAAGAGGCGGGTGCGTTACTCAAAAATAAAACACAACCTTACATTTTGCTGGAGCATGAAGCGCAGTACGGAAACTTATATGAATTATTAATAAAATGACTTTATGGATTAAAATTACTTACTGGAAAGAGCGTATTACATCGGTGGCGTCCGTAACGCCATCTTTGCGACATTGAATAAGCCAGCCTGAAAACTCGCCGCGGCGTAAATCCGTTAGAAAACGTTTATAGCATATTAAAAGGCGATTGTTGCTGAGAGCTGTCTCTGAAAGCAACCTATAGGTAACACACACTCATTGGAAAGAGGAAGTGATTACTGTGACGCTAATTGTCTAGTGTAAGCGTCTTCATACCGTCACACCCTGACTGCGTTCGTGGCGTGTTTTGGTGCTGTTAAGAATAAAAGGCCTTTTATTATGCAACCTAAAAAAGAATATGCCACAAAAAATATGGTCTTAATTTGTTGGAATTTTGTGAATAAAAAAAGAACAAATTGGACCTACAGGAATCAAACACATGTCTTACAATCAAGTACGTGGTCTGAATCCATTTTTAAAGGCGTATAATAAATACAATGCTGGAAAAAAATCCATTGCGCCACAGAAGCGACGGGTAGTCCAGTCTTACTCATTCCTTCATAAACCTTTATTCATAAGGATGACCTAAGGCCTAGAGGGGAAGGGGTGGGTTAGGTGAATTTGAGGGCGCCAGACTCCGACATGAAGTCTAGCAGGGCACTAAGCTTGCGCTTGGCGTTGATATTGGGGCTGTCCATTCTTAGTAAGTCTTATGTGGTGAGCAGATCTGTAGCGTGCGCGGAGCATCGTGCGGTCTTTATTCATCATTCGTAAACCTTTATTCATGAGTATGACCTGAGGCCTAGAGGGGAAGGGGGTGGGTTAGGTGAGGTTGAGGGCGCCAGACTCCGACATGAAGTCTAGCAGGGCACTAAGCTTGCGCTTGGCGTTGGTATTGGGGGCTATCCAGTCTTCGTAACTCTGAATGTGGTGAGCAGATGTGCAGCGTGCGCGGAGGTCAGCCGCGCCAGGACAGGTCCAGACCAAGTGCTGCAGGTCAACGGAGTCAGCAGGGCAGTTGGGGCAGCTGATCTTGGTTCGGCGCCATTGACTCAAGATGTCCGGTGTGTACGCTGCACCGGCTCGCGCCTTGTGAGTTAGAACTTGGGCTGGACAAGAGAGGCCGGAAGGGATGCGAGGAGTAATACCGGGGACAAGGTCCCGCAACAAACCCCTCCTCTCATATTTAAGCCGCGTGATGACAGAGTCCGGTATGATGAAGGAGACGGGAGAACAGTAAGGGTGGTCCGAGTTGGACGGGCCCACATCAAGGCTATGCCGGCGGTCTTCCTCTAGCTGCGCGCCAGCGGCCTCGTGGGCCAATCTGTTCCCAGTTCCTTGTGCGTGATGTCCAGGTGTCCAATGAATTCGTACCGAGACTTGTGAGGTCTCTCGCAGGTATCGGCAGCGCTCTTTATGCTGTGTTGAACTGAGGCCTTGTAAGAACGGGCTTGCAGGGTTTTTATAGCCTCTTGACTGTCGGTGTAGATGTGGATGAAACGATCTGTTCCTTTGGTGCAGTGTTTAAGGACCTCGTCGATGGCTGTTAATTCGAGTTCAGTTGCGGACCAGTACCTGCGACCACTGTGGCTAGTAGCGTGCAGCTTATGTATTTTGATTCAACGCTCTAAAGATGGCGCAAGTGGCGCAACTTGCATGATCAGAGGATTACTACAAGCAATTCTCATCCAGCAAACAATTTTATTGCGTATGCATTTTAGTTAACGCAGTCCAATGTATACTAAAAAACGCATAGCTTTTTTTACTTCCTTTTCTTGCGTTTTATTTTTTAGTGACAACACTCATTGCTGCAGCTTCGTTGCCAGGAACTTCCGGGTAACTGTGGAGCCACCCAACTGCCGCAACAGGGATGAACGTCTACGCGATTTCATAGAGATTCTTCAAAATTACAGGCTAAGCACAAGACTGGTGCCACCACCGGATAAAAGTTTAAACACCAGGGAGGCTGTCGCAAGCTGGGAACTTTGTAAACCCGATCTGGGCATATTATGTCCAGATGAACGATAGAAAAAACGATAAATGCAAGCACTGTGGGGAGAGAGGGACCTTGACCATATAATCTGGGCATGTGCTAGCTCCCCAGGGATAAACCAAATATAAATTGTAGAGAAGCCTGGGAAGCCCTGCTACGGAGCGAGGTCCCTGCTCAACAGCAACCAGCCATCCGCCTGGCGAAAGAAGCCGCGAAGAGCCAAGATAAATGATTTTTTACTACTACTACTACTACTACTACTACTACTACTACTACTACTACTACTACTACTACTACTACTACTACTACTACAACTACTACCTCTTTGCCAGCTTCTGATCGCGGAGGTCTGGGCCTGCGTGCCTGGGCTGGGATTGGGGGCCTCCTTATCTGGTAGGAAAATAAAGTTGTTATCACATATCCGTTGGTGCAGTTTTCAGGGAATAGTAATACGCCTCCTGGACTCCAAAATAGGGGCTTTGACGAAAGTGCCGAAGAGCGCTCTTTTTCTAGAATAGACAATATTTCTCTTTCCACTTTCACTCCCACCTTCCTTCCTTCCCTTACGGCACGGTTCACGTATCCACAGAGCAAGTGTGACAGATACTGCGCCTTTCCTTTCCTGTGAACCAATTTCTAGAAACACGAAATATCAAGAAAGAATTGGAGCCTTTGTAGATATGCCCCGGCAAAGCGGAACAATCGTGATTCCTTCCCGAAGAGGGATAACCATGACAACACGGCAAGCGTTACTACTATTGCTCTTTGTGGCGTCTGCGTTTGTCATATTTGCGCAGTTTGTAATGAACGGTGTCACTGAACATGCACTGCATAGCCATAGGCCACGGCACCGCAGTTACGATGTCACGCTCACTGCTGATGTTCTTCCAGGTGCTGCTGCTTTCGTTCTTGGGCCAGCTGTCACCTGTCACCTGGCACCACTACGACTGGTCAAGCCACAACCCTTCTGGTGACCTGATGCATCAAGGAATTGTGCGACCGAATCGTCTGTCAAGTGCACCGCATCATCGCCTCCTTTACTGCCGCCGCCATGTCTGGACGCTACGGCGTTTGAAGTCCGGCAACCTGGAACGGCGTCAGCTGACCAAACAGCTGAAAAACGCGCACATTTCTCGGATGCACCGAGCGACGGCACCGCAGTTACGATGTCACGCTCACCGCTGATGTTCTTCCAGGTTAGTACAAAACATACCGTTGCCGTAGCGATGCTGTTTGTCTTTTCGCCGTGTCGTGGCCACCCAATTGCTTCAAAAGTGCTCGTGCTGCATTGATGTACCTTTGGCGCCTCTTACTTATTGGTGGCGACGTTGAACCCAACACTGGGCCCATGAATAAAGCACAAGAAGAAAAGTTTAACAACGTTGCTCTTGCGATCCAACGTATGCAAACTAGCCATACTACCATCTTGGAATCTTTAAATAAAGTCCTTAACATTCACATCAGGCTGAAGAATGACTTGGATGCACTAAGAAAGGGTGTGGTTGAATTGGAATACAAAATCGAATTGGCGCCGTCTGCACTGTCCTCGTTAGCCCCTAAGAAATATCTAGAAAGCAAGACAAAATTGATGACTTCGAAAACCGATCTAGGCGGTCAAATGTTCTTTTTTACGGCATCGAAGATACGATGAAAGGTTTGCTACTTCGGAGCAACTCATAGGTGAATTCTGCTCGATTAAGCTTGGTGTGGTGCCAACTCCTATCGTGAGAGCACATCGTTTGGGTCGTTTTTCGACACAAAAGACGCGACCTATCATTGCTAACTTTTATAATGGTAAAGACGTAGAATTGGTGCTGAGCAACAGTTCCAAGTTGAAGGACACTGATTACAGCATCTCTTGTGATTACTCTGAGGCCGTCCGACAAAAGCGCCGTAATCTCTGACAGTACGCCAAATCTGTAAAAAAGAAAGGTGACCGCATTCGTCTCGCTTTTAATAAGCTGCACATCAGTAATGGCGTCGATGTGTGGGACACTCAGGCTGCCAACGTAGTCTGCGTTTTTCGCCAATCCACGGAAGAGTGACGTTTTTCTGTTATCCCATATAAAGCACCAGCTTCCCATTCTTCACAGAGCTCATCATGTAATAACAATGAAACCATTTCTTTTTTTACCCTAACATCACAAGTGTTCTATCGCGGGTTTTTGAAATATCTTCGCTGATCTACTCATGCTCCGCATCAGTAATAGCACTAACTGAAATATGGCTCACTGACTTAGTTCCTGATAACAGCATTTTTGTCACCGAAACACGTTTAAGTATTTTTCGAAATGACAGATAAAATCGTAGAGGAGGTGATGTACTCTTGGCGGTAAAAGACGATTTGTTGGTTGTACCTGTGATGGTTAGTTCTTTTCTTGAACGTGTATGTGTATCTTTGCTTAAAGTGCTTTTCAATTGATATAATAATTGGTGCTATCTACCGCCCTCCGAATATGACTGTTTGATTTTCTGCTGAATATAATCGAATCCTGTGGGAAATTTGTACGCGTTTTCCTAACTCTACACTGCTCATATTTGGAGACAACTTCAATAGCATAAACTGGTTTACACAATCCGTCACAGCGAGTGAAACCGAAGCTCATATGTTTCTTTAATCACGTTTTGATTTTTCGCTGTCGCAACTTATCACCAATCCCACACGTCGCACATAGAGCACCACCAACATTCTTGATTTATTACTAACAAATAATCCTGATATTTGTTCAGACATAATTTATTTAACGGCATTACCGGTTCCTTTAACGAAAAGAGAACAACTGTTAAACAAATCAGATGTTACAGCAGAGCTATAATTATGAAAGAATTAACACTGAATTAGATTATTTCGTTGTCCAGTTCAAAAATCAATATTTATTGCGCACTGTTGAGCAAAATTGGGATTTATTCAAAACTACCCTAAGTAACGTTATCGACAACCTTGTGTCTCTTACGTCTATTAGATGTAGCAGCAATACACCATGGTTTAATCACAAGCTGCGGCGTATGAATAACAAAAAAAGCGACTTTACCGGCAGGCCAAAAAATTGTAGTTTAGGCACGTGGCAAAAGTATAAGAAATGCGACCGAGAATACCAGTAAGTAATAAAATCCACTCGACAGCAAATTTTCAATCATGACTTGTCCTGTCTGTTAACCAATAACCCTCGTAAATTTTGGCGCATCATAAATCCTACCTTTCATC
The DNA here is from genome assembly GCF_055883805.1 of Amblyomma maculatum. Lineage (NCBI taxonomy): Eukaryota > Metazoa > Arthropoda > Arachnida > Ixodida > Ixodidae > Amblyomma > Amblyomma maculatum. The sequence continues at coordinate 135,519,653 of NC_139345.1, forward strand.
CTGACATTTTACTTTCCGACAGTAGCGGCGTCATAATCAATGCATTCGATTGTGCTTCTCATCAGTTTTTACCAACGAAGACATTAGCTCATCTCCAATCTTAAATACATTTCATGACATCTGCATGCCTGACATAGTTATTAACGAAGCAAGTATTTAAGCTTTATTAAACAACTTCAAAATACAAGTAGCTCGGATCACCTTGGCTTTAACTATAAGGTGCTGAAAATATATCCAGAAGCATCTCCGCTATCTTGTCCTGTTTATTCTCGCAGTCGTTATCGAACGGACTAATTCCTAATGACTGGCGTGTAGCAAAGGTAATACCTGTATTCAAATCAGGTGAACCTTTATCCCCACTTAGCTATTGACCCATCTCGTTAACCAGCAACTTTTTCAAACTTCTAGAGCATATCATTCATAGCCAAGTCATTAACTACCTCGAAGATCATAAAAATATTTTCAAATATCAGCACGGTTTTCGCAAGGGGTTTTCATGTGACACTCAACTTAGCTGGCTTTGTTTATGACTTACAATCATCACTTAACGCAGGCTTTCAGGTCGATGCAGTTTTTCTGAATTTTTCAAAAGCATTCGATTGGGTCCCTCATCATAGACTTTTACTAAAACTAGCATAGCTTAATATCCACCCTAATGTGCTTGCCTGGATTAAGGACTTTCTTCTAAATCTCAGTATACTTCAGTTAATAATTCCAACTCTTCTTCGACTTATGTGACATCTGGTGTACTCCAAGAAAACGAGCTTGGTCCTTTGCTTTTTCTAATCTATATTAATGATTTACTTGCCTGTGTAACATCTAGAGTTCGTCTTTTCGCAGATGACTGCGTAATTTACCGTAACATTATTAATGACAGAGACCGCCAATTCTTACAATCTGACCTGAACGCAGTAAGCTCATGGTGCTCATCCTGGTTAATGACATTAAACGTTTCTAAAGCTAAACAGATATCTTTCACTTGTCTTACAGATCGCATTTCAACCACTTACATGCTCAATGACAATGCTTTTGAACTAACAAACACTTACAAATACCTCGGCGTGCACCTTCAGTTTGATCTAACATGGCATCACCATATCGACCTCACCCTAGCTGCTGCTTACCGTTCACTTGGTCTTCTTAAATGTACTCTCAAACACGCTCCTATCCATGGTAAAAAACTTACTTATATCACTCTAATACGCCCTAAAATTGAAAATGTCGCGGCTATCTGGGACCCTGATCAAACCTATGTTATGACCAACATTGAATCCTTGCAGAACCGTGCTGCGCGTTTTATTCTTTCTGACTTCTTAGCTCTCACTAGCATCAGAGCATTAAAACAACGTGCTGAACAGGAAGACGTTTCATGTAGTCGTAAACACGCTCGGTTAATACTTTCCAGAAGCTTTATCACCATCCACTACTGCGCAGTGATTTGTTTCAGTCGCTTTATGTCATTTTTTCACGACCTGATCATGTCTTCAAAGTTAGACGCGCAAAGTGTCATTTATCATCTTATGCCGATTCATTCATACCTCGCACTATCATTGAATGGAATGACTTGTCATCGCACATCGCTAGAGAAACTAACATAAAAAGTTCCAAGAGCTACTTTGCTGTGACGGAAATGTGTAGGATATATTTTTCTGTTGTTTTTCTTTCCTCTATTGATGTTATATTTAATGTTTCCTATCGTAATTGTTGCTAATTGCATCGTGTTTTTTACAATTATATCCCCCCCCCCTATGTAATACCCTCCTTTGGAGTGCCTTTAGGGGTAACCGGAATAAATAAATAAATATAAAAACGACCATACAGACCCTTCGTTTTGTGTACTGGGTGGAAGGAAAAGTCTTCAAAGCACATTGTGCGCATGCGGTTAGCTGGTCACAACTTCGCAACCTCGAAAATGTTTTTGATGTCAGCGCACATCTACTAATGGGCAGCTTTATTACGCTCAGTTTTTCAAACTGACCATTTTAGAACCTGCGAACTTGGTATTTACCAGTGTGCCACTCATGAAGTGGAGAAAACGAAGAAAACGTGCAAAATCCGGACTTCACTATAACCAAGTTGCCTCCTGCAAGAAACAGGAATTTTTCATTGACACCTGACAGCTGTTGCTAATTTGTAGCCGTAAAATATTTTGGTGGGTTGTACTTGGGGGGGGGGGGCGCTTTTTATGCCGGCCAGTAGTGATGACATTAACCTTGGCATCCATAGCAATGTGATGGGATGTTAGTGTGCTGTGTAGTCGCTTTTAAAGCAATGTCGTTAGTGTGCTGTGTAGTCGCTTTTAAAGCAATCTGCCGCATGACCCGACCCGGAAAAAGTAGGCCTAGTGAATGGCGCAGAGGCCTGTCTCCTTCAAGGACATCAGCAAGGGACTGTGGGCGGATTAGTGATTTCTGGTAGAGAAGAGCAAATGACCGTCCGTAACAACAGGAAGCTCGTGAACTACATACCCGGTCTGGTGATATCAGCGATGGCAGTCAAGCATCTGATCAGCACACCAGAAGTAGTCCAAGAGTCCAAGGCGCCCTTCTCGCTGGATGAGGGGCAAGAAGAGGGGGCGAGGCCTAGAATGAACTTTCCGAGAGGGCATCCAAGGCTGCCTCAACGGAGGCGCAGGAGGATGGTTCCAGCTCGATGGGGGATATTTTACTAGAAGCAGCGGAAGGCTTGGCTGGCATTATTGCATCGGTTTGGATGGTAGGCCTTGGCTGCCATCTTGAAGGCTGAGTTTGCAAAAAAGATGTCAACTTATCAGTACAGGCAACCCACTGTTATGAGCCGCCTTTTCTAAGGAGTTGACTTCATCATTTCTTAGAATAGGTGAGTGTCCTGGTATCCAGAGCATCGACAGCTGGAAGCCTGCATCCTTCACTGAGTGAAAGCGAGCTCGAAGGAGCAGTACCGACAGCTGAGAGGAATGAGGGTCAACCTAAAGCTGAAAAGCAGGCCTATAGTCACACAGAACCACAAATGGTCCATGTGCAGCGATGGTCTCCAAAGACGTCATTCACCAGATGGAGACTGGTGAGTGCCTCGGTGGTAAAGCTGCCAGGGAACTTCAGCCTAGAGGAACGAAAACCATTCAACCCCGGGGCAACAAGGACAGCAGTCGCGTGACCAGAGGAGAACAGCACCAAGCCATCCACGATAAGAGGGCAGTCCTCATAATCCCTTCCAGGAAAGAAGCAGGAGCCTGGTTGATGACAGCGACAGGGGAGAGCCGCTTAGAAACTCCGTTGATGTTGGGAAGGACCTGATTTGCGGTACCAGTGCGTAGAGGTAGCAAAACAGAGCACCTGAAAGTGAGGAGGATGGTTTCCGCATTGGCCGTCAACACGTTCCCCGTCCGTGAGTGCGGGATAAAGCTAATGATTGCCAACATGGCAGTACAACTAATCTGCAAGTGCTATATAAAAGATAAGAATGAATATTATTTACGTATTATTTACGTATTTTAAAGCGTTATTCGGCCCGATGGAGTCAAGCACAACTACGGAGTGAAGTACATCTCCACCCTGAATACAGTAGTCAGTTTTAATCCCTTATGCGGGATTTACGCCTAAAGGTTTCGTCAAGTTACCATATGCAGCAACTACATTCCAGCAGGCAGAGTCTTCGAATGCAAAAGTTTTTGGTTGCTTCATTCGTAAAGAAAAATAATTGCAGGAGTGCACTTAAACCTGGTTAAGAGCGGAAACGGCGAATGCCGCTTCTCAGTATTTATTTTCTTTAACTGCATTGTCGAGATCATGGTATCTGTTGCCATCATCACTATCGCTGCTATTTTTATGTTAAACCACATTCGGCATCCTTTTAGTCGCTGTTATCATCATTGTCGTGGCTACTACGAATCTTGCGTAAGAGGAGACTTACAATCTGTTTCTAAAAAGCGAAGCGTGGCCTGATGGTGTGCACGCTCGATAGAGATCGGAGGGATAGTGGTTCGATTCCTGGATCAGACAGATATTTTTCTGAACTGCCATTTCTTACGAACATCTCCGCTGCCCATGAGCCTAGAAAACTTTCTGGTTTCATTTTGCTGCTGGAGCGGTTGATATAATGATTAGAAATATCTGAAATATAAATAACAGTTGGGAACACAATAGTACTAGCCAAGCATCAACGGTAGCAAGTTGCTTTTCCTGAAGGATTACAATCAAGCAGAATTCCTCATGAAATCCTCCTTCAAGATTAAAGTATGGCAAGAGCAAGCAAACAAGACATCTTGGAATCGCTCTTCAAACTTTCCGTGAGTTCATTCGTACTTTCAGTGCACAAAGCCACAGAGCGTATATACTAATTCTGTGACTATGTATCATCCACAATTCAATTTTTTTTTATTGAACCGACGCCGATACTTGATTGTTCTAGACAGCTGCTGCTGCATTGAGTGTGCAGACAGCTTTATACTGGGTGGGCAGAGGAGCAGAACACAGTCAGAGACAATCCTGCCTCTGATATATGTGGCTCTAATCGTTCTGCAAACAACTTTGTACTCGAAAAAGTTATAACAGGTGCGCGATTTTTTATGTTAGTCTATTTTTATCCCCTGGTGTAAACAAGGGTTTGTCGTAAAAATTAAATTGAAGTGTTATATCTTTATCGACAAAATGAACAAGCGAGCGACAATCCAAACTACTGCTTTCAGCAATAAATGAAACATTAATTTTTGATGAAAGAGAACGTCTACTGCTGTATTATCGCCCTCAGGACTGTAATTCCAGTAATTACACCAAGTGCTTTACAAAGTATTTAATACGTTACGTTAAACTACATACCTCGAGGACATTACATTTGGCTCCATCATGACCTTTACAGTTCTCTCCGATGTGTTTAGGAAAAAACAATTATAAAATGTTTTGCACTAAATTAACACTAAAAAGTATGCTAATTTGATAATTATTGCTTACGTTTGCTCAAAACAGCTCTTCGGGGTCTTCAGAATGCCACACTTGTCTTTTATTTACTTTCTATTGCCCCCGCCACCGGCAGATCGTGAGCCAGTTTGAAAAGATCGGTTTATTCGGTCAACCGTTGCGTTCTTTGAAGGGTTCAAGCTGTATCACAGAAGCCTATCGAATATTTTTCGATTGTGCTCGACAAATTTAAAAGGTTCAATAGCACTTGAAGCATGTTTTACGAAAAAGCGACAGGCATGAGCATCAGCATGCCGACCATAATAATCAGTGCCTGAGTTGACTTTTTGGGAATGAACAATGGCGCAAATCTCTCACTGCGCGAAACAGTGGAGCGCAAGAGCGCTCCCCGTTTGTATGAAATCTTTATTTTTGTTTAGAAGGAAGCGGCATAACGCTAAACGCAACACTAGACCAACGCGTTCGAACTTTACAGCGCACGAGTGCAGTGGAGAGCGGTTATTTTCTAACGTATAGAAACAGCGGTCGCCGACACTCCGCCCCATGCCTAAATCAGCAGAGATAACAGCAGAAACAATGAAGAGACCACACCAATGACGTTTCGTGGCATAATTGCAACGACTAAGTTTTATCGGCCTATAGTGTGCTGAAAGACCATGTACATTTCAATATTGGTACAACGCCACCAGGTGCACTCACACCCCTAAACAAGGGCAAATGGTCTAGCAGGTTCGTTTTGCTTATAGGCAAAACGAATTGCCTGTTTCTTCAATACTCATCAATCTTTTTTGCTGAAGAATGAAGAGGCATGACATTTAATTTAAGAAGAACGTAGTTGTTATTGAGCGCGTTATATTTTCTACCTTCTCTCCAGCATCTTGGTGTTGTATTTGTATGGAAAGCAATAAAATTTGCGCAAACCGTAGCCCTACTCAACTTTCTGTAATATATGAGGCGTAATCATTACCCTTTCCAGCCCTGTGCGCAGCCAGATGATTTTGAGCACTTGTGTGTCGTCTCGCAAGCACACTGCGAACATGGAATATGAAAACGTGGACGCATGCCGTTCTTTACGTATATCTACGAGGAAACAGTTGAATCTGTATTATGGTTTTCTCTCAAGCCACGCCATATAGGTAGTGATCTCCTTCATGTGGGGTCGGAGAACATGCTTGATCGGCTCGAAACGTTCAAAATTAATTTGCCCCAGGTCCGAAAGGCGACAGCTAGTGCGAGAAATGGTTGAACCAGCTTGGCGGTAGGTGACGACGAGCGCGATTTTCACGCCGTCAAAAGGAATGATGTATAGTATTTGAGAATGGTTTGCGAAGAAACGGTGAGCTCCTTTGAAGCTAGAGTCAGCAATGTGTTTGCAAATGTTGCTTGGAACCACATTCCTCCCGACACTGAGCTAAGAAATCTCATCGCTTTCAATACCACATCGGTAGGCTACTTACATTGTGAAGTTAGACAGGCACAAATTAGAGAGAGAGAGAGAGATATTTTAATGGGAACAGGAGATGTCTGCCTGGTGATAAGCCCAGCATGCTACTCCTGATGAGGGTTGAGGGATGAGGGTGACAGAGTGTGAGAGGGGAAGGGGAAATAAATGAGAAAAAAAAGAGAATCGATGTCGCACACTTTCACACGCACATAATCACACATAAATGAGTTTTAAAGGGTATTGATCAACCCTGTGTCCTTAAGAAAAGTTAACTTTCACATGCACATAATCACACACAGATAAGTTTTAAAGGGTATTAATCAACCCTGTGTCCTTCAGAAAAGTTAGTAAGGCCTTGGTAGCTCGCGCAGCAGACAATCCGTCGCACCAAGGAAACAGGACATGTTCAAGGCGCAAGGTTGTGTCTTTAGGTAAGCTTAAATTATTGCGCAGTGTCCTGCGATGTGCAGTAAACCATTGACAGGAGGTTACCAAATGTTCAAAAGTTTCACATACATCACATGTAGAGCACAGAGGCCTGCTCGCTATGCCTATTTTATGTAGGAAGTAGTTTGTGTATGACACATTCAAGCGGATTCAGTGTAGACAGTTTCGATGCCACCTGTTCAAATTGTGAGGAATTCGAAAGATGCAAATGGGATCTATTCCGTGTAGTGGTCGATATTGATGGTTCGGGTCAAACCACAGAGAGCGTTGTAATCGCCATGATTCAGTTGCTACAAGTCTTGCTGCATCTCTTCGTGAGAATGGTACTGAAATTGTCCTTGTGGAATATTTTAGTTCTTTTGCAGCGGCGTCGGCGAAGTCGTTGCCCGCGATGCCGCAGTGAGCAGGTAACCACTGTAGCACAATGCTGTGACTCAGGTCATAGGCCTCTGTATGTAGCTTATTTATGTCAATGACGAGCCCTTCCTGAATTCTTGATGATTTAGGCAATTGTAGTGCAGCGCGACAATCGCTGAAGATAACCCATGCTGCAGGGTGTTGTTGTAGAATATATATAATTGTTCTCTCAGAGCTATTAACTCAGTAGCCACAGCTGAAGTGCGATGACTGAGTGTTGCCGAGATTGTGGTGTGCATTGATGGTATCCACACGCCGATGGATGATCCTGGCACAAATTAGAGGATAGCAATTAGGCGACTGATAAAGTTTATATAGGCAAACGAGGATTGAATGAAGAGCCACTAATGGCTCCCACTAACTTTTTTCTGCCATACCCTTAAAACCAAGGCTTAAGTGTCCCTCTCCCACAATTTTTGGTATTTTACTGCTGCATCGACCAGTCTGTTCTAGGTCATATCGTCTGCGATCTCCATCCCATAGGAACAGAACCATAGCATTAGGTGTTTTCAGGTGACATCATGATGCCCTGCAACTCGTACACCAGTCACTGCCCGGATTGGCATCTATCAGCTGTCCGCCGTTTAACTCGACTGCGTCACGTAGACTTGTGACATATCCCACCGCACTCGTTAACGCTTTTCTGTTTTAAGTTATGCTGATTCCAAAATGGATATCTTTATTATGCTGGGTTTTGAATATCAGCTGAAGCTTACAGAACAGAAGGAAAGTTCTTCTGTACGACACCATATTCCTACGCTTGCGAAAAAGCAACTGGTTCCTCCTAAATGTTATCAAGTATTTCTGCCAAAAGCCTCCTTTGATTTGGTGCGGTGAAAACAATAGTACTTTATTGTGTTTAGGCTCCTTGAAAAAAATCGATAAAACTAAGACAACTTTACAATTAAAATTCTTTTTAAGATGTTCTTATCAGTTCTGCTTTCTGGCGATTCTATAAAGCACATAATAGTCTTACATCACTGTTCCAAAAGGCAATATAGTGCTGGTAGTACAATATGTGCGAACTCTATCTTGTTAATGTTCTTCTCGTAAACACCAAAACCAATACAACCTATTGTAAATTGTTGATCGTTAGACTGTAAATAGGTAGACAAAAGCGTACGTGAAGAAGGAGAGTATTTAAAGCGTTTAATTCAGACGCTGTAGGTGTTCGGCCTTTAAAGATGATACTATCCCTTGGGCCCAACGGGGAGCGCGCAGTGGCCATAGCACGAATAAAAGTTCCATCCCCTACAGGTGCATGGTGACGGGCAGAGGCGATCCATAGGGCAAACCTGCAAATAATTAAGTGGATATTAGTGTCTTCACTGGGGCTGCCTGGTATTTGTTTGAATATTAGGTCTTCAAATCGAAATGTTGGCAAGTGGACTAATGCTTCTTAAACTTTCAGTGCTGCAGAACTACTATCCGCATAATCGCAGAACGCGATGTCTGAATCCGATGTTACTTTTAACCTTTTCGACTGCGGTAAGGTGAAAGGAGGAGAAAAACACAGCTTCTTCACGGAGGGCCTACACGTGTTTACGGTCCTGGTAAGCAAAAATTACGGCGTGATGTAGGGAGGAGAGAAAAATCTGTGATGCGTACTAAGAGAGAACAAAAACGGCGGGGAACACTCCATATGCCCCAAAGAGGTTCACAGGGAAGCGAAACGGCTTCTGCTTCATTGCTGCGAGGCTAAAGGCAGAGGGGAGCTCGCCTCGCCATGCATTCAATGCTAGGCGCGTTTGACTATGCTTTCTGTCGTGGCTCTGCTACTTCGGTAATTATGGATGGTTGTCCGGGCAGTGCTGGTTGTCTGACGAGGAGTACGATTATGTGAGGTGACGTTAACAACAGCTGGCAAGACGATAGAGGCAGTAGGAATCAACAGAGGTTGATGTCATTGTTTAGAGACAGAACAATGCGGATGCGCAGAGGCAGAATGTACAGAAAAAAGTGAAGCAAGAAACCCTTAAGAAGGGCAATAGAATAGTTGTAGAGAGCTTGTAATTCAAAATGTTCTTGTGGAAGTTGTTAAGATAGAGTAAAACTGCTTCACTAACAAAATCGTGTTTGCTTACTATGCTGCAAAGTATAACTCGTATGCAGCGCCATTGCCAATAAAAGCATTACATTAAGACGACCGTCTTTGCGAGGGACGCGCAATGTGTGGTCTCGAAGCATGGACCCCTGATTAGCAGAGCAAAATAACATTTATTAATTGAGACAAGAAACACAATATTGTCAAAACGTCCAGCTGCGGCACATTCTTCTGTGATTAACTGAGTTAAATCGTCTGTAATTTTTATTTTTCCCTTGTAAGAATTCCGCCTTTCGACTCCTCTCGAATCAAAAGACTGCTTTCATATAATGAACATATATATTGCAAATTGTGGCGACTGCGTGAGACTGTTGCCAATGCTTGTTCATTGAGAAGTAAACATCGAAGGGGAGTTTGAGGCAAAAACCAGAAGACGAATTACACATATGGCCATGCAAGGAAATCTTGCCACAGAATTAAACATCCTATTAACCATAGGCACCATATCTTAGGAACATTTTTTACTTCAGGAAGTGCAATTTGATTGCAATAATGCACACTTTTTCTGAGTGCGAGTACACCAAAGATATGCAAAAAAGAATGCATTAGCACTGTAGCTCTCTCTCTATGACTCCGCTTCAAAAACAAAGGCCTTAATGAGGCCTCGTTCTGCTGATGTCTCGTGTCAATGAAGAACTCCTTGGCAATCGAATACTCTCTAAAACGCAGAGTGACGTAATTACAGCCCAGTGCCAGCAAAAATTGAGAATTTAGCAATTTTCGTGAATTCACCTTTTTTGCAGCGCTCTAAAACCAGTACTCGTGCCTCGGTGGTTGAGTGGTTACAGTGCAGGGCTCGTGAAGCCGAGGACGGCGGATGAAATCCTGAGAGTGGAGCTAGTTTTTTAAAGGAGGGAAAAAGTAAAGCGCCCAAAGACTGTGTAAAGCTCATGCCCGTTAAAAAAACTTCATGTGGTCTGACTTTCCGGAATCGTCCATAACAGCGTTAGACAGCTGGAGTCGCTTTGGGGTGCTAATGGGGGATGCGGGTCTAAAACCCCAAAATAATGTGCTTTTAAGGTGTGTAATTTTTATCGTCCATCAATAAAAGCATCTTCTCAATAATTGTAATCTGTGCATTAAAAATTAGAATTATTCTTTTTTTTATAGATCGGGTGCTCTTATGAAAGAAAGTGCCTATGAATGCCCGTATTAAAGACGCATCCGCTTAGCAGACAATAAACTGAACGTGCAGTGTATCCCCAAGGTCAAATGCTTGGGTTTCGCAGTCTCTAAGCAAATAACACCTGCTAACTATAACACCGCTCGTAGCTAAAACTAAAAAGCAGAAAGAAAATACAGATTTCGGACTGTAGCAACAGTGAATTCGCTGGTAAAGTGAAGTAAAAGCTTTTATTGACTTAAACGCATCACACAGCCTTCGAACGTTGTTTCAACCTACTCGGAGCCTGTCTAACAAAAGTGCTCAACAAGCTGGAGATAGAACGTGGAGCCTAGAAGAAGAGGCAGGCACCCTCCCCCCTCCTCCCAGCAAGCAACGAAAGAAAACATTTCACGGGCAGAGTCAAGGGCGTTCGAGAAATGCAAAGCTGAAAAATGAAAGGCAATAAACTCGGAGCAATCGATGCAGTCTAGTGTTTCTTGAAAAGAACGACCCACCATATGCACCAGCAAACTTGATTTATTAATATAGGCTATATAACAGACGAAGGCGGGCTAGTTGGTGGTTGACTACGGAATGTATATTGCAACCGCGCGAAGCGACAGGGACAAAAAGAAACCACAAGACAAAAATGCGGAACTTCAACTAATCTTTATTACAAAGAAAACCTGACTTATACACGTTTCCCAATCCCACCTGATAAACAGCAGACGTCATATCATATATACGCGGTAATGAGCGTGGCACGAGTTAGCATCTACATAGTTGAACTCCTTCATGGAGAGCGCAACTGAAGTAGTGCTTATACAGCGGTCATTCTATTTTTTTTTATGCTATAGGCTTCAAACGTTTCCTACTGAGATGGTTCGCAAATTATTTCAGAACAATTCTGTCATGGAAGCCAGGCCTGCAGTTAAGGAAATGGCGGAAATGTTTTGCAGTTTATCATCCCCCGGCAATGCTTCAACGGCTGCTCGGTGCTCTCTTCCTTCCAGTCTTTTCCTTCGCCACATAATGCAAACTGGACATTACTTGAATGTTCAACTTCAGGAGCGCCACGCAGCCCGTGAATCATTGGCGGGGGTGGTAAACTGGCAAAACATTGTTGCCATTGCCATAACTGCACGCCCAGGTTCCGTGACACAATTGTCCTGAAAAAATTACCGAACCAGCTCAACAGGGAAATTTTTGTAGCCAATAGCATACAAAAATGAGAATTACTATTGTATAAGCACTACAGTTTCGTTTTCTATGAAAAAGTTCAACTATCTAGATGGTAACTTGTGCCACGCTTATTACTGCTCATGTATATGATGTCTGCTGTTAATCAGGTGTGATTATGAAACGTGTAAAAATGTGGTTTTCCTTCTAGTAAACCTTAGTTGAAGTTCCGCGTTTTTGTCTTGTGCTTTCTTCTCTTCGTCCCTGTCGGTTCGCGCGGTTGCACTATGCATTCCATAATATAGACCCTAAATTTGAATACCACGTTCTGAAATACTTGGACTCATTTTTCTCAGTTTGCATTTGTTGCAAGAGCAGGACAATTACGAATACTATCTTTCCAAACTCTTTCGCCTAAGGCTACCTTCAAAATTGTTTCTGGGGTAGTTTTGTTTCGAACAAGATAAGGTTCTTTTTGGGTGAAATTATTCTCTAAGAAATATAAAATGTGTGACATATACTGTAACAGAAAAAAAAATAGATTTGTTTTCAAGTGTTTAGAATATTACGAAATGGCATAAAGAATAATCAATCGGCTTTTTCTTGCCCAGTGAACAATTTAGAAGTTATCTAAATTGAAATAGTTAGTGCATCCTAATAATTTTTGAATGATAGTTTTTCTAAGCTGGCACACGTATTTACTTGTACTGACAGCTAGGATTTGTTTTCTATGTGTGCTAAGGTGAATAAAGTTACACTATATTCTAATAAGAATTAGATAAGCCATCTCAGAATTTCATATAAATTCTTGCTATACTTAAAAAGGTGATCTTTATCCGGGCATCCGCCTTAAGCTTTATAAACCAAACAATACCCCCATGAAATCATAGTCGCTTGTCGAATGCAGCTTCCTATGTTTTTTTTTTTCATACGATATTTAGCTACAGCTAACGAGGAAAAAATGAAGAATTCATGCTCTAACTCTTTCTCGGATACTCCGTAATTGTGGTCATCATAGCCTAACCTGAGCTGTCTAAACCATAAACTAGCCTTTCCCTTCACCACATTAAAGGCAGTTTTGTCTCGTACGTGGCACGTTTGAAGAATAGATAGACAGAGAGCGCACTTCGGTTAGTAAACTAAAAGAGAGGGCAAAATAATCATAACGGTTTCGAAGCGTAAACGCTGGGCTTTCGCGCAGGAACTTTAAAATCTGACGACCACCCTACAATGATTTTCATTGTCACCTATTCAGACTGCTGCTAAGCGTCGCACACCAAGGTTTAACCGAGGCCACGCTTTCCAAGGGTTAGAAATGAAACAAAACAGGCATAGATAGTATTGTCACATTTTTATCGACCCTTCTGTGCATTCTCCTTATCATCACCTATCAAATAATAAGGAAATCTTGTTTGATGTGTAAATATCAGCATAAATCTGGTTTATAACAGAGTTGAAAATCCAAATAGTTTCGACGTAAATACTGGGACAAGCTCCAAATAGATACGGGGACCAGCTGGAAATTATAAAACATAATAATCTATAGCCTGCGTAAACATTACCGTCACGGCGATGCGCTTCGTTAGCGCAGTTCAAGATATACTGTCCGTAACTTTTCTATTTTGTTGTCCGCATTTGCAGTCGCTGACTATCCTAAGGACATGTATTCAATGGACCATTTCGGAAAGTTGCGCGCGCCCCCTACGCGACCGCCGCAAAGCAGGCTGGGAATTGTGAGCGTGGCTTGCCGGGCAGGATCCGGCGCAGGAGTGGTTCGACATGGACGTCGCGCAAAAGCAGGTAAACAAAACTTTTTTTTGGGATGCTAGCAATGCTTTTGTAGCATGCTTGCGCCGCGCAAGTGATCTTTGCATTGCCGTACAACTTTTTTTGTGGTTTTGCAGCCGACGCTACGAGCGCGAAGCGAGTATTTTCGCACGTGAGCGCTCGTGAAGCGCGCACATGTGCCAGTGTATAGTTTTAGCTATGCTTCAGAAGGCACGAGCGCGATCCTACGGCTAGCAGGCGTGTTTTGCTGGTAAGCGCGCGCTAACAGTGCATTTATTTACTGGTCGCCCGTCGCGAACCTTCAAAGTTTCTGCGGCTGTCCCGGCGGCAGGCGTAGTACGTAGCGTACGCATTCATGTTTGTTGCAACAGTGCGACATAGTCTTGTGAGAATGTACGCGCTATATTTTAGCAAAATACGTCGTTATCGCGCACTGCCCATTCAATCTTTTGGTTATAGCGTGCTATTTAGTCTACGGACGAGTCTGAAACAAGTATATCGTCGAAAGAAACGGACAGCGCATTCGTTCAATGAGTACATCTTGGAAGAAAGTAGTAGTTGAGTTGGTGCTTAGCTTGTGCGAGCGCATTTTCTTGCCTATAGTGTTGTTCGAATAGCACGCAGCAAGTGCGATGCAGAACCAACAAGCACTGTTACATTGTGTGTAGCTGAGCATATTTTTGCGATACAAATAGTAGTTGCTGTCTGTGCCATATTCAACGAGTTTGACGGCTCGTACTATCTCGGTCGCGGTGTCCATTTGTTACTACCGTGGAGTGCAGATAGGCGCAGCCAAAATATGAACGTGCCTCGGTGGCTACAAGTAACGCGAACGCGGTCGAAAAAAACTGCGGCGGATATTTTGCTAACGTGAAAAACATGGACGCGCCAGTACCTTGTACTTGGGCGGCCTCGGAGTTTTAGTTAGCTGGTGGTTTACCGAGGCCGTCCTTGTGCAACATTCTTCACGACCGCGCGTAGTAAATGAAATGGGTTCAGCGTTGCTTTTCAAGCATGCTTGCCACAAGTAACCAAGACACAATGAATGAATACTTTATTTCAAGATCGCATTGGTGATGCCATGATCAGCTGTGTATGCTTCCATGCTCTGTTTATATGTGGAGTGCCAAAGAAAACATTTTGACACTTGCTTATACCCATGTTGCAGGTACCACTGCAAGCCATTCATAATGCACTTCCTCTCCAAGCAAGGCTACCGAAAGGGCCATGGACAAAACAGTTAAAAGACGTTCCAGATGGGTTCTCAGAGCAAGGAATCTTGGCACATCAGAATTCACGTGGTGCTCAGAAGCATACTGTAAGCGGATACAGGATGTTCAAAGCAGAGAAGGTGCACAATGTTCTTATTTGCAAGGCTGACAGATCCACTTTTCTTAAAGCAACAGTGGAGGCATCATTCTCTTTGGCAAAATTATATAACACTGCTGCTGTGCTCTCGTCAAATGGAACTGTGGACGAAGGAACCTGCAACTGCCGGGCTGGAGCTGCAGGTGTTTGTAAACATGTAGTAGCAATTCTATGGTTTGTATTAGACCTGAAGCGCTCTGGGGCAGCCTACGTGCAAGACACACAGTCGTGTACAGACAAACCCAGAGCATGGGGTACTGGGGCAAAGAAGGCCAACGTGCACACACGCGAGTTCTCAAAACTGCGTTTTGTGAAACATATGCCAATGAAAGCTGGCAGGTATGCAACTCAAGAAACCACAGTTTCTCTGACAGTAACAGAAGACCATATTAAGAGAATGTATCAGACACAGAAAAATATTCCAAACGCCATGCTATGCAAGACGCTGGAGGACAACCACTTTCAGCCCGTACAAGTGAAAAGAACACGTCAGGAGGAGGCTCTCAGCCAGATGCCAATCAGGTTGCCGGTGCAAGCCCTGTGGGTTGAGCATGTGCCAGCTGGGTACACGTTCGGCTCCTGTGAGCTTACTTTAGAAGACTCATGGGCCCTTGAGCAAGCGACTAGGATGCAGAGCGGCTCTACAACATGGAGCTTCGAGAGATCCAAGCGCCTGACTGCTTCACACTTTGGAGATGTGGTGTCACGGAAGAAGCCAGCTGATGAGAAGTTTTTTAAGAGGTTGTTCGGGTCTAGCCAGATGCAGACCAAATACATGGCTGATGGTTTAAGGAATGAAGATGCAGCCGTGCAGCGTTACATAGACAAGAAAAAGGTCCCAGTTAGGATTTACTGTTGTGGGTTGTGCGTCAACCCTGGTGTCCCTGTTCTTGGTGCAACGCCTGACCGTGTTGTAGAGCAGGGAGGAGATTTTGGTCTCCTTGAAGTTAAGACCCTCTCAGCTGCCAAGGAACGGGGTGAGGAATTAGAAAATGCTGTGAATACGGCACCCTACCTGAAGAATGGAGTTCTTAAACCAACGCACAAGTACTTTTACCAGGTCCAGGGGCAAATGGCTTTGACTGGACTCTCCTGGTGTGATTTTGTGGTTGATAATGGCACAGACTGCACTCTTCAGAGGATCACTTTTGACAGCTCGCTTTGGATTTCCAAAATGCTGCCACGTCTCCTGGAATGTCACAAGAACTACCAAGAGCACTGTGCTTGTGTGTGAATTTCAATGACTTATTTTATGTTACATTGGTCTGCAGGACAAAGATGCTCGGACTCGTAACATGCTTTGGCATGTGTTCATACTTATGTATATTTGTTTCTTAAATATCTTGTATTGCATTTTTTTCCATGAAGAAAGTGTTTTTCTGCGTAATATCGTTATGGCGATGTGCACGTTGTGCCACAACCCATTTAAATGTGTGTGCCACTAATCTGTGTGTAAAAAGTAAATGTCAAGCACCACACGTCTTGCTGCCTTGTCCTCCAAGTTCCTGTCTCTACATTTGTCGGCTACCTTCCTTGTGATTTTTCCCTTGTCCTTTGCCTGAATTTTTTTTTTTGAACCAACTTTTTTTCTCGTGTTGCTTGTCGATAAGAAAGTCGTGCTCTCTTGGCAGACAGAGGAAAGGTATTTTTTGGATTCCTTGTCCACTGTCGTTTCCTGCCACTTGATTTTCCCACCTCCATTTGCTAACCTAACCTAACTATGAAGGAGCATTTTCACATTTCAAATGTGTTTTGAATACCAGAGCATCACTCCTCATCGATAATTTTGTAATAAAAAGAAAGCGCTTAGGTTTAGCCAATAGGAGCAGTGCGACCTTTAAAGTTGAAAGTCAGGTTTGATGAAGGAGAAACACTGTGCAGCCTGATGAGGTTAAGGTTTGTGTTCATCTGTTTTGTCTTGGTATCAATGCTCATTAAGTCTGTTGGTCTGTCGGGTAAACTCCTAAGAAAAGAATGTAGCCACTGCGTAGCAACATCACGCACCTTCCTTACAGTCGTTGTAGCTTCTCCATCTGTTTTGCCAAGGTTTCATGCGACATCTGGAATTTAATTCATTTTCACTGCACGCAATTTTCTCTTGTAGCTTGACAGTTTGGTAATTGTTTTATCAACCTCACTTGTAAGGGTAAGGAGAAGCTGAACTCAGCATTGTCTGAAATGCCTTCAAGTAGTAGTGAGTTAAATTCTAAATGCTCTATTTTTTACTTCATCCAGTCATCACATTGTGAAAGCTGATTTGGTTCGACACACATCATTGCTATGTTTTGAGTCGAGCCTACGTTTTTCTGGTTTAACATCCTGTAGGCAACGAGGGACATGGGGATGGAGGGCTCCCAAACAGCTTTGACCATCGTGGATTTTTAATGTGCACATTATATTTTGCCTCCATCAAAATGGGACTTTCATGTCTGTGATTTCATCCCATGACATTGGGTCAAGCAGCCAAATTCCATAGTCGCAGAGCCATCGTGGTGGATGCTTAACTCTTTGCGGACGGAGATGACATTCCTTGGTGGTCTCGTGTCATGCCTAATAAAGACAAAACGGCAACTTCTAATGAACAGATCGGCCACTCTGATTCGGAAGATGTGGGGTCCTTCTGCTGAAGACAGATCAATTGATTTGGTACACAGGCGCTTTGATACATCTTGATCAAGGCAAGGTGCAGAAATGCTTGTATGTAAAAAGTTTTGTGCGTGATAATAGGCTTCACATGGTTTCATCTGGTCTGGAGCCCTTGACAACTGTGTGCCCATAGCGGAAGTATGGAATGTAAAAATCGTTTCTCACTTTGTGTGCTGCTGTGTCTAAAGAAAGGAGGACTGAGATTTGAACTGCTGAACCATGTTTACACTGACCCTGTGCTTCCTTTACCTTTTTTTTTTTGTTACTTTCTATTGGCGGCATCCTTCTCCCCTTGTACTGAAAACCTAAATAGAAAGAAGGGAAAGCTGTCGAGGCTTTGGATTTAACGTCTAGAAATGCGAGTGTCAAAACCACTGCCAAACAATGTGCCCCTCTACTGTGGAGGTAGACGCATCTTGTCTGTCTGCGTTTTGGTGCGAGTCGTCCTATGCTTCATTTGTTTTGGTGTCCCCGACGCTTTTTTTCTTGTCATTTGTACGAGCTAGAATTCATGAGTGTGACTCTGTATAGGTTCTGCTACCTGATCCTATGAAGTTCATGTGCCTGCATGTTAAATCCTTCCTGCTACACTTTCTGGATGTCAGGACACACGCACTGATTGATGTGTTGCTGTCTAGCAGGTTCGCGTGTGGTTAATTTGGGCAAACTACCGACTTGATGATAGTCATTTATATTTGAAATATGATGTTTAATTCTGTTCACACCATGTTTTCTGATGGTTACTTTCATCTTCTATATAAAATCAAAGAAGAATTTGCAAATGCGGCGGTTAGTTGCTAGTTGGCATACACAGGTTCAGTATGTCTACTTGCTGTGTAGCTGTGATTGAGAGTTGTGTGCAAGTTCTTGCTTGTGTACTGCAATCATTGCTGTGCAAGCGAAATCTGTGAACATTTTGATTTTGTGTCTGGCGTAGTATTTGTACTTTTTAGGATGACTTGTTGCCGTAAGAAAGGTAATTCTTGTGCAAGGTTTTACTATGTACTTGCAAGCTGATGTATATGCTTCGATGCAAAATGAGTGTATTGAGATCATTAATTTAACAGTTTGTTTTTGCTTCATCATTATTGCTCATTTGGAACCAGCACTTCAGAAACATATGAAAGTCCTTCTTTCTTCCTTGCAGAAATACGTTCTTTGGGAGGTGCACAGTTTATATGCTCATATTGGTTGCTTGGCTTTCTTCATTTCTGCACTTAAGGCGTCAAGACAGTTTTGCGTACTTCTTTTTTGTTATTGTATTTTGTAAGACTGCCACATTACATACTATATATTCTTGATTCAAAGCAACATTTTGTTTTTTAAACGTAATAGGTAGGAGAAAAACTCCCATGTGCGCATAAAAGTAGCCAAATTACAAGCGAGTGCTCGGTAGGTGCTGCATCTAAAATTTTACATTCAAAATGGAAGCAGTATCCTGGAAGATGCATGCACTCTTGTTCTCCAAACTGTCATTTAGCTGTGCATCCTCTTCTGTGATTAATGGACTCCACTACACTTTTGAACCAATTTCATTGACCCACCATCTAATTGTAGGGAATTCAAAGCACCAAAAAGAATGATCATGGCATAACCCAATAACCTCTCAAACCAAACCAGAGCTCAGCACCGTAGTGAGGCTAGTAGGAAAGCCTAACTACTAATTGTTAAGAACACAAATACCTCTTGCATAATGTCACGCATTGCAATGTTTTGTTCATTTTTTCACACCAACGGAGTTGCTTGAGATTTTGATAATTGAAGTTATTTATTTCGTTACACTTATGTTTGAACAAGACTGTATTAAAAAAATTTTTCTGCAACGTGCTTATACATAGAGATGCATTGCTTAGCATGCTTTTGTGTTATGCTCTTAAAATATATTGGCACAAGATGTTTAAGTGAGCTGTGCAATACAAGAGCCTTTCTTTGTAAGAAAGCCTTTTATTTATTTATTTATTTATTCATATACCCTCAGGGCCCGAAGGCATTAAAGAGGGGAGTGGGAAAGATACATTGGTACAGGGTACAGTGCAGCATAAAGCATCATAGGAGAAACAATAACACGGCGAAAAGTGATCAAAAAAAAAAAAGTATTGGCGGAAAAAAAAAGAGAAAAGCAGGTGAGACAAAAAAAAATCATTTCCGACAGTCAACAATGTCACCGAAAACGAACAAAAACATTTGACTACCATTTATAAATATAGATTACATACGGCAGTCTTAAAAGAATTTGGGTCCGTAATATCAGCAATGTGCCTAGGAAGGTGGTTCCAACTGACAGAAGTGTTTGGAACGAAAGAACAAGAGGTGTGTTTAGTACGACATGACGGAACACCTACTTTGTGAAGATGATCAATGCGACCTGAAACATATGTGGGGGTAGTTAGTAGCCGGCTCTTAAGGGCAGGATTGTGGTAATAGATTTTGTGAAATAGACATAAGCGGGAAATATTTCTGCGTAGTGAAAGCGGTGGCAATGATAATGTTGTTTTCATAACGGTAACACTGGAGTTACGGTTATAGTTGGAAAGTATAAAACGTGACGCGCGGTTTTGAACAGATTCGATTTCAGATTCTAGAGATGCAAGGCCAGGGGACGAACAAGGGTTTTATAAAGAAGCAGTTTTATTGAACTAAAAGAAAGGTTAAAGTTTCGGCGCAGGTACCCCAACATGCGGTTAGCATTGTTAGTAATAGATTCCACATGCAGATTCCAAGAAAGATTAGAAGTTATGTGCACACCAAGGTATCTATACGAAGACACAGTTTCAAGAGGAGTATTATTGAGGTTGTAATTAGCTACTTCATTGTTACGACGAGAACTACGCATATGTTTGCACTTGTTAATGTTAAGCTTCATGTGCCATAATTTACACCACTCTGAAACTTGGTTAATATCAGACTGAAGAACAGAAATGTCAGAGTCACTGTTAATTTCACGGTAAATTACACAATCGTCAGCAAAGAGACACACAGAAGAAGCAATGGTGTTAGGCAAATCATTAATATAAATTAGAAAAAGTAGGGGCCCTGGTACGGAGCCCTGGGGAATGCCTGCGCCCACTGGAGAGGAACGAGAGTTCCATTTATTTGCTGTCACGTATTGAGAACGGTTAGTGAGGAAAGACTCAAGCCACGAAACGATGCTAGGGTCGAGTTTGAGGTTACTTAATTTGAAAAGTAGTAATTGGTGAGAAACTTTATCGAAAGCTTTGGAGAAATCGAGGAATATACAGCCTGCTATGGAACCCCGGTCAAGAATGAAATGAAGGTCTTGTGACAAGCATAGAAGCTGAGTCTCGCATGAGAATGCTTTACGAAACCCGTGGTGGGAATGACTGAAGAACGAATTTGATTCAAGAAAATTGGCGAGATGAGAGCAGATGACATGTTCCATGATCTTACATGGGATGCTAGTAAGTGAAATGGGTCGGTAGTTATTAGGAGAATGTTTGTCCCCAGACTTGTGCAGGGGAACCACCTTGCCCACCTTCCAGTCACTAGGAACACAGCTACAGTCACAAGCACATGGGCAGCTACATACTTCACATTGGTCTCTGTAAGGAAACCGCAATGAAAGTTGCAAGCAAAATCTTTGCAAAGTGACAAGTGTGTTGTCCGTATTGTAGATACTCTTGCACTCGGTACGACTTGTAACATATGTGAAGTGAACCAATGAAGGCTTATGCTTTACAGTAAATCAATGTGCCGTCATAGACAGTGCCCAAGGTGCAGATTCAGCATACTTAATCTCTGCTTTGAGGGGTTAATGCACAAGTTTCGAGTAGCACTGAGCTCGCACTTCTTTGACGACAAGCTCAAATCTGTCGCATCTCGGGTATTGTAGCTGATATAAGTTCTTTCTGAAGGATTCCATGCAAGACATTACATGAGAGTTGGTAATAAAGCTTTCAAATTTCAGTGCCATGAAATACTCGCATACATGTACAAATTTTTTACATATACAGTACACATATATACAATACATATCACTTTTTTTTAAAATGAGTACATCACTAACACATGTAAAAATGACAAAGTGAAATTCACTTTACAGATTTCATTCCAAAAAGTTAGGAAAGACAATCTGTCGTAGAAAAGACAATGGCTGCAAACACCAACTTTCCATCTTGTCTGTGTAGATCAGCAATGAGACTGGTGATTTCGTTTCCAGTCATGACTTGGATATAGTACTGCCACAATCTATGCTCAAATCATTTGCACAACACCGACAGAGAAATAAGGCGTTGCAGCTCTATATAGCCTGTACATTGACTTCAGATTTACTTCAGCAGAGAAAGAAAGGCTCCTCTAGTCTGCTGTACATGAAATAGTGTAATTCAGTGCAAGTTCGATGCCTTGCACTGCAGCAGGGATTCTCAAACTGCATTTTGGGGAACTCTAGGGGTTCTTGGAACAGTTCCTAGAATCCCCAAGCACCTATGTTCATGCATGTCTTCATCCACTTTAGCCAGTTATTTTGGGACTAATGCTGTAGCTGCTTACAGCTATCTCACTATACAGTCAGTCATAACAGAATTTAAGTACTTGTTCATGTGCTGCGCAGCTTGCATACCCCTTTTACATATGTCGGCCAGCACCTTTTCAAGCCTCAGCCACAGCGGTCGAATTTCGATGGAGGCAAAATTTTAGAGGCCAGTGTACAGTGCGATGTCAGTGCACGTTAAAGAACCTCAGGTGATCGAAATTTCCTGAGCCCTTCACTACGGCGTCTCTCATAGCCTGAGTCGCTTTCGGACGTTAATCCCCCATAAAACAAATATTTTCAAGACAGGCTCCGTGACCAAAGCTGGCCAGAACACAAATGAAACATGTTAGAAGCCGACTGCATTTTAGCGAAATGATTTGGTCTTCAAATGAGAAGGCTAAAGAGTTTGAGCACCCCTGCATTACAGTAGATCATGCATAACATACAAAACATTAAGAACACTACCATCGCTCATCGGTTTAGAATGGGCTCATGCATGAAATTATTGAGATAACAACAAATTTTCCATATCTTGTTCAGCTTCTCTGCCATAACATTAGGAAAGACAGCACGGAGTATTCTGAAGTTTTTAACTTCCCTGATGACACGCTCAACATGAATTCGCAAACTCGCTATCTGCCGTGTTGCTATCTCATCTGCCAGTGACAACTGCGAGCGGCCATTCAACATAGGTGGCATGTTTAATTCGACTCCAAGCTGACGGAGGTCATCTTCAATGAGGAATCCTCTATCCGCCATTACGCTGTCCCCTTCCTCGAGCAACTCATAGAGGCCACTGTGTCTCGTGATTTCTCGATCGGAAAGTCTCCCAGGTGCAAGATTTGACACGAAAGAAACGAAGCCGTTTGGAGTGATGCCAATGAGTCCTTTTGCAGTGTTGTGTCCTTTGTACGAGCTGAAAGTGTCGCTTTGCGTACTGTAATCAGACGGGTTCTCGATAAAAATTTCTGTGCAGTCCAGTACAATGCGTGTCGATGGGTACAATTCTTTAAAATTGTCTGGCATGAACATGTCCACTGTGTTACGGGATGGCCACATTGGTATCTGGATTAACATTTCAAACAAAAAATTTACCCAAAATGTGAACATTGCACTCACGGTTGACACAGACACTTTCAGGCGATATGCCAAATCCTGCTCCAGTAACCCAACCCGGAGCCTGCAAAGCACTGCAATGACCTGTTCTTTCATTTTCAGTGCTGGTGGCCTGCCAGCACCTGTTTTCAGTGTCTGGTACATGCCTTCAACATGTTCCAGAAACGCATCAAATTTTTCAAAGGAGTTAAACCCTGTATAAAACACTAGTCGCTTTTGATCTGAAACAAAACCGTGAACTTTTGAGACAAGGTTTTTTGTTTTTAGCTTCTCTTTAAGCGCCTCAACTTTCACATGGTGCAACTGAGCCTCCAGATCCTCAACCGTTTTCGGGAGCACAGATTTCTCTTTTCGAAGCAAGTTATTTTCATGCTCCAGTTTTCCACATACTTCGAGAAGGTGGTTGACTTTCCTTAGTGCGGCAGCAGATGCTGTGTCTGGAGGCCCCATGGAGTATGAATGCTCGGCACCTAGAAAATAAAAACTGTTTATTGATTTGCGAACAGTTAGGCCGTGCTTTAATACAGATTTCAGGGCTTGAAATAGTCACTTCAGCCCACAATGTGTGTTCTGAACCCTTGCTCTCAGCTTACACTGATATACAGACAACAAAGAACTAGGATGACAAAGCCATAGAGCCCAACTCTCTTTCACTCCACTGATCCACCTGTGCAAGCAGCTTACCAACCAGCATGGAACCATAGGTTTCATGCACCCAGCACATCAGCCAAATCTACACTGTATATGCATTTGGATAGCCTGACTTTTGTGTCATTTTTACAAGCTGTGGTGAAGGGAATAATGTCGCGGTGAAAGAAATGAAATGGGTAAGTTTCACAATGCGTGCACTGGTGGAAGAGGTACCGCGTTTATCAGAAAACTCGCTGAAGTAATAACACATGCACGGTACAAATCACTGATGACATGTCACAGAATACATGAGGTTATGCAACTCATAACATGTAGACTTCCCATGGCTAGCTGCAAAAGCTTGCGAAAAACTGGCTTCGCGGGAAAAAAGTTTGGTCCATTTATTAATATACCGGTCGCCACAGCACCCGTGGACCTCACAATGAGTGGGCGCGATAGGGGTCCGTTAAATGCGAAAAATAAGTTTTCATAGTGGAATGGAGAAAGTGAGAATTTTGAACCATCACTAACCTGTTTCCGTGCGAGACGAAGCCGGTGCACCGAAGGTCAGCTGGGTGGGCTCCTGGGAAACTACGTCGCTCTCTGCGTACAAACGCTTTGATGAAAATGCGAACACACAAAATCGAAGCCTCAGAAAAAAGATGGCACAGTTAAAGCGTCTCTTACGTTGATCGCATTGGGGCACGTCAACTACGTAGCCGATCTCCAACTCGTTCAGGACGAGCACAGGGCTGGCAGAGGCAGTTTGGGAGCTCGTCTTCTTGCGTTTCGCGACTGGAAGAGATTTGGCAGTAATGATAATATGCGATAACCGCCTGAATATATATATTTACCGGTATTAAAGGAAGGAGATAGTTGACTGATGACTTTATGAGGGAAAATTGTCGGCAACCGGTCCATATAGCCACGGCGTCCACTTGCGTTGAAGTGAGCTCCGCAGATCCGGTGGTGCTTAGAAGGTTGCCACAAAGAGAAGCGACCAGCACTTCCCTGGCGGTTGATTCTTCTCACCCACTCCTTTTTTTCTTTTTCATTTGCAGGGAACGCGTGAAATGAAACGTTCTTGTCTTTCAGCGTGTTGTTGTCGCAGCCAGGCACACAACAAGTCTGACCACCGCCTCGGCACTTCGACGACATCGCGCGCAGTAGTGGCAGCGGCCACTAAGTAACCCACAGGCACGTAACACTTTATATAACGCACCTGCAACCGCCCACCACCAAAAAATACACGAAATCTTAAAGCAATCGAAGCACGTACACACACACACCGCAGCTATGCGAACGCAGGAGGCAGGAAAGACGGGCGGTCGGTCGGCGTTCGCTCACTTTTCCCATAATGCGTCGCGCGCCCGCTAGCTTTTTTCGCGGCGCTGCGATTTCCGAAATGGTGCATTACAAATGTTATCTCCTGGCATGACATGGTGACCTGCTGCATCTTACCGACGCTCCATAATAACTTTTTTCGTATACAATCTTACGCTTGGTCTAATTCATTGCTTACGTCGTGCTTTGTATATTCAATTTGTAGCCTGCTTTTCCTAGCAAAGCATTGTCAGCGTAAATATGAAATGGCAAAATATATCCGTCAGTACTGCTTGCAGCGCCCGCTTCCCACTGCAGTACCTTGAAAAGCTCTGCCAAACAAGCAAGACTAGCTTTTTGAGATTAACGTACCCATCATGGTATCTAGTAAATGTTGAATGACTTCTATTATCTCCTTTTAACAACTTCCCATGTAAGCTGCACGGGTAGGTAATTCACAAACACAACTTTTTTGAAAGAGCATAATTCTCCCTCCAATAGCCAACGCACATTTTGTAAGCATGATTTGCGTAACTGATCATCAAACTGATGGCATTAAAACATTTATGAACCGATTTGCTGAGAATATTTCCTGTATTTATTCCTTGCTAACATTCATAAGAAGCCAAATACAACGCTCAAGTACTGACACCTCCACACAAATGATATCACATTCCCATGCATGCCTGTAGCAATTTTGTGGTGAATATTTGTTTAGAATTATAATTCAATATTCTGTTTGCCACCCAATACATGTTTTCTGCCGGCCACATTTACAGGTTACCATCCCAATATGATAAAGTTGAAGTGAAACAACTACTGAAACTATGTGCACTAACTGACCGCTCGTTTGTGTTTCAGGCCGACTGTGTAGTTGTGCATCCCTTGACATTCTGTAGGCATCTATGACCTGAAGTGGTAATCACTTTTGTTGGCTCTAAAGTTACTTCTGCGTCAATATCATGCTTCTCGCTTCATGATAAATTTAAATAACTGAATCGTGTACTTAGACCTTTAGCCTGCGAAAATTGGTGAGAAAAAATGTGGCGAAGTTTTTATTAACTGCAAATGTCAAATTGTTGCTTATATTATTTACAAACGAATATATAGGGGTGTAAAAGAGTATGTGAAGATTCATGTACTTTGACCAGCACATCTCTCTCTTGAAATCAATTACATACTTGACCAACGCAACTGTAGTTCTCATGTGTCCCCGGATTTTGGGGGCATTGCTCCTTCGCACTACTTGCAGCCCTGTAAAAGTGAACCGTTGGAAGCATCAATATTTTATCTTTATTATAGGATCAAGAGATCATGGTTCATAAGCCATGTGCTACTGAGACGCTCGCTACAACCATTATGATGTTACTTCTATAACTAATCTTATTACTACTTTTACCAGAGTATTTAGTGCTTTGGAAATATGCCGAATATCACGGTTCATGCTCGGTCCTTTATATTCCTCAAATATAATAATGACCTGTGCATTCCATGAGATCATTTGTTTGCTGATTATTGTGTTGCCTTTCGTGAAACTAACAGTTCCGACAACTTGCAACGCAACATAGATGCTACCTTTAACTGTTGTAATTGGTGGAAAATGGATTTTAGTACCTCTAAATGTAAATTTTTCGTGTATCTAGGATTTCATCATTTTCAAGACTCTACATTCAAAGTAATACAGTTCTCGTGTCCGTCAGTCTCTACCGTTAGCTAGGAGTTGACATCTCTTCCGGTCTCACTTGGCCACTTCCCATTAATACGATAATTCAATATACTAATCGCATGCTTTTCGTCGTAATTTTCTTCTGCCCCTAGTTCTCTTAGACCCATATTGTGCAAACCACTTGTCCGTAGTAAACTGGTATACGCTTTGTCCATCTGGTACCCATATTGAGCCACGCCCGTAAAGTGGTTCAGAATAACTCCGTTCGTTTCATCCTGCACAAATATTAACGTACCGCTAATATATCAGCAATGAAGTGCATTTTAAACCTCCCTTGATAGGCTTCTCGTCATAAATTTTCGCGCATTTATTTTCTTTTTTTTTTCACAAAACATTTCACACTTGGCCAAAATTGTATACCGTACTCAGTCCCCCATCTTCGTACATCTCTCCTCGAATGCATCATGGTCACAGGGTTGGGATCTCTCTGTTCAGAACAAAAACATACTGCGTGTCGTTCAGTCCTCGTCTCCCAAAGACTGGAACTACCTACCCGCACCGATTGCCAGCATTGAAGTCATTGATAATTTCCATACTGTCGTAGCTAACACTGCATATGTAGTTGACTGACATGTATGCGTTATTTTCTTTTTTTTTTCTGTTGTAACGTTTTGCAACCTCTACTCCCCTCTGTAATGCCTCTAGCCTTGAGAGTGAAACCTAAATACAAATACATAATAATAATAACGAAAAAAAACATGAAAGTGTCAGTGAAATCTTGGTCTTTTCAGCGCGAAGCGCAATACACGGATATAATTGAAATGCGAATGAAGGCGGAAGTTTGTGAGAATGCATACATTTTCCTGCTTTACCACTTAAGAACATCTCAAGGAGAGCACTCTGGCCGCTTGCTTTTTTCATAGGTTAAGCACTGCAGCAAGCAGAAGCTATGTCGTATTTGTAGATCATCTGCCTCATGTGCAAGGGAACTATGGTTTAAAATCTGATGCTACGCGATTCTCGATAAGTATTATCTAGATGGCCTGGCTTCCGTAAAGTGGACTTAGCTATTATCCTTGCTCGTCACTGATTTGAAGCCACTGAGGTCTGTCGTGTCACCTGGCCTGAAGAGAGAATTGGCGGTGAAGATGCGCTAAAAATAGTTGAGGCTAAGGCCGCATCCGTGCAGTGTGCCATGAAGCTCACCAAGCATAACAGGGTAGAACTGTGCGACACTCGAGAAGCTACCCCCATTTAGGCCAAAGCACGCTCAATTTTACAGGCAGCACAAGACAATGGTCCGATACTGGAAATATATTGGCAAACGGCTGTCCTAAAGCGGTCCAGCATTGCTGAAATTTCCCAGCATAAGTTTGGCCAGTACACAACACATCCAATGGTGGACCAAGCTCCACGTGTTCTCCCAATGTTGTTACGGCCGTTTTTAAATACTGGCAACATTGAACCAACTTTCCGTTTGCTAATTTGGGTCCCAGCACACATGTTCGTCCCCGGCAATGAGGCGGCCCATGATTTAGCCCGAGATCTCTACGTCCGGGCAAACACGGAGCCGCCCGACTGCCAGGAGATGAACGAACGTGTGCAAAACTGTATAGATATAATCGAAAATTATATATTAGGAAGACGTCTGATGCCGCCATAAAATTCTGGCTTAAATAATAAAGAGGCCATAGCCTTGCGGCGATTACAAGCCGGAAATTTCCCAAATCCTGTCTGGTTGTTTTACACCCAGATAGCGAGAGGAAACCTCGACCATATATTTTGGGAATGCCCTAAGTCTCCGGGCGCTACGGGCCACATTAAATATAGAGAAGCATGGGTGAGCCTGCTGCGAAGCAACGTCCCCGCTGACCAGCAAAGAGCCGTCCGCCTGGCGGGTGAGGCCGCGAATAACCAATGTATATTCGCCAGTCCTTAGTCGTGGAGGTTCCAGCCCCCGTTCCTAAGGCCTGTGTGCAAGGAGCGGTGAATGGGGAGCCTCCTAAATCGGTGGAAAATAAAGTTTTAACCAATCAATCAATCTATTCCTCCGATATTTTAATAGTCGCTTGTAAATACTGGCAACATTGGGCCAGTTTTTCATGTGTCCTTCCGGCATTGGACTAGCGATATTTAGAAATCGGCAACATTTTACCAGATTATCTTCTGTTTTTCGATGTCGGGATATTTTCCTAAGAAAATGACAACATCGCGCTAGTATTTCTTGCGTCGTCTCGATATCGGAAGAAACATATTTAAAATTGGGGACACTGAAAAAACTTGTATCGTGTTCTCCCGATACCATCCGTTCCGTTTCTAACCGGCTATATTGGACCAGTTCATTGTGTCCTCCTGATATTGTCACGTAGTGGTGACGAGGTCAACGACACAAATGAAGGGGTCGATAATTGCACTAAAGGAACTCTTTATTTGGGCTGACTTGCGCCCGCAAAAGAACTAAGCAACTCGGCGGCGGCGATAGAAACAAACGTGCTCGTCGATCGTCGAACAAAGAATACCCGTCACACTCGGCAACGCTCAATTTAAAGGCTGCACAGAACAATCTAGATAACGTCGCAAACAGCTACCAGCACGGGCTGGAACATTGTGGAAAGACACCCGAGTGGCCGGAACCTTCGAGACAGATCTCGGTGCATCTTGTGCTACAACAAAACTGATAAAGGTGTGACTCGCGACATCGAGCATAAACAAACAAAGATTACGGAACTGATACGCGCTCCAGAATCAGAGTGATAAGCCTGTATGCCGGCGGCTGTTAAAAAGCAACAAATACTGTTTTGAAGGTTTCGCGGCATTACTCCCCCCTTAAAAAAAAAACATCGCCTCGATGTTCCAAAACAAAGCAACTTAAACATAAGCACTGCAAGTTTTAAACACCACACATTCTTTAACGCGCGTAATATGGCTTCAGTCGTACAACATGTACAATTTCTGGGCGTGCGCGTCGCCGTTGTGATGCTGACATTCCGTCGGGAATGACTTCATAGTCCAGTGGGCCGACGCGGCGAAGGATTTTGTATGGCCCAAAGTATCGACGCAACAACTTTTCACTTAATCCGCGACGGCGAATTGGTGTCCAAACCCACACTTGGTCTCCTGGATTGTACTCTGTGTGGCGTCGTCGTAAATTGTATCGTCGGCTGTCGGTGCGCTGTTGGTCTTTAATACGCAGCCGTGCGAGTCGTCGGGCTTCCTCTGCACGCTGCAGGTAGGCGGCGACGTCAAGGTTGTCTTCGCTGGTTACGTGCGGCAGCATTGCGTCGAGCGTCGTCGTGGGCTCCCTGCCGTACACAAGCTTAAACGGGGTCGCTCTGGTCGTCTCCTGGACTGCCGTGTTATACGCGAAGATCACGTACGGCAAGATGGCGTCCCAGGTCTTGTGTTCAGCGTCGACGTACATAGCGATCATGTCCGCGATCGTTTTGTTCAGGCGCTCCGTAAGGCCATTGGTCTGGGGATGGTACGCAGTTGTTCGTCGATGGCTTGTGTGACTGTATTCCAGGATGGCTTGCGTCAACTCTGCCGTAAACGCCGTTCCCCTGTCCGTGATGAGCACTTCTGGGGCGCCGTGTCGCAAGAGAATTTGTTCGACAAAAAATTTGGCGACTTCTGCCGCGGTACCATTTGGTAGTGCTCTTGCTTCGGCGTAACGGGTAAGGTAGTCAGTGGCCACGATGATCCACTTGTTACCCATAGACGAAGATGGAAAGGGGCCGAGGAGATCCATCCCAATTTGTTGAAAGGGCACGATTGGGGGCGGAATCGGGTTTAGTAGTCCTGCTGGTCTGTTCGGCGGCGTCTTGCGTCGTTGGCACTCACGACACGTCTTTACGTAGTGGGCAACTTCGGCAGGCAGTCGCGGCCAGTAATACTTCTCCTGGATTCGACGCAATGTGCGCGCAAATCCGAGGTGGCCTGCTGTGGGCTCATCGTGCAATGCCTGCAGAATTTCTTGCCGAAGGGTGTTAGGCACTACGAGAAGCTGCGCGGTCTTGTTAGGTGCGAAGTTCTTCTTCACGAGGAGGCCATTGTTTAACGTGAAGGATGATAAATGTCGCCTGAACACACCAGGAGGGGAAGCGGTCTTTCCTTCCAAGTAATCGGCTAGCGCTTTCAGCTCAGGGTCTGATCGCTGTTGTTCTGCGAAACTGCTGGCGCTTACCGGTCCCAAAAAGGCGTCGTCGTCATCGTCCTTCGGGGGAGCATCGACCGGAGCGCGGGATAAGCAGTCTGCGTCGGAATGCTTCCGGCCCGACTTATAGACTACAGTCATGTCAAATTCTTGAAGTCGTAGGCTTCATCTGGCAAGGCGGCCGGAAGGATCTTTCAAATTAGCCAGCCAGCAAAGCGCGTGATGGTCGCTTACCACCTTGAATGGTCGGCCGTATAGGTATGGACGAAACTTAGAAGTGGCCCAGATGATTGCAAGGCACTCCTTCTCGGTCGTCGAGTAATTGACTTCGGCTTTTGTGAGGGATCTGCTAGCGTAGGCGATTACTTTCTCCTGTCCGGCACTCTTCTGGACAAGAACGGCTCCTAGGCCCACACTGCTCGCGTCGGTGTGAATTTCGGTCTCGGCGTTTTCATCAAAGTGGCCAAGTACAGGAGGGCATTGCAGGCGGCGCTTAAGTTCGTCGAAGGCTTCTTCTTGCGGCGCTTCCCATTTAAAAGGTACGTCAGCCTTTGTAAGCTGCATCAACGGTTCGACGATCCGCGAAAAGTTTCTGACAAATCGTCGATAATAAGCGCACAGCCCAAGGAATTGGCGCACAGCTTTCTTGTCGGCAGGCGGTGGGAATTGTGCGATTGCAGCTGTTTTCTCCGGGTCTGGGCGAATACCGTCCTTGCTAACGATGTGTCCTAGGAACCGGAGTTCTTCGTAGGCGAAGTGACACTTTTCTGCTTTTAGCGTTAGTCCCGATGACTTGATGGCTTCCAGCACTGTCTGTAGTCGTTTTAGGTGGTCTTCAAAGTTTGACGAGAAGACAACAACGTCGTCCAAATATACCAAACAAATTTGCCACTTCAAGCCTGCCAGGACTGTGTCCATTACTCGTTGAAACGTGGCTGGTGCGGAGCAGAGGCCAAATGGCATCACCTTGAACTCATAAAGGCCGTCCGGTGTGATGAATGCGGTCTTTTCGCGATCTCTTTCGTCGACCTGATATGCTCTTCAGAGCGGATATGCTCTTCAGGTCCATCGATGAGAAGTACCTTGCATTGCAGAGCCGGTCGAGAGTGTCGTCGATGCGGGGAAGCGGGTAGACATCCTTTTTCGTTATGCTATTCAAGCGGCGGTAATCAACGTAGAAGCGAAGTGTGCTGTCTTTCTTCTTGATCAAAACGACCGGTGCCGCCCAGGGGCTGTTCGAGGGCTGGATTATGTCATCACGTAGCATTTCTTCAACTTGATCGCGAATGGCCTGGCGTTCTCGCGGCGATACACGATAAGGGCTTTGGCGCAGAGGTCGGGTGTGTTCGTCCGTTATTATGCGGTGCTTGGCCAGTGGTGTTTGTCGTACCTTCGATGACGATGAGAAGCACTCCCCGTAGCTTCGAAGAAGACTAAGAATCTGGTCTTTCCTGCTGTGGGTCAATGCCGGGTTGATGTCAAATTTGGACTGACGGAATTGGTCCGGTGCGTCTTCCAGCGTTTGGTCGTGGAGGGCGAATACATCTTTGAGGTCGGCTAATTCGTTGAGAAAAGCGATCGTCGTGCCCTTGTTGAGATGCCGGTATTCTTCGGTGAAGTTTGTTACCAGCACCTGAGCTTGACCTCTCCGGAATTTAGCGATGCCTCTTGCGATGCCGACACCTCGTTCTAAGAGCAATTGGATATTTCCTTCGACGATGCCTTCAGCGGTTTCGATGTTTGCGCTACCTACGCAGACTGCGATGCTTGATCGCGGCGGGACGGTCAATTCTTCATCGAGGACGTTTAGAGCGATGTGTTGCATCGACGTCGTCGTAGCAGGAATGGCTTTGTCTGCAGAGAGCTTGATGAGCTTGGATCGCAGGTCGATGATAGCCCTATGTTCATTTAGGAAGTCCATGCCTAAAATCACGTCGCGGGAGCACTGCTGCAAGACCACAAAGCTGGTGGGGTAAGTACGTCCATTTACGGTTATTCTTGCAGTGCATCGTCCCGAAGGAGTAATCAGGTTGCCACCTGCGGTGCGAATCAGCGGGCCATCCCAAGCGGTGGTAACTTTTCTGAGCTGAGAGGCTAACGGTCCGCTGATGACTGAATAGTCAGCTCCGGTGTCTACTAGGGCAGTGACTCTGCGACCGTCGATATCAACTTCAAGGTCACTTGTTCGCGTCCTCGCATTGCACGTGGGCCTTAGTGTCCGATCTCGGCTCCGTCGTTTCTTCAGGTCATGGCCGGGGCATACCGTAGTTACTGCGCTGGGCGGCGTGGTCTGCTTGCAGTATGGTTGTGATGTCGATGACGTCGTGTGGAGCGGCGGTGAAATGGCTGCGTCGTCGTTAGTGGTCATCGGCGGCGGAGGATGTTCGTCTTTTCGCCGTTGAGCAACCTCACCTCCAAAGGTTGCTCTGTTTAGTTTCCCCTGCGCGGGCTTGGGGACCTTCCGCGCATACTCTCATCATATGTACGGCCTGGCGACGCAAAGCGGGCCCTGTACCGCGATGGAGATCTGAACCGACGGCTTGGTGGCGCAATCTCACCGCTACGCAGATAGTTGTCAATTTCTTGTGGTCGTTCACCTGAGCGTGGTCGTGGAGCGTCGACTGCAAATCCGCGGAGACCGATTCGTCGGTACGGGCAGTGCCGCAGAATGTGGCCGGCCTCACCGCAGTGGAAGCATAATGGCCGGTTGTTTGCAGTCCTCCAGGCGTCGCACTTCCTGGGGTTTGGGGGTCGTTGGTAGGCTTGGCGGGCGGGGGCCAAGGGGCGGTTTTCAGGAACAGGACGGTTGCGGCGAGGGCTCGGAAAGTCATTACGTCGGGGCGGAGGGCGACGTAATGCACCAGCGTAGTTCATCGCTGTTGCCTCGTGTGCTGGAACAGTCGCAGCCGTCGCTTGAGGAACGCCCAGCGCCTGCTGGACTTCTTCACGGACGACGTCCGCGAGCGTCGCCACCTGCGGTTGTTGCGATGATGGCATCAGTCGGCGGAGCTCCTCTCGCACGATCTCCCGGATGAGGTCCCGAAGGTTCTCTCCGCTTGTAGATGCGCTGGGGTAGTGGATTGAGTAGTCTGCCTGGAGTGGTCGCTCGTAGTGGCGCATCCGGGTGTACAACGTCTTCTCGATGGCAGACGCTTCCGTTTCAAATTCCGCCACTGTTTTGGGCGGATTTCGGGCAAGATTTGCAAAAAGCGATTCTTTGACGCCTCGCATTAAAAATTTGACTCTCTCACCTTCAGTCATGTCAGGGTCAGCGCGGCGAAAGAGGCGCTTCATCTCTTCAACGTACGCCAGCACAGGCTCGTTAGGAAGTTGAAGTCTTGACTGAAGGAGGTCCTGGGCTCTTTCATTTCGGACGACGCTTGAAAAGGCAGTCAAAAACGCTTCCTTGAAAATGTCCCAATCCTTCATAGCTGCCTCATGATTTTCGAACCAAACTCGGGCATGTCCTTAAAGAACGAAGTAGACTTGCCTGAGTTTCGTGGCGTCGTTCCAGCCATTGAATTCTGCCACACGGTCGAAAAGGTCCACCCAGTCTTCTGCATCTTCATCCGGTCGTCCATGGAAGCAGGGGGGTTCTCGGGGTTGAACGAAAACAACCGGGGCTGTAGGCTGGGCCATTGTGAGCGTCGATGTCTTCCGAGATCGAGTGGGGTCAGGCAGCAGACCGTGTTCGGGTTGTAGGCCTTGAAGTCGGCGGCTGGCTCGGTGACCTGTAGGATGGTCTTCCAGGGCGACAGGAACACGGCTTGGGTCTTCGCTTGAAGGATCAAAGGCAGCACCTCCACCAGATGTCACGTAGTGGTGACGAGGTCAACGACACAAATGAAGGGGTCGATAATTGCACTAAAGGAACTCTTTATTTGGGCTGACTTGCGCCCGCAAAAGAACTAAGCAACTCGGCGGCGGCGATAGAAACAAACGTGCTCGTCGATCGTCGAACAAAGAATACCCGTCACACTCGGCAACGCTCAATTTAAAGGCTGCACAGAACAATCTAGATAACGTCGCAAACAGCTACCAGCACGGGCTGGAACATTGTGGAAAGACACCCGAGTGGCCGGAACCTTCGAGACAGATCTCGGTGCATCTTGTGCTACAACAAAACTGATAAAGGTGTGACTCGCGACATCGAGCATAAACAAACAAAGATTACGGAACTGATACGCGCTCCAGAATCAGAGTGATAAGCCTGTATGCCGGCGGCTGTTAAAAAGCAACAAATACTGTTTTGAAGGTTTCGCGGCAATATCGGCTGTGCCGTTTCTGAAAACTGACTACATTGGAAAAGTTTGCATTCGGTTTTTCTGATACTCAATATACCGTTTAAAATGACGCCGAAGATAGACCAAATTGTACCCCAATCTCCCGATGCTGTGTCACGTAAAAAAACTTGGCTATGATTGATTACAATGACCTTTCAAACTAAACAGGGTTCCGAATTTTTGTATTTTAACAAACATTTAGAAGCCATTCCATGGCATTTCTGACACTAGCTTTCAGGCAAATAGTATTCAAATGCATTCACAGCATGCAGCCACCAAGGTTAGGTTCTGCAGTCCGCTAAGTTGTTTTGCAGATGGTATTCATATGATTCCTTAATTTACTACACTTTTGTTCCTAAGCAAAGTGCGCGAACCCTCCCTACATGAAATCGTGAATAAATAGTTTTAAAACATGCTATGATTAAATTGTGTTTTTGCGGAATGGGGGCTGGCGGAAGTCATATTACAATTCTTAGATCAACAAGGCTATTAACCGGAACTGAATTACATGATTAAATACTTGGCGCTCCTAGCGGCTCATGTACCGTAATGGATTATCATTATTAAATGACTATGAACGTTTGTAATATCGCGCACATGACATTACATCAGCAGTCAGTCTGTCGATACTGTTGACTGACTGCTGATGTACGGGACGGAGTTGTATTGCATAAGTCTCCTCCCATAGCCAGGCTCATGTCTGGCGAGGGCCCGTAAATCCAAGCCTCTGGGTGGCTGGAGCGGGACTACAACACGGGTGAGCAGACACCCGAGAGCCCTCCGCGGAAGCGGAGAGGACTCAGCTGTGACCTGATGAAGAGGGACAGGTCAGCCTGGTGGCATTAATTTGTCATCGAGCAAACTAATTCAGTTTTTCCGATGATGGGTGGATTGACTTTTGGTTGGTCACTGGGAGGGGCTGCGTCCTCCTGTAACCGAGAGGGGTGCAACCATTGGCGATGAAGCTCTAAGGAATAAGGCTGGGAGCAATGGCGCGCTCCTGTAATCGAGAGAGGCCACGCCGGTGAATGCTCAGACGGCCGACTGGAACCTCGGAGCCTTGTGCACTCTGAGGAAGTCTATCTCACTAAAGTGGGATAGATTCTCGGGCTTAGGAACTGTGCTACGGTGGGACCCACCGAAAATGACAGCCTTTACCGATGATGTACCCTATTGATAAACGGGACTAGGGATAAGGCTGGGGAGCTCCCAACTCCCTGTAATCCAAGGTGGAAGCCGCTGGAGTTGGAGGTGACCACTCCTCGTAGCGGGAAATAAGAGTCTGTTCACCCGCCGGTGCAGTCCAGGGATGAGCTGTGCCGGCTAAGTCTCTATGTAAGGACGCCGCAGGGGAATCCCCGCTGACTAATCAGGGGTAGGGGCAACCCTGTGTAACCCAGCCCACGAGGAGGCATGGGGGCGCTGTTAGAGACTGTCTTCACTCCCCCTCCGGCGTACGCCAGGGACGTTCCGGGAAACACTCAGGCCTGCAGGCGTCTCAGCAGGCTAAGAGAGTGAAGACGAAACGAAAGCAGAACTGGTGCAAGCACCCTTTGAGTGTCTGTCAGTAGTACCGCTGTGAGACCAGAGGGGTGGAGGATGAAGCCTCCACTCGCGCTTCCGGTACGTAGGCGGTAGGTCCCAAAAGAGTTTTGCAACGGGGCCGGCGTCCAATCCAAGACGCTTAACAAAATTTGGTAGAATCGGGCTCTCGCGTGGAGCTCAGCACGAAGAGAGTTACGAAAGTCGGAGGCGCGAAGGAGGGGTGCACGTCATGGGAGTGCACCACGGGTGTTGCGATCCCGCCTGCTCGAGCACGTGGGTGCGACCCACAACACGACCAACGCGGTGGCAGTAGTTGACAAGTCCGCCACGCGCGCTGGGAGAGCTGCAGGATTAGTTTTCAGCTCGACGATGACCAGACGTAAACTGGGACAAGAGCGGTCCCGGCGTGGGTGTCCGCCATTTTGTGAGACTTAGCTCCTGGGAAGGGGCTCGGCCTGGGCGATCCCATGTAAGCCCAGGGGATACTTGTTGGCCAGCTAAACTCTTCTTGACACCGAAGCGGTGGCCTTGTGGTAGAGCATCCGCCTCGCATTCGGGAGGTGCCGGGTTCAATCTCTGGTGCCGCCGGTTACCCACCGGTTTTTCAATGAATACAAGCTTTCCTCCGGCCTGGTGCTCGGCTCTTCCGGGGTTAAATGCTTGGGAAAAGGAGTCACGGCTCAAATAGTTGCGTCGTTGTGGCAGTGATCCGTTCCGCCATCGGACAACAATAAGTCCGCCTCGCGCGGCAAACGCCCATTTTGTGGCTCTTTTTTTTACGACTGCTGCAGCTGAGGCTCAAAGGGAGCACTTCAGGTGACGCTCAAAGGAAGTACCTTTGCAAGACAAACTGAACCGCCTTTGCAGGCTGCGATGTTTGAAACTGGATTTGGGGCCAATGCGAAAGAGGTGAGCGCAGCGGGGTTTGCGGAGCTTCTAACAAACGCACACCCCTAGAAAAGCCGAGCGCCAGGCCGGGGGACGCTTGTACCCATTTTTTCCGGTGGGTGTCCGGCGGTGGGTTTCGAACATCAGCAGTCAGTCCGTCGATACCGACTGAATTTAGCAGTCTATTCTGCTCATGCTACAGAGGGAGGTCTGTCCCCTGCTGCCATTCATGCCATGCAGGTATAGATACGGAGAATGGTGCAACAGATCAAGCACTTGATAAAATTCCAGATAACGCTTTATGTCGCAAGATGTAACAAAGAATGTTGTTGCGTTCTTTGATATGAAAGGGGGTTTTACTGTGCTTTAACAGCGATAATAGCCCTCTCAAAGTTGCACGGAGAACCACACAAGAACACAGCCAGTCTAGGCCTCCACAAGCGAGCTCGAGAAGTGCAGCGGCACTTCGTCGTTATTATCCTCGTCTTTGTGATATCCTCGCCTAGTTCATCCTCGTCTTCGTAATATCCTCGCACCGTTCACTACAATATCTCCCGGAGCGAAGAGGAGCCATCCTGGCGACCTATGGTGAGGGCAAAAGGAGCGGGTCGTAGTATGTTTTGAGGCGGCTCACGTGCACAGTTTTGCGGCCGCGATGACGCATGTCCGAAGAGGGAGTGAGTGGCTCCACGATGTAATTCACAGGAGAGGTGGCGGATAATGCGGTAGGGGCCGTGGTACTCGGTTCGAAATTTTGATTACAATCCCGGTGGGGTGCCAGGAACCCAGGGCCAAACAAGGGATCCTGCAGGAAAAACGTGTCGAGTCTGATCTTTGTCGTGGTGATGTTTTTGGCGGCCTTGAGATTCCGCTGTAAAACTCCGGGCCAATTGGTGACATTCCTCCGTATGTTTGGCAGCGTCTGAAAGGGGAGTGCACTCGGAGGAGTCGGCACGATATGGTAAAATAGTGTCCATCGTGGACGACGCCTCACGCCCATAAAGGAGGAAGAAAGGGCCAAAATCCAGTGGTTGACTGCGTGGCGGTGTTGCAAGCGTACGTCACGAAAGGGAGAACAGCGTCCTAGTTAGTCTGATCGGCGGCAACGTACATCGTCAGCATATTTCCGAGAGTACGACTGAAGCGCTTAGTCAGCCCGTTTGTTTGAGGGTAATAGGCTGTGGTGGTCCGATGTATGATGCGACATTCGGCCAGTAGAGCTCAAACGACGTTGGAAAGGAAGACGCGTACTCGGTTACTCAGCAGCTCTCGCGGCGCGCCGTGGCGAAGAACAAAATGATGTAGCAAGAACAGGGCAACTTCACGGGCTGTAGCGGCGGGTAAAGCGGCGGTATCGGCATACCGGGTGAGGTGGTCGATGCCGACGATAATCCACCGATTCCCAGAAACCGTGCCGAGAAGTGGCCCGCAAAGGTCAACTCCAACGCGGTCAAAAGGGCGGGCCGGGCATGGAACTGGTTGTAAGGGGCCAGAAGCACGAGGTGTGGATGACTTCCGGCGCTGACAGGAGATGCAGGAGCGGACGTATTTGCGAATATAACCGTACATGCCGCGCCAATAGTAGCGTTGAGAAATTCTTTGAAACGTCTTGACAACACCCGACCATCAGGCATATAATTGCGGCGGTAGAGAAGACCGTCTCTTAGGACAAAGTGCGGTGCTTGACGGCGTAAAGTCCGAGAAAGCGCAGGAGCGTTAGGAGTAGTGGACACGATGTCGATAAGAGATGCGAGCCACGGGTCTTTGCGCTGCTCCGCTGGCATGTCAGCGATGGTTAGAGAGGAGAGGGCGGGATCAGCCGCCGGGCAGCAAGCAGGTTCGTTGGAGAGGGGAGAACGAGACAGAGCGTCGGTGTTCATGTGCTTACGGACAGAGCGATATATAACGCGGATGTCAAATTCCTGAAGGCCGAGAGCCCATCGTGCGACTCGGCCTGACGTGTCTTTAAGAGAGGACAGCCAGCATAACGTGTGCTGGTCCATGACGACGTCGAACTGGCGACCGTAAAGTAGTTGCATTCAGTTTTAGTGAGAACACGACTCGCGTACGCGACGACGTATTCGTGAAAGCCGTTTTTCCGTTGTGCCAAGACAGCTCCGAGGCCAACGCCACTCGCATTAGTATAAACCTCGGTGGGTGCTGTCGGGTCGTAGTGGCGAAGGATTGGTGGTGAAGTCAAAAGACGGCACAATGCGTTGAACGCTTCGTCGCACTCAACCGACCACGCAATTAAGTCACTGTTTCCTCCGAGTTGTTTCGTCAGGGGTGCAATTATAGAAGCAAAATTCTGCACGAAACGCCGGAAATAGGAGCATAGACCTATGAAGCTTCGAAGTTGCTTGAGCGAGACCGGCTTAGGAAACTCCGCCATTGCGCGCAGCTTGGCCGGATCAGGACGAACACCTTTCTTAGAGACGATGTGCCCCAAAATGGCCAACTCCCTGGCACCGAAGTGACACTTCTTGAGATTCAGTTGCAGGCCGGCGTCAGTAACGCAAACCTAAACTTGCCGCGAGCGCTCTAGGTGCGTAGCGAAGTCGGTGGAAAAGACAACAATGTCGTCCAAGTAGCAGAGGCAGATGTCCCCCTTGAACTTCCGCAAGATGTTATCCATCATCCTATCGAATGTGGCGGGCGCATTGTACAGACCGAAGGGCATCATATTAAATTCATAGAGGCCATCCGGTGTCACAAATGCAGTCTTCTCTCTGTCACAGGCGGCCATTGGCACTTGCCAGTAACCGGAACGTAAATCAAGAGACGAAAAGTACTCGGCACCTTGGAGGCAATCAAGAGCGTCGTCTATACGCGGCAGGGGGTAATTGTCCTTGTGGGTAATTTTGAGGCGCCGGTTCTCGACACAAAAGCGAAACAAACCATCTTTGCTTTTTACTAGCACCACTGGTGAAGACCAGGGGCTTTGAGACGGACGGATTACACCACGTTGTAGCATGTCCTCAACTTACTCATTGATCACGCGACGCTCTGCCGCTGACACACGATAGGGGCGCTGTCGAAAAGGCGCGTTAGAGCCGGTCTGAATGTGATGCGCGACTGTGGCAGTGCGGCCGAGATGTGTGTGGGCGGCGTCGAAGGCGAAGCGAAACGTCTGTAAAAGGGCCACAAGCTGCGTCCGGTAGGTGGAAGAAAAAGCGTCATCGATGGCGGTTCGGCAGAAGTCGTCTGGCAACGAATCAGGTGTTGGATCGGACTGCAGAGCATTGATGTAGTTACTACGGTAGGTCTCGGAGGCGTCCAGGACAGAGAGAAGGTGGGCTGGTTCAATAGAACCAGGAGATTTTCTACGTAGCAGAGTATTCGGGCGCGGAGACGGATTGTAGATGAGTAGCTTCGTGAAACCACCATGAACATCGTGAACCGCAGACGGCAGCGGCAGGTGCTTGCGGTGGCTGAAGGATGCAGACGGCGTAAATAAAACACTAACGGCTGACCCGGCAGGAGACGAAGGAGGCACAAGGGCACAAGCTTCTGGTGCTACGTCGACATCTTCAGCGATGGTGAGCTTTTGAGGACTCACTGAATGGTTGTCGTCGAGCAGTGCGTCGCACAATGCAGAAAATTTTACTTCAGCTCGGGCGCAATCGATTACGGCGTTATTTTTAGACAAGAAGTCCCATCCGAGGATCACGTCGTGGGAACAAGACGACCAAACTACGAACTCGACACTGTACGAAAGACCTTCAATGACGACACGCGCTGTACATGCTGCTAAAGTTGCAATCCTCTCTTCACTGGCAGTGCGGAGCGGACGTCGTAACTTTTCGTAATCATCGGCAGAGTCGCTCATGAATCACTGATACTGCAGCACCCGTATCGCCCAGCTCATATACGGACAGACCATCGATAGAGATCATTATAACGTTCGTGGGAAAAATATGAGGCCTTGAGTTTTTCGCAGAGCACTTGCCTCAGGAACCGCGGAGCTTAGTTTCCCTCGTCAGCAGGTGGTGGTCGCCGGCGTATTGGTGACAGTGACCGGCGACATGGAGAAGGAGAACGATGGGTTGTATACGAACGCTGTTCTGTGGCATACGCAGGCGGAGAGTGGGCAGAACGAAGCAGCTGTGGGGAGTAATCAGAAGACGCAGGCTCGGGAGGCGCGGCCATTCGACGACGACATCGAAGGGCCACATGTCCAGCGAAACCACAGTAGTAGCAAATTGGGCGATTGTCCGAAGTAGGCCAAGGGTTGTAATAGCGCGGAGTGGGAGGATGAAGCGGAGCCGTATGAGGAAGCGGTGCAGGGCGTAGGACAGGCTGCATGGGTGGTGATGGCTCAGGCGGTGGCCGCGCAGCCACAGCTGCGTAGGTCAAAGGGGCTGGAACAGCAGGTTGACTATACCGGACTGGTGCTCCGACGTATGTCAAAGGAGCAACAGAAGAACCTTCAGAAAGCGTGGGTAGTGCTTCCGCAATTTGTTCGCGGATGACTTGCTGAAACTTTGGCACTAAAGGAGTGGGAGCGTCAGGACGTTGGTGAACTAGTCATAGTTGACGGGCAACTTCTCGAACGAACTGCTTTATTTGTAGCAGCAAGGTCGACTGGTCTGCGTCAGGTGTTAAAGCTGCAAGCGGCGCCGGGTGGGAGAGCGAAGAGCGAGTGATGTTACGGCGCTTGCGTTATTCGTCAAAGTTGTGGCATGCGTTGATAACGTCGACGACGGTGACTGGATTTCTAGCCAGAAGCATCTGGAAAGCGTCGTCATCAATGCCTTGCGTAATGTGATCAATCTTGGTGCTCTCTGACATTGAAGCGTCCACGCGCTTGCACAGGTCTACGATATCTTCAATATAGCTGGTAAAGTTCTCGCCAGGAAGCTGTGCACGGCCGCGCAGGCGTTGCTCAGCGCGCAGCTTGCGGACTGCAGGCCGGCTGAAGATATCGG
The DNA here is from genome assembly GCF_055883805.1 of Amblyomma maculatum. NCBI lineage: Eukaryota > Metazoa > Arthropoda > Arachnida > Ixodida > Ixodidae > Amblyomma > Amblyomma maculatum. The sequence continues at coordinate 135,562,070 of NC_139345.1, forward strand.
CAAAACTAGTCTTGAAAGTAGACCACTGTGCGATATCGGCCTCGTGGTTGCGGAACAATAGGTTTGCAACATCCGTTAGGTAGAAAATGACGTAATTGAATTTTTGGTTGTTGTCACAGTGGTTGTGAATACTGACTCGCTCATATGTGGCCAGCCAGTCTTCCACGCCATGGTCGCCAGTTTCGCTGAAGATAGTAGGATCGCGCTGGCGCAAAGCTTCAGCGCAGAACAGGGGATGAGGGGCCGGTTGGACTAGGGGTGGTAGCGTCGGTCATGGTTGGTGTCGGGAGTGTGCGGCTGCGAGCTCCAGGGCGGCAGGAAATGCTCACCTCCACCAAGTGAAAGGGGGGTTTTACTGTGCTTTAACAGGGATAATAGCCCTCTCGAAGTTGCATGGCGAACCACACAAGAACACAGCCAGTCTAGGCCTCCACAAGCGAGCTCGAGCAGCGCAGCTGCACTTCGTCGTTCCTATCCTCGTCTTCGTGATATTCTCGCCTAGTTCACCCTCGTCTTCGTAATATCCTCGCATAGTTCACTGCAGATGAAATATTTCCTCCCATCCATCTTGCTTTCTACTTAAATCATTTCACTTTTTGGAAAATTTTATTGTTCTGCTCAGGCAAGTGTTTTTGCTTTTCTGTGATGTTTTTGCTTGTTATCATGCTATTTATGGAATAAATATAACGAAGTTATCAATTTTCACTGTGATCATTTTTGTTCCCTTCGACTTATTCTTGAGTGATGTTGCAGCACCTTTGGAATCAGTGCCTTGAAGAACACTTCGTCTTATTTCTAGCCAGCCATTCGCTAGTGGACGGGACGAATAGTCATAGATTGAGCCGACATGCCAAACATGCATAAAATCGCTACAAATTCGTCAATCTACAACAAAAGAATTAGAGTGGCGATGTGTTCCTTTTAGTGTGCGATTGCCACGGAACTCCGGAGAACGCTCAGGCCAAAAGCATGAACTAGACGCCCGCTGCACCCATACGATTGCACATTTGATACACACACACAGACGCTAACACGCTAACAAAATATCAAAAACTAACACAACCTACAAAGAGCAATTATAAACGCGATGCTCCGCACAAAGAGACAGCGTTTAAATTTTTGAGCTTACAGTTCGAAGCGCTTGACGCATTTCGTGGGTCCAGGCAATAGCGTCGACGTCGAGGTTACGTTCGACTTGCAATTAGCTAGTCTTGTTGGCCGAAACAGACGACCTCCCGTTGAAGCGTAGGCTGAAGTAACGTTGGCGTTCGTGGCGGCGTTGAAGTGAACCTCCTGGGCGATGCAGGTGGACGGTGGTACGAGCTTTAGAGGTGCCCCCTGGATGCAGCAGGTGGCTGAGTAGTCGCTCAATTCCCGGAACCGGTTCGAGAACAGGAGGGAGTCTGCAGTGCAGTGCCGTAGAACATGAGACCAACGGTACAGCAGCCTGCGTTGCTCCCTTGCAGCCAAGGCGTCCCTCACCTCCCGGAGCCTCCGCTTCTCTGGCTCTCCCCCCCCCCACACCCTTGCTTCTCCATATCATGCCTTTTTAAAACCTCCGCGTTGATGCACGTTAGCCTTATCGTCGTCTTCGTCGTCTTTTGTTCACCAATCAGCGCTTATCATGTCACCGACTACTTCATCATCTTCTTAATCCTTCGTTGGTCCACATCATACTTTTTGCCATCGTCATCTTCTTTGCTTTCTCAAAACGCCTCTGCATTTGGCCTCTTACATGTGACAAGGACCCCCCTCTCTCAAGAGTTTTCCCTTGAAACCGCTTAGAGTTTCGCTGCCATTACAACTTCCAGCAAACCGAATATCTCCGGCCAGTCTGGATCCACCTCAGTTGTCTTGAACGCGCCCGAAGCACACCACTGACACCACACACCAAGATTGTCTTCATTGAACAATGTCACAACACTACCAACCCACTGATACAACAAACCAGAATTGTCTTCATTAAACATTATCACAACAGTGTCATTGTCCGTACAGTGTTTTTATTTTACACACTAACAACCACAAGACATTTCATTGTATAAACACACATCAACAAGCCGAGAACCAAGCCCACAAAAAACGTAATCTAACTAAGCCTGTTTTGCTCTACTCATGAAATCAGCGCCAATGTTGTCTCTGCCTTTAATGTACTCCACATGAAATCCGTACTCTTGCAAGGCTAGGCTCCACCTTATGGCTTCGCTATTTTTCATTTCGGCTTTGGTTAGATATTTGAACGGCTGAGGATCAGTTTGAATTCAATAGTGTCTGCCGTAAAGATAAATATGAAATTTCTTCCCTGCCCATACCACAGCCAAACATTCCTTTTCAATGGTGGAGTACTTGCGTTCACAAGCCGTTAATCCGTTACCACCAAATAATACTGTATGTACTTTGTGATTCACTTATTTCAAGAGTACTGCTCCCAATGCTCTGTCGGACGCGTCAGTGTGAAGAACAAACTCTTTGTCCATGTTCAGAGCAAGCAGAACAGGCGGCTTTGCGGTATGTTGTTTTAAAGTTACGAAGGTGTTTTCGTGTTCATCTGTCCATTTCAGCTTATTACTGACACCCTTCCCTGTGAGTTCTACAAGTGGATAGGCTTAATGAGCATAATCGGCAATAAACTCCCTGTAGTGCCCAGTTAAACCAAGAAACGACTGTACTTCTTTCGCAGTACTTGGTGTCTGGACTGCCTGTATTTTCCCCAGTATATTTTCTTTCGTCGTGATGCGGCCCATCCCTATCTTGTGCCCGAGAAAAAAGATAACCTTAAAGCCTATGTCACATTTTGTTAGTTTTACCGTCAGCCTGGCATGCTGTAATCGCTCGAAGCTCCACTTGCCACTCGGAAATGGGACCGCGATACCCGACGTAGACTGGCGCGCGCACATACGAACATCGAGAACTATGCAATAGAGCTCACTCGACAGAGCTGATACAGCCGCTGTGACCAGATGAACAAGACTCCAAACGCTCGTAACACGTGGAACCTCCTTCGACACTTAATCGACCCAGCTGGAGGCAAACTCCAAACACGCCAACAGCTCGAGCGAATCTTCCACCAGTTCCTTGGCACGTCTAACGAGCTCAAACAAAAGCTTATAAATGCTTACATCCGCCCCGAACCAGCAACCAACAACCCTACTATCAAGGGCGCCAACATTCTCTGTCTAGACGCTAAAATCACTTTTGCGGAGGTCCGAGCACAACTCAGTCGCCTCAAGACAACTTCGGCGACCGGCCCTGACCACGTTTCAAGTAAAATGCTTAGGAATCTAGACGACGCATCTATTCATGCCCTTACCGACTATTTTTGAGAATGTTGGGCAACCGGTACCTTCCCTCAGGAGTGGAAATGCGCCAATCTAGTCCTCATCCCCAAGCCGGGCGAACCACCAACATTGGCCAACCTCCGTTCCATTTCTCTCACATCCTGCGTTGAGAAGCTGATGGAACACGTTACCAGACCAGACTCTCACGATACCTAGAGGACAACCATCTTCTACCAAACACATTGTTCGGCTTCCGCCCTCATCTAGCAGCCCCGGGCATTATGCTTCTTCTCCGTCATCAGGTAGTCATGAGTCGTACACTAGACACGAAAGTCATCATCGGCCTCGATGTTGCCAAGGCATTCGACAACGTCCTCCATGAAGCGATTCTTCAGCAAGTTCAGGCTCTCGGTGTTGGACATCGCACGTATGCATACACTCGAAACTTCCTCACCAACCGCACAGTGCAACTTAAAGCCGGCACGGGAGATCTTTCCATCATCTCTCCGGGAAACCGTGGCACGCCGCAAGGCGCCGTACTTTCGCCAATGCGTTTTAACGTCGCACTGATAGGCCGCCTGCCGAAGCTACTGGCCGAAATCCCCCACCTGCATCACAGAATTTATGCTGACGACCTCAAACTTAGGATCACGTGCGGCAGTGACGGCCAGATTAAAGAGACTTTACAGACCGCCATCGAACGGATAGGGAATTATCTAAGTACAGTTGGCCTCACCTGCTCGGCGACAAAGTCCGAGTATAACATCATCGCTTCCCGGGACGACGCCCTCCAAAGATACTTCCTGACATCAACCTCCAGGTGCAAGGAAACCCGATTCCTCGAATAAATAACATCAGGATCTTAGGCTTGCCCCTTTAGGCTAACGGCCGCAACAACGTCACGCTCCAACGCACCGACTAGTTGGTGGTACAGATCAGACGCCTCCTTAAGCGAATCTCCAACAAGCATCATGGCATGCGAGAGTCCAACCTCCTGCGCCTCGTTCAAGCTTTCATCTGCTGCCGCATCACCTACTCTGGACCTTACGTCTCACTCGTACCGAAAGCGAACGGCTAGAAGCGTCACTTCGAAAAGCATATAAGACGGCCCTAGGTCTTCCCATGTCCACACCTACCCATAAGCTCATGGCTCTCGGAATACTCAATACCTGGAGCGAAATGACCCAAACAACCCTCATCGCCCAGTATGAGCGGCTCTCACTCTCACACGCTGGCCAAGTCGTACTGCAGCAAGTTGAGATCTCCCCACCGAGATCGGCCCCAAGTTACGCTGAACTTACAACGGAATATCGCTTAAATCTTCGAATTCCTCCCATTTCCAAACGGATGCAGCCGGAACACTACGCCGAGAGGGGCCGACCGGGGTCGTCAATTCGAGAAACGATTCAGAGGACATCCCGACGTCATGTATACGGACGCCTCTTACCATTCATCGAGGCCAGCAATGGTGGCGGTAGCTCTCGTCCCTCATCGCAGCTGGTGCACAGCCCGCAGCATACGCAATGCAGAAACAGTCACCGCAGCTGAAGAGGCTGCCACTGCGCTAGCGCTAGCCTACCCTAACACCAAAGTCGTCATCAGTGATTCTCAACAGGCTATTCGCAACTACGATGCTGGCCGTATCTCTTGCCAGGCGTTACACATTCTACGTTCTACAGCACCCTCTTCCACATCTCGCTTACTTCTTTGGGCTCCAGACCACGAGTCGTTCAGCGGAAACGCCCAGGCACACACTCTCCCTCGAGATCTCAGCTGCCGTGCAGAGAGTATGATCAGCCACCCTGCTTCCGCTGACACTAATATCTCACGCGCTTGTCTACTCACCACTTACACGGACATACTCCAGCACTACCGACTCCAAAGATGCACATATCCTCCCGCACATCGCGATCTAACGAAACGCGAGGCCGTCCAATGGCGCAAACTACAAACTGGCAGCTTCCCACACCCCATCTTATACAGCAGGATCCTTCCGGAATAGATAGCCCCCATGTGTAAATACTGTTCAACTCCGACCATTCTCATACACATGGCGTGGACTTGTACACACTACAACACAGACCTCTCAAACACCCCAGAGACATGGGAGTCTCTCTTGCGTACTTCGGAGCAGCAGACCAACGCTGGCTTATTCAGCGCGCGGTGGAGGTCGCGGCATCCCAAGGGATCCCCGCGGATCTCCTCTATGCCAGCGCAATCGGTCGTTTGACTTGTCCCCTGTTTTTGGGAGCAATAAAAGAGTTCCCCACCGCCACCTCTCTAGCGTAACTACGTGTTCTGTCCATGTATCGGTCGCCACTAGGATATCATCGGTATAATGTTCCTCATTTCCGAACCCACCCAAAACTTTCCTCATCAATTTCGTGAAAATAGCCGATTCAGTCTTCAATCCAAAGGGCATGAACCTAAACTGAAATAATCCCGCTGCAAAGAAAAGGGCTGTTTTCTCTTCGATGATTCCTCCATTGGTATTTGCCAATACCCTTTAGCTAAATAAAGTTGGAAAAAACTTTTTGTTGTCTACCTTAGTGAACACCAACTCCGCTCTTGAAATAGCTTTCGCATCGGGTACCAAGATGTTAATAAGCCAACGAAAGTCAATGCACAAACTGTTGGTGCCATCAGGTTTTTTGACGACCGCGAGAGGGTCATTGTATGCAGACCATGACCTCTGGATTATACCCAACTCCAACATTTCCCGCACATCCTTTTCAGTTGTTTCCTGTGCCACTAATGGCAGTGGCTGTTGCTTCATATTGATTGGTCGCTCTGTAGAGAGCTCTAATTTGCAGCATATGTCAGTCTTCCTCGGTACATCCGAAACGATATCTCCCTTACTTTTAGTGAGCTCTTATCGGTGATCTTTTGTGTTCATTCAAATTGGGGTTTATTAATGCCTTTTTCTATCCTACACTTTTCTTCAAATTGTAAGAGGGCATCTCGGCAACATCATCTGGTTCTCCTACCATTACGGAGCAAGCGATCTTGTCTCCTAACTCTTTCTGTGCTGGAACTCTTCCTTTGCATTTCTTTAACATGTTTGCATAAAATACCTTCTTGGTGTCATTTAATAATAATTCATAATCCACATCATTTTTCTTCTGTGTCACTAGTAGGGTCATTTCCATTACATAATAAATTGTTGTCCGTGGGCAGTAGGATCAAAACCCTGTCGCCTGGATTGAGATTTCTGTTTGTGGCTCTCTTGTCGTAGCAGCCTTTATAGCGTTCTCTCGGCTTCTTGAGACCTTGATGTGCCATGCTGCATGTCTCCTCTAGGTTGTCTCGCAACTCAAGCACTTATGTGTATGTCGTCTTAAGCTCTGCTGAAATCTCTTTATTTGCCCACAGCTACTTGAGTATTGTAGAAGGACCCCTAACGGTTCTCCCATACAACATCGCGAAGAGAAAAAAACCAAGGCTTGCGCCATCATGTAGGTGACACGCACGGCGAGAGGGGAGGGGTAGTAGTTTCTTTGGGAGCCACATCATGGCGCTAAAAACCCTAGCGAACCATGGAGGACAGGTCTAAAACGTACCTTTCTAAGAAATCCGAGTATTCATCTGATGAGCCTTTATTCATGTTCAAGCATCATGTCGTCGTGGTGTGAGCAATATACAAACGATGCACAGGGTTTTCAAGTTAATATATGGGCTTCATTTAACGCAACGTGTCGAACGAGCCTTTCTCACCGCGAAGATGACAATGGATTGTCTTTGTTGCACTTTGTTTTGCATCATTTTGTTCAGGGTTTCTTATTCTTACAAGATGTAAAATATTGTTTTCTGCGTACCATTTGTCAGCAACGCTTCCCACGACCTTTACCAATGTTATTTGTTTCAACTGCTTCGCATGCAGATAGTGCAAAGCGTGTTTGGTTAGTTTAGTGCAATTGATCAAGCGACACGGTTTTTATATACCCTATGTTCAGTCTAAGATTTCACCGATGTGACCAGCAAAAGGCCTTACAAAGATCTTAGCCTTGCTTTTTCGTGTGTACCTGTCAATATATTCTACTTGGCCGAGACAAAACGTATTGAAGCGTGTAAAAGAAAATGCCTGTACAGGCTGCTCTGAAACCTTTCGCTTTTATATTGCATTTTGTGGCTCTGCCTATGTAGACATGAATAAAGAAAAAATAAACCTTTGTGTCACGGGATGTGAACTGTATTTTCTGCAGAAAGCCGGGGACTGTTGACATGTGCTGATAGGTTCATTTCACATGACGTCATCGCACCACTTGACGTCATCGCATGAGCGCTGTCCGCCATTTGTTTCATCAAGTGCGCAACGCTGCCCAGTCGTCGCATACCAAAGATGACGTCTAGTGGAGTCACACGACGGACAATATCGTGAAGCACTATCGCGATCGTGCATTTCGTGACTATAATGAGCTAGGATATTCTTGCATACTGTAGATGGTGACCCTTAAGTCAGCGATTTCCGCCGCTTTGCTTCCGTCCGTAAGCAGCGTTTTCGCAGTTCGGATTCATAAACGAACGACACTTTCCTTTTGCTTTTATTTTTTTGCAGCGGAAAGCATTCCAGCCACACCCTGGAGCCCAAATGTATTCTACTAAAACGCCGGGGGAAAGAGGGCTTTGAGGGACTGACAAGTACGGCCCCAAAGCAGGCACGAGCAGGCGCCACTCTGTTCTGTATCGCGATCGTCTTAACCCGAAGCTTGCAGTGCGTGCAGTGGTATGTCTGGTCAGCGCCTGCTCTGGTACCCATAGTCACACGAAAAAGCTAGTAAAAGCTTATAAGTGACGAGCAACTGCTTGGAGTTATTCTTAGCTTTCCCCTAGCGCTTTAGCGCGCTTGCCGTTAAGCTCCATATACGTACCAGGAGCACAAGGGCAGCAGTCCGGAAGGTTCTCCTCCAAGGGTTGAAAGTAGCATGTTTATGAAGTTGTCATTGAGTAAGCGCGTTAACTTGCACATACATGACCGCGTTTTGTATCACATCGAGCGGGACAATCAGCACGGCAGTTCTTTAGCAAAACGACGCAGAAGAAGCAATTGTACAAGACCCGCCACAGCAGGCGTCTACCCCAAAAAGATGACAGCTGTGCTGTTCTCAGAGTTTTTACTCCTGAAGGACCCATTGCCGAATCCGTAGACAGCGCAATTGGCAATTATTGTAGCAAATTATAGAGTTCACAGCACCTTGGATCTTCCGAACTACCCAAACGAAACTTGAATATACGACGACGATAACCTAGGCTATGAGCGGACCGGAAGCAGAATGGCTTCATTTCTCCCGTCGTCCCTCGCGTGGCAGCCAACAGTGAATACAACCTATAGACTGTTCGATTGGGATTTTTCTTTAGGGATGTCCTACAGTCAACTTTGCACCAATATTAACTTCTAAACCCCATCGAATTCGGTTCTTAGGCGTAGAAACCTATGAGGGTATTGTATTTATGATAATGGTATTAGACTTGTATAGTAACTGGAAACTTCGAATGGCTTTTCGCCACTCTGATCCTCATAGGAGACCCACCCGATTTTTTTTTGTATACTGCTTACCAATGATTGATGTGCTGAAATCTCAGCAATGTGTATCAGACTATACAATGTTGTAGAAAAGTTATCAATTGGAATGTTTTATATTTAGAGGTAGTGCATGCACCTGGTTCGCATTTGAGAAATAGACCACCCTACAGTGTTTGTGAACTAAAGGTAATAAAAACAAAAGCGTAATTGTTGCGTGATGCAAGCTTCCCCGTTTCGAACACCTGAGGCCGGGTTTGATTTCACCTTCAGTGGTCTTATTAATCTACAATGGAGCGGACACTTTCTGCGCACACTTCCTGCGGAGCCCTCTCATGATTCCTTAAATAATTTTGCATTAATAAAAGCCATGGTTCTATATCAAGCGCGTGTAAAAACTTCTTTAAACTGCAACTTCTCTTTAAGATACGTACGCGGTATTTTCTGCGGGCATAACCCACTCATGTACCTTTTTTTCAAAACCTGGATTTATAATGGGCTGTAATTTATGAGACTTTTCTGGGTAAGAAATTTTGGAAAACGTTTATGAGATTGCGCTGGGATGTGTTAAAGTTCAAAATGTATACTGAAAATTTGAGCAGGCAAAAAGTGCTAACTACCTGAGCGCTCATTTCATGATGTAAATTCTAAATGATACTCACTGCTCTGGTAAACAGAGGAGACCAAGTAGCAGAAGTATGCAAGGCAATTTAAAAGTCAACATTTTAAGCCTTCGTATGCTTATTTTATGTCCTTCGGCAGTCCTGTAAAAGTTATTTTCGGAAAGGTTAATAGAGAGGATACTTGCTTGACTTCCTATATCTTGTGTACAAGAAAAGCATTTCCTTGTATAAACCCTAACGATTATTACAAATGCTTTTTGATTTTAAGGCGAACATACTTAAGAGGTCGAATGACAAAACGGCTGTTTTAAATAAAAAAATGCAATAATGTCGTATATTCATATATTATCCCGCGAAATTCACATAAACTAAAAGCTTGAATATTTTAGTATCTTCTGATGACGTTCCATGAAATTCACATCTTCTAACAATTTTTTATGTATTTACTGAGTGTTCACTTGTGCTGAGAACAGCAAACGTGCACTGCACTTCCATCAATTTATACTGTAAACTACGGTCAATGTAAGGGGAAATCTTTGAGGACGCTATCAAAAATGAACTAGTAGGGCGAAGATCATCGAATCGGTAAATCAGTAACAAAACAGATACGTGCAGAGAGGTGTTGAAAATCTACTTCCTCGTTGATAGATTGAAAATGATACTAAAAAAATATAACGATCAACAGCCATGTCTAGAAACATAACTTGAATGCAATGCTACTGTAGATTGCAGCAAGCCTCATAAAAACAATGTTTATTCTATGAACAAGGCATCTGGACGGGTCAAAAGTTTAAATGTTAGCAAAATTTAGATGCACATTGCAAAGTTTTTTTCAGAAGCGCTATAGCAATGTCACAAGCACATGAAGCAGCGTTGTGACAGAGAGTACCCAAGAGCCAAAAACTGGGCTATGAATAGAAGGTCCATGGTTGAACCTTGCGGGCTGCCTATTTGGGGCTCATGCTGGTTTTGAAATTTGTGCCCAGCGTGCTCCTTGCCACTTTCCTCATACGACCCTATAGGCAACCTACCATGACGTTTGCTGTGTCGATCACTGCGCCGTAACACATATCCTAGCGAGAAGAGCAAATACTTCTGAGGCGGCGTTTTAGGGCGTTTTCAGGCCACCTCCATGAGCTTACAGAAATCAGATTGCGCGCTCTGTCGAAGCTTTGTGTGGCGTGTGTCAGATAACTGGGCAAGGTTGAGAGCACCTGAACAAGGACGTTATCTGACACACGCGTATCAGTAATGGTGCCGAATGTTCTCTGTCGTTCATCACGAACCAAGCGGCCAACAGCAGCATTTTTGAGTCACACTGCGGGACAATTGCAGCGCTACCTATGCAGTGCAGGTTCCTTTTTTGCGCCCATGTGGCCAGCCCCAAATACGGGGCCCTGCTGGTTTTGCAAATCGTGCCCAATAGGGACGCTGCTGCGCTTCCCACGTATGTATCACCGTCCGAATTTGTGCTAATGTGGACAGCCGAAATAGGGCTGAGCAAATCAGCCCCAGATAGTCAAAAGTCGACACCACACGAAACTTAAGAACGACAAAGGCCATATTTTTGCGCCATTTTGCTTCTTGTTAATGATGCGAAATATATTCCTGTATGTGCATAGCAACGTTGTTTTGTTTACTACCACTAAACAGTTTCTAATTCAATTTTCCCTGCCAGTTTTGGTTTCGGCTTCAGCTCAGAGATGGCTAAGATGTAATAATAAAGTTTAGGTCACGCGCGGCATAAAAGAACTGCGATAGAGTGAGTGAGTGAACTTTAATGACTCCTCGGGGATCTTTTTCTTCGCCTCTTCAGCCGAGGCTGACGAGCGGTTGGCGTCCCCCAGTCCAGGGCACTGCGATACAGCGGCTAACTCTTCGCTTTATGTGATCCCTGTCATTTACGCAGCCTGACTATAGCATTACTGTGCAATAAAACGACAGAGGAACAATAATATTGCGGCTTTTAGCACCCTCAAGAGATCTTGAAGACTTTCACGTCCCAGCAATCGCTCGGCTGTTGAACCCGAAAAAGGTGGGAAAAAATTTCCATTATAAATTATCCAGCAGTAATAAGAGAACGTCATTGGTGATGCATGTTAGCTAAAATTTGCCCCAGCAGAAGTATAACATGGGCTGGTTCATGTTTGTCTAATTTTTTTTAATTTTATTTAGATGCTCTATTGAATATCTTTAAGACAAGAAGAGCTTGAGCTAGCCCGATGCGTACACGAAAGGCGGTATAGCTATTGCAAAATATTTTCAGGCTGTCCTGCGGAATTGACATACTTGTAAGAGCGAAACATGATCAATTTTTTTGCTATAAAGTATACGCTTAGAACTGTTATCCGAGAAGTCTGGGACAGGCGTTTATAAGAGTGTATAATATGAGTTACATAAACAAAAAGGCGCTATACAAGATAGGATACAGACATACAGGATTGGTAAACTCAGCTAAGGCCCAATTAGGGCACCAGTTAGTGGCTTTCTATTAGCAGGCCAGATTTGGCTCATCATTTTATGCAGTATAAGATCGGAAAAATTTCCGAGTGACACTTAAATCTCTCCTAAGTGTGGTAAGACGAAATACTTTCCGGAGATTTTCTTATTCATTTGGCGCTATTGTTTCCTCTTTTACTCTTGAATGACGTTTCGATGTCGTAAAGCAATGAAGAGGCCCTCTATTAAATCTTTGCAACGTTTTACACGCTTTTACACAATTTTGTCATCCATGGCTGCGTTCCGGCTGCACAATAAATCGACGTTTTTGGCTACTTTGAAGTCGATTTTACTTTTTGTGTATAAATAATTGTTTAGCATTCAAAGTCAACATACTTTACATATTTTATCAGCCACTACCTACACAAACATTCTGTTCCACTATCAATTAATTCGTTTCTCGACAATGACGGTGTCACCGTCGGCAGACGCACAAATTGTTTTCGCGCTTATGACCTTTTCAAGGCTTTCGCCTTAATATATGTTGCCTTTGCAACCATAACCTCTAAGTAACTCCCATATGGGTGGCAGGCAGGCACTGCTGCTTTCCAGTTCTGCCACAGACAAAGCGGCGTAAAGCGTCTTTGTTCGGGGAGCGGCATTTAGGTTAACCCTTCTTCATTCTGTTTAAGGACCACATTTGTTTTATATCTGCCCCAAAGTGACACGCAAAGCACCGCCACTGGCATCATATGGCCGTTCCCTTTCTACAGCCTTACCCACCCAAGATGTTTGTTCCTAGGATCGCCTTTGCGGGGCATATACCCTAAAGTATTTCGCAATGGGCCAATTCGGGCAGGAAGCAGCCAGCACAGTATGCCAGCCCCACCACAGCCCAAGCGGAACCAACTGAGGTTTGGCGCAGGCAGCCCGAGTGGGATAGCCTAGGTTTGGTCGCACAAAATCCATATTTCCATCGCAAGCCTTGCTCGAGCCTATTGAGTTTTGTGCAAGCAGCCTGACGTGGTCTGGCCGTGGCTTCTTTCTTCATAAAATCCACATTTGTTTGCATCCGTACAAAACCTCCCCTAAAGACACCCTCAAGGGTTTGATGCCGGAATGTGCGCTTAGTTCGCCCTTGTAACCAGAATATGAAAGCCGAGTGGCAGAGGGGCAAAATCAAATTAAGCTTGTCCCAGGGGCGGCACATTTTAAGATAATTAGCTGTAGTCTTAGTTAAAAGTCCTGAAACCAAAGGATTACCATGTCTACCGCAAAATGCAGCCATCGCGGCTCCATTAAATAAAAAGGGCCGTGAAATGCTATGCGACACTTCTAAAAAATCATTTCCTTACTATTTAAATTATCTTTGATTTTAATGACGGCGTGATGGCTCCATTTTCTGGCCCAGACGAAAATATATTGCCTTCACGACTTTCGAACAAGGTTGCACCTAAAAATTGCCCGTACACCCGGATTAAAGGGCGTCAATATAAGTTATGGACATTGCGTAAAGAAAGTAGCTGTCCTTGCGCACCGACGTAAATCTGCCGTTGCTACGCGCTTCTATTAAAACAAATATATCAGTAATAAAGTTCGTGATGAAATGCTGTGTTGAAAAATCGAAATTACAAAGCACCAAATCTTTAGGCAAAGGAGCGTATGAAGAGCAGCTGAATTAAGGACCTTAAGAGTTACTGGATGTTAGGCGCAAGCATGTTGGTGCCCTTTTCGAAGAGCTAACATAAGTATATGCATTCCGAACTTAGCGAAGAAAAATAAATAAACAGTGTATTAAGTCAGAGGATAGTATTTCTGAACAATCCTCGCGAAAGTTTCATGATAATAACCTATTTGACATCAATAAAGACGGTTACTGTCCACATTAATGTCTTCTTTCATTTCTTGAACGTTTAGCTGAAAGATTTAAGCAAATGTATTATATGCACAGAATATATTTTCTGCTAAAAGAGGTAGGCAAAGCTTTTACCCCTCTAAACTTAGTAACCAAAGCAAAAACGTTTGCATGTTTTGCTCGATCCGCCTCGTTTCGTTTCCGTGCGGCAGCCGCTCGGCGAGCTATTTCAGTTGAATGATCTGTTTTGGCCTGTGTGAACGCAGAAAATTCACGAGAAGTTTCACCTGGATACTCCAAGATGACTGCTGCCGTCCAATTATTGAGCGCTGTTGCGATCCATTGGCACAGGCTAAACAACGAAGGAGGCTTTATAGCTACACATATCAAGAGAGCGGTTATATCGGTTTCGGTGGTGGCGCGCAGCGGATGAGTGACGTTACAGCTGCCACGTGAATTCCTTCGTTTCAAAGTCAAAGACGCGCACACGACACGCACGGCAAAAAAGTTGCAGTGAAGGCAGTATTACAGCTATCGCTTTTAATATTTCACCTACTGTTCATTCATTCCACTGCACACAAACAATATATCCTCTCGCAAAAATATGAATTAGGGCACAATTATTTAGCTGCCGATAAAAATTTTAATGTCCTGACACAGATTTCATCTTATCTGGGTGGCTAGCGGCAACAACCAGAAGTTCAGTAGAGGGGAGGGGGGGGGGGGGGCTGGGAGATATATCTGGGATGATGAGGGGGCTGGGGTGATGAGCTGGGATATATATCTAATGATATAGTGAATTTTCGTTGTTCTTCTCGAAATTAGGTTCTTTTCGGTGACTTGAAGACGTTTCAAATTGCACCACAGGCGCGCCCCGTCCAAGACGATGATCAGAGACGATTAAATATGGATAACGACACTTGAGATTTACAAAGAGAATAACTTAAGTTTATATACAAAACTTAGCAATATTTACAGCAAGGTTAGGCAAAAGATACATGGATCTGGCTAGCTCTGCCTAGCCGAAGATGTACACATCAAGCCATAGCTAACAACATCCGACTGGTCTCTCGGGCTTGGTTTTAAGCTCTCCGTGTCCAGCCCACATTTCAGTTGCGTCCAATCGCCACGAACTTCAACATGATTGGTTCGTGACCACGTGCAACTTCAGCAGTGTGAGTGAAACCCTTTCCCCACAACGAAAGAAAGAAAAACACAAAACACAAAATGTCACATGCTGCCCACATTCCACTGTACACCTTGCCGCGTTCTCGCGTCAAGATCATCAAAGCAAATGAGCAGGGTCGTTAGCGGACCGCCGCCGTCTCGCGCCCCCGCTCTTCCTAGAACTTGCAAAGTCCGTGACCTCCGGCTTAGCGGCGGCGCGACGAAAAGACGCCCGGTCAATCGGTCCTCCTGCGGACGTACGTCTTCCCCTTTGTTCAACGTTCCCCATCACTCTTCCCCCGGCGCCGAATGTCACCTTTCTGTCTGGACGCGGCGTGTCTATGAACGGAAGTTTCAACCGCGACGGCGGTGTCGTGTCGGCTCGTATGAAAAGCATACTGCAGGTATGCACAAAGCAGCTTAACTTCCCCCTCTTGGGGACTCGATCGCCTGCCAGCCGCCCGGTGACACTCGTCACTCTAATGGCTTTCCCTGCTTTATCCGGTGATTCGCGGCGCCTTCTCGTTTGCATGCAGCTAGCACCAATTCATGCTACAAGCAAACCTACCACGAGGTACTGAGTACATAGCCGCTAATCCGGGGGTGCCTAGCGATACCTTACAGATATAAAAACAGAAACCAGGTAAAGTCGACAGCACTGCTGCTTAAAATACTACTATTTTGATTACTGGTGCGAGATTATGCACATAGAGACATATGCGCAGTATGCAACGGAAAAAAAGACTACGTGGCCGTATTGCGATAATTACGTGAACCGCACTGCAAATATGCATTTCATTTTCAGCAACGTCGTACAAAAACGTTTCAGATCCCTATAGTGAGAAATAGTTTGAAAAAACTTACGAAATGTTTCTACAAAAATGTGCGGCTTAAGACGCGCAGGACCTTTTACCATGTAGGACGATCTAATCGCGAAACGTTTGAGTCTGGACAGAAGCATCCACGTATAAATGCAGAAATAACGAACCTTCATTTATATTTTATATGCCACTTTAAACGTGTCTCAAAGCTTCTTGTGAGCAGCACCGAACATGCGCTGTTGATCCATATAGTTGTCATTATAATGCTTCCATTAAAAAGAAAAATAACGCACTGCATGACTTTAAAGTCAACCTTAGTTGACATCGTTCTTAATAAACATAAAAGAAAACTCGTCAGGTTTGCAATGTGAGTGCATAAATTCAACTTTAACATTTGAGTGAAATCAGACAATGCACATATGAGATCAAACTAGATGTCAGGTGACGCTTGTTTTCAAAAGCCAGTTGAGTTTTTCCGACACTGTGAAGCCGTGCAGCTTTCTACGCAGTACAAATTTGCAACATAAGTTTTATAGTTTTCTGTAAGCATTTTGCGTGGCCTGAAATATTTATTCTGTGTTTTCCACTACAGAAGCATACAATATAAACCTCTACGACACCATCACAATTATATTGATTGTTACTTAAAAGTTCTGAAAAAATGAGGACAATATGTTAAAAGCTATTAGCCATAAAATATGCAAAAAGTTTTGTTGATTGTTTTCATAGAATTTGGAGTGATAGCAGCTAACTCAACGGCATGACGTGGCATTTCATTTTAGTTGCGGTGAATTTCTCCCCTGCTAGATTAATGCATGATCTACGTAGAAGACATCACAGTAAACACCTACCTGTATTTGTGCAACCACCGCTTCGACGCCAATAACTCTGGCACTGGCGTGCTTTTAAGTAGTGGTGTTAGGGCATAGCCTCTTGTCTTTCCACGTCCCGTCATGCGCTACGAAGCGGCCGTTCATGAGGGTTATCTATTACTCTTGGCTGCGAGAGCCGTTCTGTGAGACGCGCCAGACTATAGGCGTTCGATACGGTGGAGCAGTTTTCTGCAGTGAGGAACTCGCATCGCAATACTACCTTTTCATGATCCGCGCTTTGACATGTTTGGCGATCTGCGCATGCCATTCTTTTCATGCGATGCGCGCGCCTTATTACGGAGAAGCACTGTCCTCATTCATTAATGGCGCCAAACCTCTAGTTTTGTCGCTCCACACGAAGTGGCGTTTGAAACTAGATCACCCAACCAGCCACTCGGGCTACCTAACGCTTGGTGTAAAAGATGGCCCGAAATCGCCACGAGGCGCATTCAGTTTGAATTTTAAGCATGGCGCAGCCGCAAGGAGCAGGACGAGCACTAGAAAACTATTTTCTTTGGTGGCGCTTGCCACAAGCGTTGGTATAATTGTGACACATATTATCATCGAGTGTTCTGAAGGACGTTTGTTTAAGCTTAAGGCACGTTTGTTTATGGGCCCACGAGTGTAATTCCGGGTTTATGAACGCTGCAGAACGATACCTTCGCATTGCAGGGCATTTTGCGGCGACTGCAGCTGCGTATAAAGTACTTCTTTGCTATCAGCAAATTTGTACATTCATTCATTTATTGCATCCTTAACGGCCCTTTTTGGGCATTAGATAAGCAGGATGAGGGGGAGAACAGTTTAAATACAAAGTGAAGAGAATGATGCAATGTTACCACAAACAAATACATTCCACAAAAATAACAAAAAATAGAATACATGTGAAATGTTACATTCAGTTGTAATCAATACATAGTAATATCACGGTAATATCATAGTGATATCATGAAATACATAGTTATAATCAATACATAGGCCATAGGAGGCAGGAGCAAGAAGAAAAATAAAATGGTACGAGTCAAAGCACTGGAATAATCTTTCATTTTTTGTAATGTTCGATTAGTGCATCGCTGAATTTTGCAGCGTCACACTCGTTTACAATGTAGTATGGTAGTTGGTTCCAATATTGTATTGCTGTAGGTATAAATATTTTATTGAAGACTGTTGTAGAACCACGTAAACGCTGAACACTCAAGGAATTAAAGAGACGACTCGATGTTCTGGTCGAAGGTGGAAGTAATGAGACACGTAGGTCAGGGAAGTTGTGACATAATTTATGTAAGAGGCAGAGATGTGAGACTTTTCAACAGTTCTCAAGTGGTAGCAGGTTGAGTGTTGATTCAAAAACGGTGATACTGTAGTTTCTATCATAATTTGAGTGGATATAACGTGCTGCATGGTTCTGAATAGCTTCTAGGGTGTTAATTAAGTACGCTTGATGAGGGCTCCATATCGAAGATGCATATTTAAGTTTGGTACGTATGAACGTTTCATATGCTAATTTAAGGACAGAAGGAGCGGCCAAGTATAATGACCTTTTGATGAAGTCGAGTGATTTGGATACATAGGCTGCTAATTTTAAGTTGAGTTCGGACCAGATTAAATTTCTGGAAATTGTGACTTCGAGGTATTGGTTGCATTGGACTTGCGTTAGGGTGTTTGGAAGCAACGAATAAGTTCAAGTGAGGTTTGAATTTTTGCGGCATACTTGCATGTATTGGAATTTTGAAATGTTTAGCTGCATAAGCCGATCAAATAATCATCGTTCAATTATGTCCAAGTCGTTCTGGAGTGATCATTGATCATGGTTAGAAGCTATGCGGCGATAAAGAATGCAATCACCTACAAAGAGGTGAATATTGCACGAAATACCAGAGGGAAGATCATTAATGAAGATAAGAAAAAGGAAAGGGACAAGGACTTATCCTTGCGGTACACAAGAGAGTACTTTAGTAGGACTTGAAGGATGACTGTCGATTACTGTATTCTGAGAACGATCTATTAGAAAACCGTGTATCCTTGCTAAAATTATAGGGTCAATGGACAGACCAGAAAGTTTAACCATACGACGATGGTGGGGTACGTGATCGAAAGCCTTAGAAAAGTCTAAGAAATGATGTCAGTTTGTAAGGAAGAGTCCAGATTTAAGTGAAGATCAGTTGTTAATTCAAAAAGCTGCGTTTCGCAGGAGAGACCGGGGTGGAAACCATGCTGCTTCATGCAATAGAAAGAGTTATGATCTAGATGCTATGCGACTTGGGAAAAATTTACGTGTTCCAGAAGTTTGCAGGAATTGCATCTCAGGGAAATGGGGCGATAATTGCATGGGTCTGCTCGGGTAACAGCCTTGAACACGGGCACACTTTTTCCAATCCTTAGGTAGTTCACACTTTGATACAGACTGTTCAAATATTACTTTCAGGAATTGACTGGAAATGTCTTTAGTACATTAGGGCAATTTCGCAGGTATTCCATCAGGCCCAGGTGCATTCAATGTTTTAAGATTGTCAGTTATTTTTATAATACCATCTGCTGTAAAGCAAATTGGAGTCATCTGTGAAAATTTTGAATCCGGAAATTATGCATGTCCAAGGGGGGGGGGGGCGAGGGGGGTCGTGGGGGAAAACTGATGAAGAATACGAATTCATGATGCCTGAATGGTGTTCAGTGGGAACAGATGATCCGTCTTGGTGCAAGTTCAAAGAGAATGCAAGTTCAAAAATACACTGTGAAGCTCGTCAACAAAAGAACGATCGCAACCAGGCGCGCAGTAGTCATTATTACTGCTAGCTAGAAGTAATAATGACTGTAATTGACGGCAGGAATATTCGGACACACATTATTTCGTGGCTGCAATTAATTTTGAGAGGAAATGAGGGTACACTAGATTTTACAAAAGCAACCACAACACTTCCCCTGCGCCCCTCCTTGTCAACCTATGAATGGCGAAAACATTGTCATCATAAAGTAGCTCGCGGTTTTCGATGTCAGAACTTAGCCATGATTGCGTAAAAATGGCGATGTAAGTGTTGTTATCACTTTGGGTAAACAACTGCGGATGTTTGCAAGCATAACTGCCATGGTGTTATCAGAAGTCTTTTTATTCCAAACTGTTGAGTAGAGAGGACGAGGAGAAAGCGCAGGCCTAGCTGCCGGCGATTGCCGCTATAGCTTGTTCTCTAAAACGGAATCTGATTCGGCATCATAAAAATACCGGTTTTCGTCCATGAGAAGTTTATCGAAGCGGATCTTGTACTTGCCACCATGTTCTGGGCAAAAGCGTACAGCTTCTAACGGGCTAACCGGACACGTGCTGATTAGTCTTATCGAATTGAGTTGTCTGAATTTTTTAGCTTTTGGGTAGAGGAAAATAGTTTTGCTTATTTTTAAAGTTAGCAGATTAGGCAATAATACGGCGGTTTTTCGGGGTTTCAAAAGGCCCTCTCTGTGAGCGCGTTCATGCGCGCTCTCAATGATAGTTATGTCTATTTCCTTTGAGCAGACAGATTACATACAATTCAGGTTGTGTCCAAGTAGAACGAGAGGAAGAAGATGGTTTGCACGGTATGAAGAAGAAACATTTCACTCCAAAGAGCCGAGCACAAGGCCGGGGAAATCTTGTACCCCTTGAAATGCCGGTGGGTACCCGGCGGCACCAGGGATCGAACCTGGTACCTCCCGAACACGAGGCGGATTCTCTACCACAAGGCAACGCTTCGGTAGCTATGACCCTTTTCCCAAGCATTTAACCCCAAAGAGCCGAGCACCAGGCCGGGGGAAAGCTTGTAATCATTGAAAAGCCGGTGGGTACCTGGCGGCACCGGAGATCGAACCTGGTAGCTCCCGACCACGAGGCGGATGAAAACAAGGGCTGCATAATGGGCTTTTGCCGCGCGAGGCGGACTTTTTGTTGTCCGATGGCGGAACGGATCACTGCCACATCGGAGCAACGAAGATAAGTCCACTTGTCGAAACGTTGGCTCATCTGCGAACTGAGGCGTACCCCATTTACCATTCTTCAGTTCTTCATAGGTTGTGTCCAAGGTATACGTACTATGGTAGCGAAGGTACAAACATGGCGGCTCATGGGACTCCAGCGTCCAATGAAAACTGGGGGACCACGACATTGAATGACGTCAAGCATACGTTTACTTTGGCGCCAATTATAAACATGTCTTTTTATGAAACCGCCGCATGGCATTTACGAGCCTGCATGTTTTGAAGGTTGTTGCCTTTCAATGCGCGCCAACGTTTGCCATATGAAAGGACTTGTTTCTGTTGTTTACATCCATGTTGATAAGCAGTTTTTTCAGCACAATAAAAGTGGTTTGCAAAAGTGGAGGCATAGAAAGGCAGCAACACTTCCAAACATAAACCAAGGACGCAAATTTATAATGCAAATGTTGTTGCAAATCATCCAGATATTTTGGTCATGTACTTTTTCCCCCAGTAGAGCAAGGTGTGGTCCAGAAACAGTGGTGCAACCGGACAGCCGTGCCCAGTTCCTTGCCCATTTCGTAGCATAGTGTACCAAGTGTACAATTATGGACTTCACAACCAAGCAAATACAGCAATAATGTTAAAAACTAAAAAAATGACTGTCGCAGACAGCACGAAAAGTAGTGCTGTTTAAGCAGGGTAATCCGTTAAATGATCACAGCCGAAGCATGACAAATGCTTGTTTCCAGAGTGCTCGCCAAGGTACACGCTACAACATAAAAGCGGCACTTCTCACAAGAAGATCACGCTTGCCAGTCAGTGTCTCAGCGACACAAATGTGCGCCCTTTTGCGTTTTTACGCAATAATTTGTTGATCCCCCAACCCTAACGCCTTCCGCTCTCTCACTGCCCAGCTGCACCCCTGTGACCGCTTCACCCTGTGCGGTCCGCACCCCCCTTCGCGACGCCACTGCTTTGCATTCACTGCTAGGCGAGCTTGACTAATTTCAGTCATGGCTCTGCTTCTAGGTTTAGAAGGGGGGGGGGGGGGGGGGGTAACCGGGGTTGGCCTGGTTGTCTGACGAAGAGTACCGTAGCGGCAGTAGGAATCAACGGAGGTCGATGTGTTGGCTGAGAGAAAGATATGACGCATAGAGGCAACATATAGAGAACAAGTGTCGTAAAACATCACCAGATATCAAACATGTACAGAAAACAAGGCTATGACGGCTGCAATTGAAAGAAAAAGTACATGAATATAGGCACATCAAAATACACGTGGAACATATAGCACTGGGACGACTCTTCATATTTAAATTATTCAGCTGAAAGAATATAGAAGATTTCAAGGCAATGGTCCAGACAGCTTTAGCATCAACAAACGTGCTTAATATAGAAGCAATAAAGCATACAATGAATCTGTGTACAACCTCCAGACATGCTTCTTATCAGCAGCCAGAATTTGAAACAATTACGATCAACCTGAAGAA
Source organism: Amblyomma maculatum (assembly GCF_055883805.1). Lineage (NCBI taxonomy): Eukaryota > Metazoa > Arthropoda > Arachnida > Ixodida > Ixodidae > Amblyomma > Amblyomma maculatum. Next base: position 135,584,075 of record NC_139345.1, read on the forward strand.
CACATAAAATACAGCTTATAGTAAGGTTGGCGGACGTAGCAGGCTATACCTAAACGGGCAATGTCTCTATAAAAGCTTCCAGCTTTGCAAGGAAGTTTCAGCTTTGCAAGATGCAAGATTAAAACCTTTATGGACACAGGAAAGGAAATCCCGCCGTTGAAGTAATAAATACTCAGTACATGTAGGAAGGGGGGGGGGGAGGGGGAACAACTTTTGAGACCTTTTAGCACTTGCTTTTACAGGCCTTCCTGTTAACTTATGCACAACATAGGAATACATGGTGAGTACTGCCGGCTACTAAATATTCTCGAAAACATGAAGCCTAGTTCGCACGAAATTCTTCAGCTATGTTAACAGGCGAGAGCCATCCGAAAAATTTGTTGTGGTTTGACTCTGGTTAAGCCTAGTTGAATTGCGATAGCACCGGCGGAAGCTTCTTTTTCCTGCTACATTATTTCTCTATCACGCCCTATCAGCGTAAGGCCTACATAATTGGGGACACTTAAGTTATTTATATGAGGGTATGACATGAGAGCGTGAGCTACCAGCCCAAATATAAATGAAAAAGGTTCAATGCTGCTGAACCGAATGAGGAGTGAAAGTTTAGCGGCCGGAGACCGAGCGTTCGTCTTCTTCTTCGCGGCTATTCAAAGTCAAACATGGGCCTTCCCGGAACGACGCTACGGGTCGAAATCTGCGCCGTATTCCTATCGCAATAAAAAGCTATGAAGCTAGAAGCAGATGACACTGATAAGAACTCCCTCACGGGTGAAAGTAAGGTGGGAAGTGATGTAGTAAGACACCGACGGTTGAGTCCCCGCTGCCGCAATGTGCCACAGAGCCTCGCTTCCTCACATAGGCGATAGCGTGGCGATATTTTTTAAGAACTTTTAAGAATGCTTTAATAAAATACCTTACCTTATTCACAAGCAAAGTTATTAAAATAGCTATTTTTTGATGGTGGTTTGTATATTTTAATTCGTAGTAATATAATTTCTTAATTTCAATGTTTGGAACCCCGACATGTGGCTAGGTTGTGGTACCGCTAAACCGCTTTCGGGCCCAACCTTGGCCACCCCTCTTCTTTCGCCATCTTGTGCCCATGCTTCGTCACTGGCATCAGGAATTTTAAATAACCCCAGGTTAGATCGGTGAAGACGGCTTTCCGCGTCATTTTCTACTTTTTCTAATGCGTCTACACGCAAAAAAGGCTACCGACATGGTTCTCAATGTTTGTCTGAGCTGAACGGTAAATGTAAGTTCTGAGAGTACAAAATTTCGGGCGCCTTCAATTTGGGCTGTCGCATTAGCAATTGATTCAAGTGACACACCTGCGCTGTTTTCGTCAGGTCCGGGATTGAGTTCGTTGTCACTAGATACGAGAAGCCGTACAGAACACGCGTTGAGCGAGGTCCAGAATACTTAGCATGTTAAAAGACGGCAGAAATCCCTCGGGTCTGGGGGGCACGACACCGGGAAGAAGAACGGATCACTAGTGGAAGCGCAAGCAGCGTGTGGAAGGTAACTGACCTGAATTGAAAAGGGCATGTTCGTGACCGTATCCTCAGCGGCGTCGTGCCCCAACTGGTTCCAAGGTGTCGGTGGCTTTTCTTGTCTTCAAGTAACGCTTCCTTCGCAGAACGCGGAGTTAGCTTGCCAGACAAATGATTGGTAGAGTGCTGATAATAGTGCGCGGGAAGTGGCTTCAGCTTCAGGATAATTATTTGCCCGTAGGCTCCGCGCAGATCTGCTGCGGTGGCCAACCGGGAAATTGTTGACGCTGCCGTTGAACTTCAACGTGATGCTCCATAGGGTAGCCTGCATTGAAAAGGGCATGTTCGTGACCATATCCTTTGCGGCGTCGTGCATCCACAAATTATGCTCTTCCTGCCATAGCCTAATCTGCTGTTGCAGTTCAGAATGCAAGAGCAGATCGTGCACTTTGCTACATCCCTATCGGCTGAGAACCTGGTGGGGCAACCAGAGGTTGTTCTTGCCGACACTTTGTTGTCAAATAAGCGGATGAATCTAACTGGCCGCTGAAGTTGAACTGAATGCGTGAACCCTTTTCAGGTAAATTTTCAATTATGCAAGCAGGGATTGTTTTTGGGGTGGTGCTTTATCACTGTGTATGGCGCATGCTTGTAACAGTGGCTTATGTGCCATAAAGCCTCATATAACTGTTTCTTTGTCATTCTAGTCAACCTACCAATCTTTTGCTACGCTCATGGTGCTCGAGAGGCGACGCGTGTATATCTGTTAAAAAACAAATTTAGTTATATAGAAGTAAGAAGCGGCAAGAGGCATTTTACTAGGCTTAAAATTATGCTTCGAACTAAACAAAGAATTCTCAATTAAGTGTTGCCGTGTTTTATAGCTGGCACAGAACGCAAATTATCTGCGCGAGTGCCATTTCTTCTTACGAACGTCAGCAGAATCGGCGTAAATAATTGTTCTCTAAATAGCGTGCTGCCACCAGGAGTGAAAACTCATATTTAGTAACTCTTTGCCAACTAGTCCAGTTAGCCTTTCTAACACACTAGTGACCGCTATCTCGACACAGCATGACCACCGGCACAGCACTTTTTTTCTTCCGTCATGGCCTTAGCGACGGTCGGCATCCTTTGAATTTGGTTGCTATGACCAGGCATCGATAATACATGATGCGATGACTATGGTGAAGTTGGTGTAGAAGGGTGGAAGTAGGAAAGAAAAATTTGAGCTGATTTATGAACGATTAGGATTGTGATAGCCACATAAACTGCAATTACATGCGCAACAAACAGAGAAGGAAGTGGACGTAAAAGTATTGAAAAACTAAGAATGAAGGAGTAGTAGAAAAGGACGGCGGAAGGAAGGGATGGTAACCAGAAAGAATGAATTTCGGTTGGCTACCCTACACTGGGGAATGGGAATAGGGGATTAAAGGGAAAGAGAAAAGGAGAGGAGGTGAGAAAGTCATAGTCTGTCAATCAGGCTAATCTCTCTTAAAAAGCGAAAAAGTGCCTTGTAGGCCTTGAGCGCAGTTGAAGTGTGACCATGGTCCCAAGATCTTCCCTTCCGTTAGAGGGTGAGCGTCCAGACGATCCAATGCAGTGCGCAGCGTATGTCGTTCAGTTGCAAAAACAGGACAATCACAAACGAGGTGCTCAATCGTTTCGTCAACGCCACATCGTTCACACGCAAGCCATCCAATCAGGAAGGTGTATTTGTTTGCGACAGCAACACCAAGCGATAGGCGGCACAGTAATGTTGTTTCACGAAGTGTTGTGCGGTGGCGAATACGCAGGCGCAGTCCGGGGTCCAATGCCTTGAGGCGACGGTTGGAGAACTATCCGGTGTTTCACGCTGAATGTGTCAGCTCTACAGCCAAACAGTGAAGCCCGCTCGCTGCGTCGGCTCTCGTTAATGGAATTTGGACTGGAAGTCCGTCATTGTGGGCAGAACGGGCAGGTCGTCCACCTGGTTATTTCCTGCAATGCCACAGTGTCCTGGAACTCACTGGTAGATGGTTTCGTGGCCTTTTAATATTGTGCCGTGGTGCAGCGTACGGAAATCTGCAATTAGTTGTTCATATTGTCACGGGTTCTAACGCTACCCGGACGGCAGTCCAGAAGGACAGGGTCAAAGGACGGGGTTGAGGCACAGGAGGCAGAGAGCAGGCGCCTGACCAGGCAAAAGCAGCGGCGTCCCAGAACCACGCGCACTCCGCAGAACTTCTTCTCCCTCCAGAACTGATACGGCTAGCGCGGGTTAGTGTTGCGATACCTCGAGCAACACCAAGACCCCGTTCAAGATGCAGCTGAGCACTTCCTTCCAACAGAACTTCGCCAGAAGCAACGTGGTCGGACGTGACAGGGAGAAATACGCTAGATTGGGGCGGTACGGTTACGTGCTCCGCCAAGACGCGTGCTGTGCAAACTTGGGGCTTTGCGCCGAGGTATATCAAGGTTGACAAAGCGTGAGGCGGCGGTCGGTAAAGTCGATTACAGCGCTGCAATCACTCAAAAAATCCATGCCGAGAATAATGTCTCTGGAACATTTCGATAGTACAACAAAGGTAACCGGGCACCTGAGACCGTTAATCTCAATAAGAGCAGTGCATCTGCCGATTGGTCTCACGAGGTGGCCTCCAGCGGTTCTGATATCGGGGCCATCCCACTGCGTCGTTACTTTGCGAAGTGGGCGGCATAGCTCCCCACTCATAACAGAATACTCTGCACCGGTGTCAACGAGTGCCGTCACGTCGTATCCGTCGATCACAACATCGAGGTTATTGTACACTGTGGCGCGACGGTCGTCGGAAGCTCCGTCGGGGAGTTCGTCGTGAAATTCGTCAGAAAGCTCGTCGGAAAGCTCGGTGGGAAGTTCGGCGAGAAGTTCGGCGCGAAGTTCGTCGGGAAGGTCGTCGGGTTGATCGTCGGTTCGCGTGGGGGAGCGGGGCGAAAAACGTGAAGGCTCTTTAACAGGAACGGGTTCGGCAACGTCCAGACATCGCCGGGCTTAGGTTTCCCGATGAGGCGACAGGCTTTGCCGTCGATTGCTGAGAAGGGGAGAATCGTACCGGCGGGACGGTGTCGAGCGAAGTTTGCGACGTGAAGACCGGTCGGGTGGTGGTGAAAGGCGCAGATGATCCGCGATGTCGCGGGGTTGCTCGCCGAACTCCGGGCGGGGAGCATTCCGCTGGAAACCGCGAAGACCAAGCTCGCGGTAAGAGCAGCGACGGTAGACGTGGCCTGCTTCTCGGCAGTGTAACCATCGTGGGCGTTGGTCGGTAGTCCTCCACGCGTCAGCCTTGCTCATTCATTGCTGCTGCGGACGAAGATCGTACACAGGGATACTGGGTTGTGCAGGCAAGTACTGAAGGCGAGCAGGCGGCGGTGGTGGCTGCTGCGGCGGCGGGCGACTAGAAAGGAACGCGTACGTCTCAATGGGCTGAGTAGGTGAAGAAGCAATCGAGCACTGTTGATAAATGGCACGTTGTACTTCTTCGCGGACAGCATCCGTGAGGGCGCAGGATGCCCTACCATCAGCAGGTGGAAGCAGCTGCCGTATTTCCTCGCGTACAACTTCGCGGATGATCTCGCATAGGTTTGCGGTGTTGAGGGAACCAACAGGAAAGCGAGCAGCTGAAAGGCTCGAAACGCTGGGACCTCCAGCAAGGCGAAGATAATGGTCCGCTCGCGTAACCAAGGCTCGCTCGATGTTCGTCACCTCATTTACAAATTGTGCCACTGTAGTCGGCGGATCAAGAATAAGCCCGCCGAAAATGTCACTCTTGACGTCCCGCATGAGTGCACGCACCTTTTTTACCTCGGTGGCACGGGGGTCGGCACGGGAGCTAAGTCGTAGGACGTCTTGAACAAAATTCGTTACAGTTTCGTCGGGCCATTGTACTCTTGTTTGCAGAAGGTCTTCTGCTCGCTGTCGCCGATACTGTTTGGCGAAGTACGTCGCAGCTCTTCCTTACAGGTGTCCCAGGATGTGAGGGAGGCCTCGTGGTTTTCGAACCAGTGCCGAGCCGTACTGTCCAGGCAGAAATACAAATTCTGAAGACAGTTTTCGGCATTCCAGCCATTGTGGCGGGCCGCACGTTCGTACTGCTCAAGCGAATCCTCCACATCTTCGGAGGCATCGCCATGGAACGTGGCAGCCGCTCGAGGAGCCATCGGTAGGTACACTACGGACGGTGCGGGAAACGAGTCCGTCTGTTGACATTGGGTCGTGGTACTCCGGGCCATTGCAAGTAGTGAAGAGCCTGAGTTTGGTAACAGACCAAATTCAGGAGCAAGCCCTTGATGTCGCCGGCTGGCACGTATCTCGGCCTCCTCGTCGAAGGGGCGGCGGCTGAGACTTGGGGCCGAACTCAGAGTAGCGGGTTTTGAGGAGCTGTGCTGCATCTACCACGTACCTCCACCACAATGTCACGGGTTCTATCGCTACCCGGACGGCAGCCCAGAAGGACCGGGTCAAAGGACGGAGTTGAGGCACAGGAGCCAGAGAGCAGGCGCTTGACCAGGCAAAAGCAGCGGCGTCCCAGAACCACGCGCACTCCGCAGAACTTCGTCTTATTCTCCCTCCAGAACTGACACGGTTAGCGCGGGTTACAATATCAACCATGGCGTAGTGTCGCTTGCATGCCTTGAAGCGCTGATTTGGAGTCAGTAATAACTGACCATTCTTGGGGTAGTTCCTGGCTGCTGTATTCGACTGCAGCGCGAAGGGCAGCTAGTTCCGCGCCAGTCGAAGAAGTGAGATGTGCAGTCTTTAGTTTTATCAAGACGGGCCTTGCCGGTACTATCACTGACCCCGCGGAGCTAGCTGAGGTAACTGAGCCATAGGCGTACACATTTATTCGGCGATTATGCCTAGAGTGAAGGTTATCCAGCATGATTTTTGCAAGGCAAGCATTGTACCCCGGCTTTCTTCTTTATGTCAGGAATTGATAGGTGAATCTGAGGTTCATGTAGGCTTCATATGGGTGCGCCTGTCTTCAAGCAGGGATCAGCTGCAAGGGAAGATAAGTGCAGTAAGCTTCAATGCTTTTGTTCCAGGGTCTATACAGCAACACAGGCAGTGACAGGATGTTCCCTGGCTAGATGTACAGTTACTGCCTTTGAGGTGCATTTAGGCAAACGGAGACAGGTGAGGAGAGCTTGCGCTTGCAACTTTGGAGTCTCCGAATGTTCGTCTTCGTGATTCTGCTGAATATCGAAAGGCTGTATCAAATGTACCCCATAAATAATGATCGATAATGTAGCATCCAGCGCACTGATGCGCCGCATGACTTCCCCGAGGAAGGAGAGAACATGGACAATGGCAAGTAGTCTCCTTTTCATGTCTTTCAGATGTGGGTTCCCCGAAAGATTCCTGTCGATGGCAACTCCCAGGAAGCGATGGCTTTTTTAATAGAGAATGGCGTTCCCGTTTATAAATATGGTATATTATGACATTGGTTTTCGTGTGAAGGCCACAAGAGTGCATTTCTCAATTGAAATGCTAAGGCCATGCAAATGTAGGTAAGACGTCACGATTGATGTTGCCATTTGAAATCTCGCACGGACTTGAGGACGCGTCACACTTGAGGCCCAAATGCAGATATCATCAGCATAGATAGACATCTGAGCAGATTGTGGCAGCAAATCGACCAGGCCGATGAGAGCAAGGTTGAATAGGGTTGAGCTCAACACCCAACCCTGTGGGCCTTCGGGTGTGCACCGGTGTAAAGAGGTTGGTCCGTCCTGAGTCTGGATAAAAAGTGACCTCTCTAATAAATAGCTACGTATTCAGCTTAACACACACGGCCTCCAATCTCACCGGTTTGCAATACTTCCATAATATCCTGATGTGTAATGTCGTAGGCGCCCTTATTGTCCAAAAACAATGCCGCAGTTAAACTTTTCAAATTTGTTTGCACCTGAATGGATATACCCAGGTCAACCACGTTGTCGATAAACGAACAGACACGTCGAGAACCGGACATAATGCTTGGATACATTTGGTATCTCTCCAAGTACCACTCAATGCGCGTGAGCAGCATTTGTTCAGTAACTTTGCCGACACAGCCGGCAAGTGCTAGCGGACGATATGATGAAAGCTCGAAGTGTGATTTCCCGGATTTCAGCAGTTGAATAAGCCGGTTGGTCTTAAAGTCTCTGGGAACTGCCGTCGCACCATGACTTGTTTTAAATATCCAAAAGAGCCCAAAACGCCTCCTTGCCAAGGTTAGTAAGCGCGTCGTAGGTAACACGTCGATTACCTCTGACGGTCACATACTTCATACTGAAGTAACCAAGCAAGTTAAATGAAGTGCTCTTAGAAAGCAGCTGACAAGGCGCTTGATTTCAGCTAGTTTGCTGATGTCAAGGCACACATGGATGTGTACAGCGTCCCAAATCAATAGAAAGCTTGCCTTTTGCTACCCGGACTAAATAAAAAGGCTAGGGTAGTGCTCGTTTGGCTCCTCATGAAGGAGCGAGCAATATACAGCTATTATAGAAGGTATTCTTAAACGACTAAACTGGTCAAAAGCCTCGTATAGGCGTATGTTTAACCACTAAAAATAATGGCACAATAAATCATGGGAACTGTTTCAAAAATGTCTCCGGAATCATTTTACCTGTTAATAAAACAGCAACAAATTTTCTTAGGTATAAGTTACACTACCTATAACGTCGGTTGAACATCCGGAAAAGCTGGTAGTAGTAATAAAGTAAATGTGTTAAGCCCAGAGGCCGGTGACTTTGTTATCCAAAATGAGTACACTGGAAAAGTATTGCACCCCTAGTGGCCCCCTCGACGCACAATGTGACGAAAGACAGACCGGTAAAATCCTAAGAGAACTATGGGATGGTCGTGAAATGGCAGTGCGACAAGAAATATGAAAGAAGAGCCACTGTCTCGTCTTTGGTGTGGTATGACGATGCAGGAAAGTCGGTTCCATATGCCAGGGCAAATAGGCAATGGCAAATCTATGACCTTATCATCTTTTCAACGAGTTCTCAAAACGGAGACCAGAGCAGGTGAACCGCGGGCTACGACAATAGATAATAAAGGATTGGTAGTGCGGTTTAGGAGGGCAAACTTTGAGAAAACATCTGCGTTGGAGGAAAATAATTCATGTCCTCATCAGGATCGCACTGGGTTGTGTCAAGGCCAAATTCTTTGGGCTCTTGGCTTCAGGAGCAGCGGCCAGTGCCATCAGACGGTCTGCTCTGGGAGACATTCAGCTATTGGCGTTTTAAAAATAAATTTAACAAGTGTGTTTGCAGATTAAGTGTTCCGGAATTGGTAATGTGCCCTTGAAGCACTTAGGCACACCTAAAAAGGTCGGTGAGCCGTAGCTGGAACCGATGTCGTCTGCGTTGTTACAGGCTAGACACGAGGATGACCTTGTCAGCTCAGACATGCAGGTATAGTTGCCGGGAGAGAGAACCACAGTGACAGCTGCTCTGGTCGTGACCTCCCCCGCCTCGGTGGTGGTGGAAAACGGCTGTTTTTGCGGCGCACGTGTTTTCCTCCCTCTCTTTTTTCTTTCATGTCTATTTTCTCTTATGTCCGCACAAGGCAGCGGAGGTGGCTCAGCTACAGAGCCAGTAGCACGCCCGTGCATTTTCTCTTCTTTCTTCCTACAGCCACAACAACGACAACAGCCACTCATATTACATTGACCAACATTAGCGATGATTAATCATGCGGAGACACCGTGGGCGCCGCGGCGTCTCAATCTCACCTCGGTACCGCCACGACAGCTCCGCGTCTCAATCGTGAATGCCACCGCTTCACTACAGGAGCCCACCCGCACCCAGCTACGGATTAATCCCACCAATAACACGTGCACAATGAGCACGCCACACCAGATCGAAGCTCTTATGCAGGTGCAAATCACCAACATTCATTACTAAGGCACCAACTAGGCCGTAGCAGCCTATATCAATCCCCTGGGCGGCGCAGTGAGAAGGGTGATCACGAATGCCTACTGGAATGAAACCCCCAGGGAGGTACTGGATGATCTCGTGAACAGCCATACCCGTGCTCCAATAGCTAATGCTCGACGCATGGATGCCACTCGACAAATATTAATAATCTTTAGAGAAGGACCGGTTCCTCGCACAGTTCTTTCTAGCGGGGGACTCTACCGGTGCACACCTTACAGAGGCCACATGGACGCTTGCATTAACTGCAGACAACCAGGCCTCAGGACAGATGTGTGCAAGCTGCTACTTACGAATATCTGCCCGAGATGTGGCAAATCGCATCTTAAGGAAACTATCCCTTCCAGCACTCCTGAATGTATATTATGCGAAGAAGCACGCATGACGGGCACGGGGAGATGCAAGGCTAAAGGGTGAAGGCCTACAACCAACCCTGCACCTCAGCACCTCTTTCGTAAGGAAAATCCGCCTGGAGATGCTACTCGGAAGATAGAACTCAACGCCACTCCCTCCACGTTGCTTCGCAAAGGAGAGCGCACAAAGGATCCACAGAATATGTCATGAGCCGACCGAGCAGCTGGAGTCATCTCCAAACAAACCCCGCCCCCTCCCCCCAGCCCCCCAGGAGTATTCACGCAACAAGAAACTCTGGGACTTGCGGGAAGAGATAAGCTGCCTTTCCTCGCTCATACAGACCCCACACAAACCCCCCTCATCCAACCTCCTTTCCCAAGCCGACTCTCCCGCCTTCTCTCCAACATCCCCAACTACGCAACCGCCCACCAAAACGAAACACACATCGGAATCGCTACCAGTCACACATGATGACCTTGAGCGAGTTGACGCGAAATTTGAAGTAGAGCTAAAGGATTTAGAAGCCCGGGTACATTCCAAAGCGACTTCCTCTTCAGCCAACTCGAAAACAAAATTGACTCGATGTCCTCACTCCTCGTTCATACAATCGACATGAAAATGACCAACATAGACACTCGCATTCAAACCTCTGAGCACACGCCAGCAGTTATCCTGAAGCACGTCATCTCCAACTACCACCTCTTCATCCCTCGCAACCACCACCCCCTTCAACGCCTAGCGTACTTGACTCCCAATTGGTCCACTATGGCGGGACAGCAACTTAATTTACCCATTCTCCAGTGTGTTAGCATCAGTTTCTAGACGGGAACGGTAGTTCAGGCAGTAGGGTTTAATCTCGGAGTGTTCAGAAGGAAAAGGAGGGCAATCCCAGAGTAGAGGATATTTGCCAAGAATGGCTCGCTTAGTGGCCTGGTTAGAGCAATGTGGATTGAGTGACGACCTAAACATTGAAGAATCTGTCTACTCCCCTTTATCCCCATCCATGTCCATGAGCCTTCTCATTCAATAAAGGACGTTCAATCAATCATTCTCTAGTGGAATCGCCGCGGCTTCCGGGGAAAACGCGCGCCTTTCCATTTACTCGTTCCCACCCTCATCCTGCAACCACAAATCATCCTTCTCCAAGATACGGCCACTAGTGCATCAATGTTTAGTTTTATGCCCTGCCACTCAGATGCCACGGACAAACCCAGGGTGCCCACTCTTTTTCACCGTTCAATCACCCACCAAACACACACAATTACCTTAGCGACACCCTGCGTAATCACAGAAATTACTCCTCACGCACACACAGCACCCTCCATCTTCACTGGGAATATATACCACCCTCGATCCCATCCAATGTCTTTTCCCAGGAGATGCTCTTGCGGGATCTCCACCAACTCGTTGGCAGGCACCCTCTCCTCATCGGAGGAGACTTCAACTGCCAGCACATCAACTGGGGGTGCAACTATACTAGAGGCCGTGGCCGACGCTTCTGGCTCCTAGTCCAGGAGCTGCGACTCACTACACAACAATTTCCACACACCCACGCGGATCGGCACCAGCGTCAGCATAGACACCAGTCAGGACCTGATGCTCAGTCACTTCCTCAGTGGCGTCGCCTGAACAAGAATGTAACACACACTGGGAAGCGATCACTACCATCATTAGCATATCGCTCCCCTTTAAAGAATCTAGCTACACACACATCACTAACAAAATGGTGAACTGGGACGCCATCCATGCATTGCGGAAGGACGACTCTAACACACCTATCACGGACATCGAAGAATGAGTAGAGTCGCTTATGACTGGCCGCACTGCAAACCCCGATACAACATGCTAAGGAGGTCTGCCGCTCTAATTTGGGGTAAGTTTACGACGGACTCGCCGGCAAACTGTCAACCAAGCCAGCTTGGCAACTTCTGAGACATCTCATAGATCCGACACAGTCCAAATCCGCTACACGACACCCTGTTACACGCCTCATGCACACACACAACAGCGACCCGGACGATCTCCTCGACACACTACAGCGGGCATACACCTCACCCGGCACATCCGATCACATGCCCCCCTGCTCAAGAAAACCTAACCCGGAACTAGACGGTGATATTTAGGAAGCGGAGGTAAGAGCGGCCCTCCTGACTCTCCGCACGAATTCAACACCGAGACTTGACAAAATCCCCAATTCTATACTCGCAACCTGGATGACATATCATTCTCACAGATTAAAGTCTACTTCAACAAATCTGGATGGACGGCACCCTCTCCCAGTCCTGGCGATACGCCAAGGTAATATTTAAGCCAAAAGAGAACAAGCCTCTTAAACAAGATAACCTGTGCCCTGTCTCGCTCACCTCGTCCCTCTGGAAACTTTTCGACCACGTGGCACTTGCGAGATTGACACTTCACATGGTGGACCTTTACTCAAACAGCATGATGGGCTTCCGCCACAAACTCTCCGCTCAGGACGCCACGCTGCAGCTCACTGACATCTTTGACCAGGCTATTCCGGGTCACACAAAGGCAGTCCTGGCTTTGGATCTGTCCAAAGCCTTTGATCGCGTCGATCAGGCGACCCTATCTCCCCTGAACATAGGTGTACAGATGCACACTTATATTCAGGCTTTTTTAACGGACTGCATGGCTGAGATTCATTTTGGCCCCCTTGCCTCCCCACCCTAAACTCTCAGAAGCGTCGGTACTCCGCAGGGGTCCATCCTCTCTATTTCCTATTCAACACCACTCTCATTCCCCTCTCCCGGAAACTGTCCACGATGCCTCATCTATGACATACCCTTTATGCGGACGACATCACACTGTGGACCACACACGATAGCGATGGCGACAAGAGGGTACATTACAAAGCGCCCCATCACTCATACAAGAACACACCCGGAGCATTCGGACTCTCATGCTCCCCAGAGAAGTCTGAGCTACCTATACTTCGCCTCACGACCCGCGGATGCCCCACCGCACCCATTGCCATATGAAACTCGATGGCCGTTCCGTCCCAGAGGTGAATACGCTCCGGGTTCTGGGACTTCACATCTAGAACAATGGCAAGAGAACCTTAACTCTCAAGAAACTAAAGCAGGTGATAGGTGCGATATCGCACTTCATCCGTCGAGCTTCGGTCAGTCACAGAGGCATGAAGGAGAACGACATATGTCGTCTAATTCACGCCTTCGTCCTCAGCCGTTTCTTATACACAGTCCTCTATCTCCGACTCAACGGGCAGGAAACGGACGCCTTGGACGTCATGTTGCGCACGGCGTTCAAGACGGCCCTAAATCCTCCTATCAATACTTCCACAGAACGCCTTCTATAGCTTGGCCTCCACAACACAATTGGGGAGCTTGTGGAGGCCCATCGCCACGCCCAAGAATTGCATCTAACCAAGACCTCCACTGCTCGCCATATCCTGGAGATGTTAGGCATTCGCGTCTCAGCGAATGACTTTACCCTCTTTTCCGTACCTCACCTCCTCCACTGAGACCTTTTCATCAAGCCTCGCTCTCGCAACATGCACCCCCACTATCACGAGCAACGCCGCCGAGCCCAAGCAAAGGCGCTCCACGAATAATACTGCTCCGAAACGGACGTTGTATGGGTGCACGCCTTATGCACGAAGGAGGGAGCGGTATTGGCCATCACCAATTCTTTCCTGCAACCTCTTGCTACTGTCCCCCTCCCCTCGGTCACCTCCTCGGAGGGAGCCGAGGAAGCAGCCATCGCGCCATCTCCTATGCGCTTGCACACACGAAGCACACTACATAGTTTCTGACTCCGAAACTGCAATACTAAATTTTGCACGTGGTAGAGTTCACAGTTCTGCGTTCAGCATACTGAGCTCACCCGTCGCCAACCCGCCCTACTATGTGGAGCTGATATTGCTGCCTGCGCACTCCGGGTATCCCGGTAACGAGGGCGCCAATGCTTTTGCCCGAGGTTCTTTAAACCCGGTGCCAGCGGCCTCCGATTCGGGATTCACGCGTGATTGCATGCACTCCTTCAGGGAGCTAACGCAGGCCAATCGGGCCGAGCGACCTCTCAAACCCCCGCCTCACTCATGTCTAGATAACTACCACCAGACGCTCTGGCGATGACTCCAAGCGCGCGCCCTCCCGTCCCCTTATAGGTCGTCTCGCTACCACTACACTCTTATCGATTCCTCTTGCACCTTTGCAACAACCCCAACGCCACCCTCGCCCACATCCTGTTCCAATGCCTGGCGGATCCTCCCCTGCGGTGTTTATAGCACCTTACCACCTGGGAGGATTCGGAGACCCTGCTGCACTCTGAGGACCAGATTCGGCAGAAGATCGCCAGCCCCGCCGGGGTGGTGCAGTGGTAAGACGCCCGACTACTGTGCCGGAGTTCCCGGGATCGAATCCCGGCCTCGGCGGCTGCGTTTCGATGGAGGCGAAACGAAGTGGCGTCCGTGTGCTGTGCGATGTCAGCGCACGTTAAAGATCCCCAGGTGGTCGAAATTACTCCGTAGCCCTCCACTACGGCCCCCTTTCTCTCTATCCACTTTCACTCCCACCTTTATCCCTTCCCTTACGGCGCGGTTCAGGTGTCCACAGAGCAAGTGTGACAGATACTGCGCCTTTCCCTTCCCATGAACCAACCAACCAGAAGATCGCCACAGACTTGGCTGCATGCCGATGTCATGAACCATAGGAACATCAATGTTTGAGTGTAGTGGGGCCGTGCGGGTGCCCAGGGGCATGCATGCCCCAAACACCTCTGTTTTAATAAAGTTATTACTACTACTACTCGACAGAATAAATAAAGGTTCTGTATTTTTAAATATTTTCTCGCTCAGGCCTGTGTTTTCAACGAGAAATTGTGGAAGCTGCCCTAAACCGCCATACATCTGATGCTAGGTATGCTAGAAAAAATATTTTGCAAGGAATTATAAGCAATTCAATACATATCAGCAAAATCAAATTTTTTACCCTCCGCGCGGCCTCTTCAGTGTCATTTATTAGCATGGCCGCCAGTTACTTGTTTTTTTATACTTTCTATATTGTATATTGTTGCCTGAGATTTGGCCTACTTAACAGTGTGAAAACGGAGCAAAAATGGGGATTTGCGTAATTCAAACAATTGTTATCCATGTTCAAAACTTGCGTACGCTTTTATCATGGGCACGTGGGCTTAGTTATTTAAATAGTCTGAACGTCGACACAATATAGCGTGCAGAAAGAACGGCAAAATATATTAAATATATTTTCATCTCTTTAGAATGGTGAATATTTATCATATTCATGCTCATACTTCTTGCTAAAAATCCAACAATGTATTAAAGGTTTAAAATATTGTACAAAATACTGTTTTATTCACACGTTTCTCTTTTTATCTTCTGCGTGTTGGGTTATTTTTTTTTTCCATAGCGGTTACAAATTTATGTTACTCTAGTTACAGTGACATCACACCCGCCGCAAGATTTCAGGGACTACTAACGTATCTGCGGCTAGAAAACGCCGTTGCCGAAAACGTTTGCCATAACAGTGTTCCACATAGTACGAATGCAATATATGTGTCAGGATTCAACCTAAAACATGAAACATGTTGTCCCACGTATTTTAATATATGAGGATAACAGTTGAAAGTATACAGGAGGAACGTTTGCAATACTGCTTCTACTATTAAGTGCATTCGCAAGGTCAACCACACTAAGAATGTACGCCGCTTCAATCGCAGCTACGACAGGCATGCTTCGATACAAGTAAAAGGCAAGACATCCGTGTGCTGCATGATTCTATCTATGTACTCTAAAGGACCAGATGGTCTCATTTTATCTCAGGCACTCAACTAGCGCGCCTTTCAAAGCCCGCGTCGATTTCATGGTATCGTTTATAAATGATGAATTATCTGGCATTCTTTTCCTAAGTTTGTATACCCGAGAACCGTCCGGGTTCGTCCGAAAATACCTGCCTACTTTCGCTATCGCTTCTTCCAATTTGTACAACACTACTTAGTCACTATAGTACAAGTCGAAGCGCAGTAACAAACTTTGGTAGAGGGCATTACACCTGATGGCTTTAATGTTCTCATAAATTTTTGCTCTGCGTAACTGTATGCTGTGCGTCACTCTATTTAAAATAGGTCGGAACAGTGCATTCGCTCTTCTGGAGCTCATTACCCTGCGAGAAGTCCAGAAGGTACACTCAAAAGGCATAAGTATATAACGAAACTGTTGCGAAGCAATGCATATTTTAATAGGTTTTGCCGACAGATAAGACTACGGGCCTAAGCGTCGAACGCAGCTCACCTTCGTTTAAATTTTATAATATTTCACCGGTGTTCCTCCACTATTTTGCAAAAATACCAATACATTTCCACTTCTCTTCTAGGTTATCGACCAGCAGCCTTCTTTCATCGCAGACGAAGAGGCTTCAGGAAGAGGCATCTTTGTGCTGTGCGATGTCAGCTCACGTTAAAGATCCCCAAGTGGTGTTTGGCCAGAGGGGAGGATTTTTACTGCAACATTCTCCCAAGTGGGCCTATTTCCGGCCAGGTAACGTCATTGAAAAACCCTGTAACTAGCTTCCTGACCTTGAAAACGCAGCACACCTTCTTATCGGCGGAGATTTAAACGCACATCCCGCAGTCTGGAGCTCATCTCAGCCTGATCAACGTGGTAAACACCTATATGATGCCCTTGATCAAACTCTTCTTACCCTGTGCAACGAACCTAACACGCCAGCCCGTATCAGTCTCCATCCTCTCAAGCGGATACTACACTGGACCTTGCATTCTCATCACCACGTCTTCTTCGGCGCTGGGAAGCCCTTTCTAATTCTTGGGGTAGTGATCACTAGCCCATCTTGCTCACTCTCAATCGTAAATGTCTTCGCGTTCGGACAACACGTTCGTTTTTCAACTGGAGCAAGTTTCGTGCTAATACTACAATCCCCTTCTCGGACATTGACTCCCTGTCTGTAGTCCGAGAGGCCCGCACTCAAGCTCTCCAATATATCTTCTGTGACGATTCCACAGTTGGCATGGATGCTCACCTGGTTAACCTTTGGCGTCGCGCAGATCACTTCACGCAATGTTTTCGGACACGCGGAAAATTTTAAAAAGATCCCGTACTTCTTCGACGACAATTCAAGCATATCCGTGCATACTAGCTTCACCTGCAAAGTGAGGCTTGGCACTCTACATGCCACCGTCTTTGACAAGTACCGGGCCCACCGCAACTTGGGCGCATCTCTCGTGGCCTAAATGGCAAGGTACGCGGGCCCCACCTCTCGCCGCTCTCCTTCACAATGGCAATCCGGCTGATGCTGAAGATGAAGTTATGCGCACCTTTTTCCCATACGCCAGTATAACTCCTCCACCACCAGTTTCCATTGTCCCAGTCGGAAACCCTGATCCAGACCTGGACCGCCCATTCTCAAAGGGAGAACTGCAAGCAGCCCTCGGAAGAGGCCGAGCTCGGGCCACACCCGGGCATGACCGAGTCAGTTGGCAGGAGCTTCACAATCTCGACTCGGCAGCCCAGAATGCCCATCTCGACATCATTAATTCTTACTGGGAGACCGGAACGGTACCGGATGATCTCAAGCTTTCTCTTATTCTTCCTATTCCTAAATATGGCAAAAACCCTGGACTTCCTGGTAATTTGCGTCCAATCGCCCTGACTTCACATCTCTGTAAACTCATCGAGCGCCTGCTGCATACCCAAATTAGTTCCTACATTGAATACGTCAGTCCTGAATTTAATCCAGCTCAAGCCGACTTCCGCCCTAACCTCGGAGCGCATAACTACCTTTGGCTTTTGCGGAAAGTTCTGAATAGAGCTCATCGTAATGCGCTGCCTGACTATCTCCTGGCTGTCGATGTACACAAAGCCTTTGACAATGTTCGCATGAGGTTATCCTTGAGGAACTAGCCAAACGCTTTCCTAGTACTCGTGACCAAATCTCGATACGAAATGTTTTGGCATCTAGAACCATTCCGCTACATGGCAAAGCTCCGGGAAGGGTGCCCAAAACCTATTACTTGGATAGGGGTGTACTTCAGGGCGCCATTCTCGGACCCATATTGTTCAGCTTGGCCATGACACACGTCGCCGAGAATCTGGAACTCGGAACAAGCGCAAGATTCGCTATATATGCCGATCATATTACCATCTGGGTTACGTAGACAAATATTCTATGCAGACTGAACTTCAGGCGGCCCTTCTTTGCCTTGAAGATACACTAGCCAAAATTGGCCCCGAACTCGCACCACATAAAACAGAATTGATTAGTATCGACGAAAAACATAAAACCAAACCCAGTATGCAGATCTATCTACACATCGGAGGCAACGCCATCACCGCCTCAAATGGGCGAATCCGCATGCTTGGCTTCCCCATCTAAAGCTGCAACAGTCCCCAGAAATGGGTTCATCAGCTACAGCACCTTTGGCCAGCACTGCTACACACTATTCGTCGCCTGTCCAACCGGCACGGCGGTGCGCGGTAGCATGCCTGCCGTGCGATGTCTCGAGCAGCGGCGGTCGGAAAAATCCTCTATGGCACACCCGTCCTCCAACTGTCGAAGGCTGACTTCGCTAAGGTCGAACCCCTTCATCGCGCAAAACTACGCACTATTACCGGTCTACCGAAGCATACTCCTATAGCCGAACTTGAGCGTTTGGCCGCTCTTCCACCGCTCGCTACCATCTTTTCCGAGTCACAGACGCGCCATCGAATACGTCTAAAGAACACTGTTCAAGGGTGTCGCCTGCTGGTTTGGGATGAGCAGCGTAACGACAAACACCAGCCCTATTGCATCTCTTCCCCCTTGGGAGATGCCATTAGTCACAAACCTCCATCGCCGACCTATAAACCGTGATTTTGTCATTCCCCGGGAGCTCCTCGATGCCCATCACCGACAAGAGCGAATCCTTGATACGACTGACATATACACCGACGCATCGATTACAAGCGAATTTGCATCTATGGGCTGGGTATGCGATGACAACCCTTCCTTGCATGCTCTTATGCCTGCCAACTACCTCAAGGTACCCCTCTTCATGCTGAAACCTTCGGAATTTGGGCAGTCTTGACAGGAGTGCCTTGCACCGGAACTGGTTCAATAGGTATTTTTACTGATTCCTATGAAGCTTACAAGGAAATCGCTGCTCCGGGTTCACAAGATGCAAATACTACGGCCATACAGCGTCGCCTTAAATGCCACCAACTCGCAACCAGAACTGTCGTTATTCAGTGGACCCCGGGTCACTCGGGCGAATCAGGGGCAATGTGGCGGTACACGCCGCGGCTGCCTTGGCAGGTGGGAAGTCCACATTTACTTTCCCACCCCCCTTGCTTCATCCTTACTCGACTTTGGGCGGGCAACTCACCCCTTCTCTTGCCCTTATGCACCATACTCAGACCAGTCTTCGTAGCCTCAGTCAGCATCGCATGCAGGTCACCACACCAGACCCACCTTTTACGTGGAAAAACCCACCTCACCCGAAGTCAAGAAGTCTTTATGAATATGCTCATCGCCCATGTGGCTTACACACCACGTATTATGGCCTACTGGCGTCAGTATACAGAGGAAATGATTACGTGCCCCCACTGTACGACTCTAACTAGCGGCGGCATATCTCATCTACTCTGGGATTGTCCTGCTTTTTCTACTGGACGCTCCGAAATCAAACCCTACCGCCGGAACTACCGTTCCCTTCTAGCAACTGATGCTAACACACAGATGATAGTTCCCAAGTATGGCTCGCTTATTGGCCTGGTTAGAGCATTATGATCTGAGTGATGACCTAAACAATGATGATTCTGTCTACTCCCCTTTACCCCCCTCCATGGCCATGAGCCTTCCCATTCAATAAAGGGCATTCAATCAATCAATCCCCAGGTGGTCGAAATTACTCTGTAGCCCTCCACTACGGCTCCTCTTCCTCTCTTCCCACTTTAACTCTTACCTTGTTTCCTTCCCTCACGGCGCGGTTGAGGTGTCCACAGAAAAACAAATGAGACAGTTACCGCGCCTTTCCCTTCCTATAAATCAAACAGTTCATCGCAGACAGGACGTCCTTCCACCCCCAGCAAGAGTCGCTAAATCTATCAGTAATGACCGCTGGGTGGGCGGCCCCTGTCCGGCGCACATTAACAATGTCGCCGCCGGCGTGCTTTACCCTCCCGAAGATTTCGACAATAGCTAAGTCGTTTCCGTCGAGCCACCTGTGTGCGTTGACGACCATAAAATGAGTGCCATTGCTGACCACTAGCTGTTCGATTCAAGCGTGTGTTGTGTTTGGTTTATTGGCGCCTATGCAATTAAGGTTGTCATGTTCCAGACAAAAATTCGAAGGTGCGTTTGTTGTACTCAGTTGTTTCTGAAGAGAAAACTACACTACGCCAGGTTTTCGAGCCATCAGCATGGAATCAAAATTCACCTTAGGAAACGCCGTAAGCAAAGGGACAAATGTGGGATCCTTAACGTGCATTGGCATCACACAGTACACGGACGCCTCTTCGTTTCGCCTTCATCGAAGCTACGCCGAGTATATAATAATATTAGTAATAATAGCTCGTCACAAGAAAGGAAAGACGCAGTATGTCACACATCTGTGGACACCTGACCCAAGCTCTAAGAAAAGGGAAGAAGGTGACAATGAAAGCAGGGGCCGAATCCACGAAAGAGTTCGCTTTGGAACGCGTTCGCTTTGCCGTGACGTCACTTTGACGTAGGCATCGGGGGGAGAAGGGTGGGATGAACACTGGGGGCAGAGAACAGCCAATCGGCTTTGCTGGGCGGTCCCATCTCGGTTGCTCTGCCTTGGCGCGGGCCTTCTCCTCGGGCAGCATGATTCTCGCGCTGAAGCGAACGCCACTTACCGAGTTCCAAACACAGCGACCGAACGCGTTCGCTTTCATTTGATTGACATGTCTCGTGACGTCAACGAAATTCGTGGTCCCACCTTCGTGAAATGGCGTCACCGCCAGCGGTGGCGACACGCGACCAATGGAGCGAGGCGACGAGAGAGAAAGCGAACGCGTTCCAAAGCGAACTCTTTCGTGGATTCGAACCCAGAAGTAGAGGAAGGGCTGCCGTTGCGGAGGGCCCGAGCTAATTCTCCACCGGGTACTCAATGTGTATCCCATGGAACATCTGTGCTAGGCGCACCTTGTCTCCCAGCTAGGTTTGGTTCGTGGGGTTTAACGTCCCAAAGCGACTAAGGCTGTGAGAGGCGCCGCAGTGGAGGACTCCGGAAATTTCGACCACCTGGGGTTCTTTAACGTGCACTGACATCGTACAGCACACGGACGCCGCTCCGTTTTGCCTTCATTGGACCGCAGCCGCCGAAGCCGGGTTCGAACCCGGGTGCTCCGGCACAGTAGTTGGGCGTCTTACCACTAAACCACCCCGGCGGGGCTCTCCCAGCTAGGACGACTCACTCGCACGAACGCTGGAAGGGCCATCTTATACAGACTACACATGTACAAACAACGTCCTTACAGGAATTAGAAAACACAGTTACCTACACACATTAGGAACGCTCTATTCTTTACACCCTTAGCCAAAAATATGCACCCCGCTCACCACGAAGGTCGACGCATAGCGAAGGCTCGCGCACTACAAGCCATGTACGGCTGAAACGTCAATGCAGCATACGTGGACGCTGCGCAATATCAGCAAACCACGAGAGAAGCGTTGGCACTGGTCGCGGTGAATGAGAACGGTTCTCCGTTGACGGTAGCATCGATCGTAACCACCTATTCCGTGACGGCAGAGGAAGCGGCGATAGCCTTAGCTATGGCATACACGTTCGCTGATGTTATATTCAGTTTCTAAAACAGCACTTGCAATTTCGCATCACATTTACCTCCCTCCGCATTGTCCAAAAGAGCCCTGTTCCGAATAGAGAAAACGCACAAATCTGGGTCCCGGCAAACTCGTCTAATCCGGCGAACTAGGCAGCTCAGCGCAAGCCCGAGGTTTCGTCTACCGGGCCGTGAGCGCGCCCTCCGACCCGAATTTCACGAGGGACGGGTTCTTTTTTTTCATGATATCACCCACCCCTTCAGATTAGAAAGATGCGCGTATCACCCTCCCCACAAATCCTTACCGAAGGCGCAGGACGTTACCTGGCGCCGAATACAAACATGCTCCCTCCTAAATATGGTGGTGCTTGTCCTTATGTACCCATGGCAGTACAACCCAATCTGCAAAACATGCGGCGAAAGGGCGACTTACTACCACATTCTTTGGAACTGATAAAATGATCCGCCCGCGGCGAAATTAACAGAGCTCCCTTCTCCCAAGGAGTGGGAAGCCGTGCTGGGCATCTCGGACACGAAGAGCCAACTACGGGCCTTAGAGCTAGCTAATGAGGGCGCCGCCAGCCTTGGACTAGCGGCCATCTAGTACGTCTGCCTAGATCTGCTTGAGCGACAAAATAAAATTTTGCAATCCAATCAATTCTACCCCAATGCTAACATACACTGAAATACTTCAGCACGTAAGATTCTTTCCCCAGGTCTACCGTCCACCGGCTAAGAGCCTATAAAAAGGGTAGACGACTCGCAATTAACATTCTACGGGGAGGAGGAGGATCTGAACCATATGGTGCAATCCTGCCAACGAAATCAGATAATCGCTAATATATAACCAGCCAACGCAGGAGGGGTGGGAGGCAACTCTGACTTGCTCGGACGCAAGGAGTCAAAAAGAACTCGTCGAAAGAGCGCGAACAGAAGCCTACGCCAATAGGGTTCCGGACTGATGACTCCAACCACCGCTACAACCTACAAATATTTTCACCATCACCACCGGAGGAATATTGATCACCTGGAGATTTTTAAGTCCACTAACCGCACAGCATACAAACGCGTCTTCGTTTCGACGCAATTGAAAAGAGTATCGCGCATGGGTACTCCGGTACAGCAGTCTAGCATAACAGCCACTCCATCACCCCGGTGCGGCTCGGGTACTTAATTGGTTCAGAGGAAAGGGGAAGTTTTGTCACTATAGACACCTTATCGCGCGGTAAGGGAAAGAATAGAGAGGCGGGAGTGAAAGTGGAAAGAGAGAAGAGCCGTAGTGGAGGACAACACAGTAGTGTCGACCATCTGGGCATCTTTAACGTGTTCTGACATTGCGCAGTACCAGGACGCCTCTTCATTTTATCGCTATCAAAACGAAGCCGTCAGTTGTCGGGATTGAACTCGGGTACTCCGACACAGAAGCCAGAAATCTTAACTGCTCTACCCTGGCGAGCAACTACGTTTAATAAGTACGTAGCGAAAGCTAAGGCATAGCTTGGTTAGCCTTGGCTAACCTTTATATCGCGCCCAAGATAAATTGGTTGCATGGCTGTCTCTTCCGCTGGTTGCCTTCGAATGTTTTCATTCCAAAACCCAAGCCTGGCTTGTTTAAGCCTTTCTGACTCGCTCTGCATGGCTTCAAACCTTTCGGAACTGACGGACCAACAGCTTTAATACAGCGCCGCTACGCATGCCAGCTGCTATCTTCCCTCCAACCTCACTGGCTGAACGGCAAAGGCGCGGCGCACGGCTTCTCCTCTCGAGCATCTTCCCTGCACTCTTCGCCTCCTTACGCTCACCCCGCCGGGGTGGTGCAGTGGTAAGACGTCCGACTACTGGGCCGGAGTACCCGGGTTCGAACCCGACCTTGGCGGCTGCGTTTCGATGGAGGCGAAACGAAGAGGCGTCGTGTGCTGTGCGATGTCAGCGCACGTTAATCTCCAGGTGGTCGAAATTACTCCGCAGCCCTCCACTACAGCTCCTCTTTCTCTCGTTCCACTTTCACTCCCATCTTCCTCCCTTCCCTTACGGCGCGGTTGCGGTGTCCACAGAAAAACAAGTGAGACAGTTACCGCGCCTTTCTCTTCCTATAAATAAATCAGTTTAAAGCAATCTCCTTACGCTCATTCTTTCTTTGTTAGCTGCTTATATTCGCTCTGATGTCTTGTGCAGCGTACCTGTTGCTGCTCTTCGGTTTCCGCGTATGTGCACTAGTGCTATGATTTACATGCTGCGAATAATAACCGATTCACAGGAACACGCTGCGAAATCTGATTTATTTATATCTGATCTATTTATAGGAAGGGAAATGTGCGGTAACTGTCTCACTTGTTTTCCGTGGACACCTCAACCGCACCGTAAGGGAAGGAGAAAGGTGGGAGTGAAAGTAGAAAGAGGAGCCATAGTGGAGGGCTGCGGAGTAATTTCGGCCACCAGGGGATCTTTAACCTGCGCTGACATCGCACAGCACACGGACGCCTCTTCGTTTCGCCTCCATCGAAACGCAACCGCCGAGGTCGGGTTCGAACCCGGGTACTCCGGCACAGTAGTCGGGCATCTAACCACTACACCTCCCCGGCGGGGCACACGCTGCGAAATGATCTGGTTGTCTACACGGTAGAAAACGAGGAGGTGGTTGCTTGGCAACGGCAATGAGAGCGGTGCAGCCACGTTAAAAAATGGCGCCACGGCGAATTCTCTGCATCGCGGCCAAAGTAGCTCTCGCTTTAAAATTATTATACTGGGCTGCCATGCCATGGAGATGCAGTGGTTAAGGTGCCCGTCTACTGTGTCGTATTACGCAGGTCGGCATCTTAATCACTGATCCATTGCGGCGTAGCAGTCGAGTATAAAATAATTATTATTATGAAGCTCCGGTGCAACGCCGCGGTGACGCAGTGGTTCAGATACCCGAATACTGTATCGGAATACTGTGTTCGATACCCAGTAATAATAACAATAGCGTAAGGAAGAAGACGAGCTTGTGGTTTTCGCCTGTGTGCGTGCCTGGCTGGTCTAACTGATCTGTCACTGCTGCTTCAGTTCTTCCAGTTTGCCATAGTTCTATAAATCAGCCCCCACTTTACATTTGATGGAGCTTCCGGTTAAGTACCATCCTCTCGCCCTGGAACTCTGCAGCCTCAAGTCACCACCTCCTGTGATGCCTGATGACGCCAATTACCAAGCCATCGATGGGTCGGCCATGACTTGTCCTCACCTCATTATGCATCTCAAAGCCGTTTTCAGGCCATTTCGCTTTGCGTCGCGATGAATGCATCGGTATCGTGCAGCTCTTCACGTCTGTTTTCAACACTGACTGCGCCGAAGAATCACCTCCGTTCGACATGAACGCGCTCAGCCTACGTACACCTGCGCCGGCTACATTGTCGTTAGATCTCTTTCTTCGCTCTACCAGCCCCTCACTTCCTTCACCTCAGCGAAACCAGCTTCTTTCACTCCTTGCGGAAGACGAGGAGGATAAACATTTATTATTTGAGGAAGTCAGGCAGGCAGGAGCTTTCAATCTAGATGGCCAAGAGCCTTCGAGCTCTAGCGACCTGGGTTGCACGTTCTATGGATCGCAGTTGAATTAGCGGGTCCGAGCTGAGCATAGCGGTCCCCCATTTCTAGCAGGTGGAGAGCGGGTGATCCCGCGGAGAGGTATCTCGGGGGCATGCCCATAGTGTGTGGTGTAAGTTTTCCTTCTGGTGGCATATATTACATTGAGGGGTGTATAATGCAGGGTATGCATTGGCGTAGGTGACTGAATTTGGAAAGGTATGCGTCTGCAATTTTTGCCAGGTGCTCGCCTCTGCCTGTGTAAGAGATTTGTCTCCCGGAGGGTATATGGTACCTGTTTTATGCATGTGTAGCGTAATTTCTTGATATGAGGCCATACCGGTCCTCGCCGACCTCATGAGGGATTGTCTCGTCGCCCGGCGACGAGTCCTCGGCCGAAATTGTGGGCAGCCTCATTGCCAGGAAGGGAGGAATGTGTTGGTGTCCAAATTAGCTGTATTGAACAGTGAGTCGTTTCAGAGGCAAGCAGCAATTCGAGTGCTATAGGGGATATTCTACCTTTGCGGTAATTACTTATCGTGGTTTTTGAGTCTCTAACTATATGAAGGGCTTATGTTGTGCATATTGCGAGGGCGATGCATATTCTCCGCTTCCTCCGGGTCGTTGGAAATGCCCAAACAAGTCCTGAGGTGTTGACCAAGATAATTTACCGTCACAATTGTGAATGCATTACGGTCCGCGTATTCGGCTGCATCGACATAGACCACGTCTTGATTGGACTTGTATTGCTTGTGTAGGGCTTTGGGCTTACTGCTCGCCTCTCTAAATGAAAATCAGGGTGCATTTTTTACGGGAGAGGTGGGATTTTCAAGTAAATTCGCAGGCTCATTGGAATTACACTTTGTCCTGCTTTGTTGCGGGGTAACCGATTGAGAGAGCGTCAAGGATAAAGCGTGCGGTCGGTGTGTGGGTTAGCCGCTCGTATTGAGAGATGAGCTGGACCTCTGCCAGTTCGTTAAGAGTATTGTGAACTCCGAGGGCGCTGAAGCGCTCCGTGGAGGTATTTTTGGGGAGGCTAAGTGCGGTCTTAAAACTCCCGTCTGATCAGGCATTCAACACTTCGTGTTGCCGCTGCGTTATTTTGAGGTATGCAAGCGTGTAGGGAATTCTACAAATGACAAAAGCCTGGACCAGATGGACGAGATCAGGTTGCTTCATACCCGAATACCGGTTAGTGATTCGACGTTTGAGAAGCACTGTCTGAGAAACACTAGCCTCGATGCGATTGAGGGACTCTGTTTCGGAGGTTATTCTGGATGTCAATTCCAAGAACCCCTATGACGAACACCTCCGGTATAAGTTGTCCCTTAACGTGACCTGGATTTGGCCTGTGTCTAGTTTACCAGGCATGATCAGAAGTTCTGATTTTGTTAGGGAGGAAAAAAAACCAGTCCTCTCTATGTATTCGGTAACGGTGTCCACTCCTAGTTGTAGGGTTTTTTCTATTTCTGCATCATATCATGATGCAACCCACAGCATTATGTCATCGGCGTATAACGTATGGGACAGTTTTGGTATACAGTTGAGTTCTTCCGTGAGTGATAAGAGGGACAAGTTAAAGAGAAAGGGGGACATCATGAAACCCTGTAGGGTGCCGCGACTGCCCAGTGATATAGTGCAAGATTTGATGGTTCCAAAATTTTGTTTGGCTGTTTGGCCTGTGAGAAAGCTCTTACACGGTTTAGGGTCCTCGGACCGAAGTTTATTGCGTGGAGGATGTTACGTATATATGCATTTGTTACACTATTGCATGCCTTGGCTAAGTCTAGACCTTGTATATCTTTGGTGCCATAGCCAATGGGCGGTTGTGTTATGTGGCGATATATTTGCAGCATTCAATATTGTGCCGAAAGTAGTGAACAGAAGCCCATCATTGTAGGTTGTAGGAGATGGCGTTCCTCGACATAGGTGTGGAGGTAATTGAGGATAACATGCTCCATTAGTTTTCCTATACATGATGATAAAGTGATGGGCCTGTGGTTTTCAAGGGCTAGCTGCTTACCTGGCATAGGTATGAACATTACCTTCGCATGCTTCTATGCTGCAAGAATTTGGCCTTCCACCCAATATTCATTCGTGAAATTTGTAAGTGCTGTAATTGACACATCGTCCAAGTTTCGTAGAGATGTGTTGGTGACACCTTTGCACCGGGGGCAGGGTTTACGCGAAGCTGTGTTATGGAGAAGCATACTTCAAACATGGTGATGGTGGTGTCAAGTTCTGGATTAGCAGGCCCCGCATACGTTGGAAGGGTGGTCGAGGGATGGGAGCTTATTTTTCTAGGTCTCGGAGGATATCTCCGTCCGTTCCCGGCTGTTTGTGCATTAGCGTTGCCAGGCTGTCTAATCTGGTATATTTGGAGTTGGCTGCATCAATAAGTACCGCAGCGAGTTCCAAGGGCGGGTAAGACTGCACTGCCCTTGCATATTATCACATACCTGTCCCCATTGCTGGTGGGCTAGTTTTAGTGTGTACTCCTCAAAGCATTGATCAAGCTGTGCAATCAATTTCCCGGCTCGGTTGTTCTGCAACTTCCAACGTGCTTGCTTTCAACTTTGGTCCGGCCTAAGGTGCAGCAGGTGTTTGTCTGCTTCTGGTTTCTTAATTTCCTTTGGGGTCTCAGTGTGGCGGGTAATATCCTCTCCAATGGCGGCAACCCACTAGTTAAGATTCTCGATTGCGGATGGTGCTGTTTGGTCACTTAAGGTGCGGAATGTGTCCCAATCAGTGAGGAGAGTGTTATGCCATTTACTTCAGTATGATCCAGAGGTAAAGGTAGTAGATATAAGGTAATGATCTCTACCGAGATTTTCCCCTGTATTGTTCCACTGTTCTACATCTATATTTCGACAGAAAGTAAGGTCAGTGATTTTATCTACACAGGCACTATTATCCTGCCGGGTCAGGGTATGCTGGTCAAAAACGAGCGTGAAGCCAAGCTGTTGTAAACGTAACCATAAATTTGTTTCCTTGACGCTGTCCTTGCGATAGCCCTAGGCTGTGTTGGGTGCGTTAAAATCTCCTACTATAATCAACCCGTGGTGCTGTGCGAGCTTAAGAGTCTGTGAGAAGAGAGAGCCCAAATTGTGTCGTCGTTCTCGTGGAGAGCTATATATATTTAGGATGAGAATGCTTTGATGGCCCCGTTTTTGTGGTAAAAGCTCTATGAGAATATGGTCTATATCAACGGTCTCGGTTGTATGTTGGATCGCTGTATGGTTACGTTGGATTAGGAGGGTGGTGTTGAAAGTTGTGGCGCCCGGTGGTGCGTAAGCCTTGTATCCGGGAAGCTTCGTGGTACCATGCGTCTCCTGTAGGGCGAGTATATCTGGAGAAGCGGAAAATGTTTGAATGAGTTGTTGAAGATTCCCTCGTTTCCGACTGTATCCCCTGCCATTCCATTGCCTGATTTCATATGTTTTGCAGGTAGCCATAGTTTAATTTAGCAGGGTGGAGGAGGCGTTTCGCTGGAGCTGAGGCCGGCGGAGGTCATATATAGCTTCGTTCTATTCTCCATAGCGAGAGCGTATGCTGAACCTTGTTCGAGAGCAGTGATCTTATTTTCGAAATCACCTAGCAGCGATCATAGTTGCTGGATTTGCTGCGAAATCGGCTGTACTAGTTCATGCAAGTGCTGTGCTAGTTGTTGGGTTTGTAGCTGCGTTTCCTGGTGTATTTGCATCCGAAATTGCACTTGTTACCCGAGTTTCGCGTACGCGGTTTTTAGTGGTGCTATATTTGAGATTTAAGGCGTCATACTAGGGGTAATCCCTGCGATTTATTCCAGTTGTGGAGAGTCATTCAGTGATAGATCGTTTGGGGAGAAGAAGGAGGGTGTATTGGAGGTCATTGTCGAGGGAGTTTTGTTTTGGGACTTTAGGGTAGAAATTTTCTGTTGCTGTTGCTGTGTCAGTTGTTTAGGGCGGTTTATTTCTGACCGTAGGGCCTGCTGTTCTGCGCTGTGTGCCCTGTTATTGTCACTCTGCGTGTTGCGGGAAGCCGTGTAGGCCCAGCTCACCTGTTTTTCTGCTGGTGGAAGGCTGCGTGTCAAGTCTTGTCGGCTCCCCAGGGGTGGAAAAGACTGAGACCGGGAACAGTTGCGACACCCAGTTTTCTGGCATCCTCGGGAGACCAAGTGGCTTCCAGATCTGCTGCCAGAAGCGAGTCGCATCCAGGACAGCTCATGTGGTCGCCGGCACTGGCGTCTTGTGTAGCTTGTGCCTCCTGGCTTTGGCGCTGTTGGCGGGACGCAGGAGGCTTGAATCGATTCATGCATTTAGCAGATGCCATATTGTGCTTCTCGGAGCAAATGGCGCAGATGGGATCCCAATTGTGTTCTTGGGGCGGGTAGCCAAGACCACAAATCGAACCTTTGAGAACTTAGTAGTTGGGTTGACGTCAGCATGGTGGCCGCATTTACGGCAAATTGTGCATGCTTCTACTTTTCTCGTGAAAATTCGGCATTGGTGCATGGTGCCTCTGAAGCTAATCCAGTATGGGGATTTGATATATCAAAAGACAATACGTACAGTGTTGGTATGGTCCAGTCGGCGAGCTTCAACAATTCGTGGGGCGGTATTGTATTCCGTTAGGCTTCTGGAGATGCCTTCGGGGGTATTGTAATGTGGAATATTGTGGATTATCCCTTTAGTAGAATGGTCTGGTGCCGTGAGGTAGGCAGCAGCTAGATGTTGGATGTCTCCAAATTTGAGGGCTTGGATTGCTTCGTACTGTCAGCATGCTTCTCAGACGGGGTACTCACAATGATAGAGTTCTGGATGTAGTTTAACAATAACTGATCGGCCTCGGCAGCAGCAGGTGAAAGTCCAGCTTTCTTCTCCCGTGCGCCTGTGTTCTGTGCGGCACTCCAGGCGCGAAGGGTGTGTCCTCCACAAGGTCAGAACACAATTTTGTAGTCTTCGTCCGGCAGCGCTAGCTTTGGTGACGTCCGCCGACGTGGTTTCGGGAACGGGGTCGACTGCTAGCCTCCTGTTGGAATTCGCCTCGCCGCTTTCTGTTCAGCCGCTTGTAGTGGCTCGCAGGCATTATCAGCTGGTAGCCAACCGCCTTTGGTTAGTTCTTCCGAGGTACACTCCTCATATTCGACGGGAACTTCTATGAAGCCGACATGGCGCGCGACTGCCAAGCAACTAGCCGGTGCTGTTGGGCTTAGCGCGGTGGCTCAAAGGTTTGAGTGGAAAACTGCGTTTACAGGCAAGGGGGGACGCTCACCTGCTTTCTGCACAGCTCCAGATTATGCCTGGCTCCTTCAGGGGTGCGGGGAGACACAAATTCGGATGATCGGCAGTGAGAAAAAACTAACATCGAGGTAAGGGTCGGAGCGCATAGGAATGTGCGTACGCACCGTGCCTCCTTCGATTGCCACCGACCGGTTCTGGGACGCACGTAAACTGTCAAAGACCACACTGACACCGATGCTTACGCTCCTCTGCGTCAGCTTCCATACGCATTTCCGCCACCGAGCGCCACGGTATTGAGGAACAGGTGGACACAATGCTTCACAGTGAAGTTATTCAGCCCTCTAATAGCCCCTGGGAATCACCGGCAGTTCTTGTGAAGAAGGATGGCTCCGTCAGGTTTTTCCTTGTCAGATGGACGGAAGAATGCACTAGGTGCGTTTCTCCTGTGAGAGTAGAGACCGCAACCAGCGACCATCATCATCCTACCGCTGCGTCAGGCAAGGCCTCCCGCACCATAAGGTTTGGGCTTTTTGTTTTGGGGAGCGGGCTCTACTCAGCCAAAGGGTTCATGCAATCCGGCTTGTTCCCACTGGGGCGAGGTCGCAGTGCATATGAACCACGTCTGCACCACCCCGGTGGGTCGAAGCCTAACGCGAGCGAGTCTTCTAATATCTCACTTCTAGTTTTCCGTTTTCTTTCAAGATCACCATGGGGGTGTCCCCATTCTTCAAAAACTTCTTTCCCCCAAGTGGCGTCTCTCTCTCTCTCTCTAGGTGGAACCATAGTTCTTTTCTGATTTTGGCCTTCACTTCATGGAGGCTCGGAGTCTTGTTCGAGTAGGCCGTTTTGCAGCGGGCCAATGACACCTGGTAGTTGACCTCTGCCAGTGCCAAGACTAACTGCTTGCGCCCTTCCCTTGAAAGCGGGTTCAAGTAGCGCACGGAGGGGTATGCGATCCAGGGGAGGCCGAACATATCTCTCAGATGCTGTAAGAGTGCTGCCGGAATTGGCAGTCCAGAAAGATGTTCTCTGCGGTCTCCCGGGCCAAGCAGAAGGGACACGGGTCAATATTTCCCAGCGTCGCAAGGACGAAGGCGCACCGTCTGATCGGTAAGATGCCTCTTGCAAACCTCCACTTCTGGAAGGCTTGGCGTGCATTGAGGAAATGGGCGGTTATGTACTGCCAACTGGGTCTTTCTGCGCGTGGCATGTAGCTTGATAGGAGGGCAGGGAGCGGAGGGGTGATCACATTGATAATATATTTCAGGGACATGGTTCGTGGGTCAACGTCAGACGAGTTTTCCTTCAGGCACTCTAAGTCCGTGGCTGCGGTTTGGTAAAATGATAGGGGTGACCCTGCATGCGGGGTGTTGTAGTGTAGGGCATTCTCAGTGAATGTGCGCAGCCGTGTCGACATATAGTCCGAAGCCATCGTTTTTGTTAGCGGCATGTTGCATTCGACGGCTCTGAATGTCCATTTGATGTGCAGAGCCTTTGCGAGAATATCTAGATCGGGCAGTACCAGGCCACCTTTGAATCTGGACAGGCAGACAATGGCTCGCTTTACCTTATCGAGGGTTCCTTGGCACAAAAAGGGTATATATGTTTCCGGAGCCCTTTGTTTTGTCGGGGGGTATGTCAAGGATGCTGGCCACAAAGCTGAGGGTAGAAGTCAGCATTGTTTTGATGATGGTGGCCTGCGCAGTCAAGGGACATTTTAGAGCACCAAGATTGTGGATTTTGATGCTTAGTTGCTCATCAGCCCTATTCCAATTTCTGGGCGCTGGTCCTGCGGAATCAAAGAAATATCCGAGGATATTTGTGTCTCGCGAGTAACAGAGATCTATTGGATAGCGGTAGGGGAGGGGGTCGTGTTCAAGGACATAACAGTGGACTTCTTGTGATTGAGGTGAGCCCTACTCGCTTGGAAGTACTCCGTAGTTAGTTCAAGTATTCTCTCCAATGATGTGTCTGGCACCACCACAGAAGCTTCATCCGCATAGGGGAACACTGGAGTGCAGGGAGGGCCCACTGGCAATGGTGTTTTACGAATTCCGCCACCTGTAACAATCTTTTGCAGGAGGGGTTCAATCGCTATGACATAGAGCAATGGGGAGAGAGGGCAACCTTGTCGGACACCCCTTTGCACGGGGAAAGTCATTGAGATGCGCCCCTGTACAATGGCTGCTGCTTGTGGTGACGCATACTGAGCCTTGTGCATATTTATGTATTTTACGGGAATGCGCGCGAGCTTAAGTGTCCTAAACAGGTACTCGTGACTCAGGCGGTCGAATGCCTTCTCTCGGTCCAGGGAGAAAATAAAGCCATTGCGGCTGCGCGATTCCATCCATGTCAATAGGTCTCTCAAAGCCATGCCATGGAGGTCTACTGAGCGGCCTGGGACACAGCAAGCCTGGTGCTAGCCTACTGTTGACGACAGAGCAGGCGTCAGGCGCAAAGGGAGACATTTGGCAATTGCCTTGTAGGCCGTATTTAGAAGGGTTATTGAACTCCAAGCTTTAGGGTCGTTGCTCCTGGAGGTGTCCTTTGCACAGGAATGTGATGAGGCCTTCGTTCATACTTGGAGTTTGTTTCCCTCGCTCTAGGGTATCGTTCGCTAACTTGGTGAAAGTGGTCTTTAGCGACGGCCAAAACTTCACGTAAAAGGCTGGCGGGAGTCCGTCCATACCCGGGCTTCTGTTTGGCTTCATCTGTTTTAGGGCTGTGTGTAGCTCTTTAGACGACAGTCATGTGTCATCCAGGTTAGGTGCATCAATTGCTGCCTGCAGCTGGAACGATGTGGGGGTTGTTAGGTTTGGGTCGCGTGTGCCTGGGTATCGCACCGCTGCCAGCAGTTACTACGTGCGGCGCGCGGTCCCTCGGTAGCGCTGGCCTGGCGGCTCCGTGGACGGCGGACGGCATGAACGGTCCCAGCAAAGACGAGGCGTCTTCTAACGAAACAACCTTTACTGCAACATCATGAAGAAACGGGCAGTGAAGCTGACCCGGAGAGATTACAGACACTCTCACAAAGCTGGTGTCTAGCGTCGTGCCAACGGCGCGTCAAAGTAGTCTCTATCTCAGCGGAGTCTGCCGCTGCTTTTTATAGATTTTCCCGTTCACAGAGAAAGGGTAAACCCTCACAGGAAATGGAGCCCCCAACGTGTCTGGGCAAGATGGGATGACTCAATCGCAGGTGGTCCGAACGCATCTCCTCCACCTGCTGCAGACGGGCGAGGGCGGCGCACTCTCTCACGAGCTCCAGGCTTGGCCGGCGTTTGCACACACACGCACGTACACACATTTGGCGCGTGGTAGGATCACGTTGAGACAGGTCCGCGGGAGGAAGCGTTGCGCGGCCGATGAACGGCGCCGAAATGGCCGATCCGCTCGCGGTTCTGCCTGTTGCTATGCGGTGGCCGCGTCAGCTGTCCCACTTGTCGGTGGAGAAACGCAACAGACTGCCCCGCCGGGAAGGGAGATCCCAAAGGGCAGGGGACTGCATCCGCTGTCCGAAGGAATCGGGATGTTGCTGCTAGCCGGGGTCGTCCGACTCAGCTTCTCTTGAGCTCAAACAGCCTGAAGAAGTCCTTGGCAAGTCAGGTTTCCAAGGCACTCTGCAACTTGTCTTCAGGAGAGTTTGCTGACAACCTACAACGTCACAACCACGCTAAAAACTCAACCGGTCAGCCAGCAAGCACGGCACAATCTTCACTAAGTTATGCCAGACTATTTCCCTCTTATGCCCCCATCTATACTAAAGGGCAGCTCAGCAGCACTTTAGTATAGCTCAGCAACGCGTCCACAAATTTGAAAATTGCGCTTTCAAAAACATCACTTCAAACAAAAATAATGCAATACAATATGTTCAAAATCCTATGCCAGGGAGAAAAACACCAACTAGTGAATAAAGGCTTCTTCTCACGTTATAGGCTTCGACTTAAGCCATCGGCATTACTGTTGAGATCACCCTTTTCACTAAAGCTTCGGCTGTCCGTTTCCCGGAACAACCGTACCTTCCTGTTTCTGTACCAAGAAACAGACGAGCACTAGTCACTCGCTTTTCTAAACAACCTACCCCTCTCTTTACGCTTGGCGCACCAGTCACGCATTTTCTCGGCACGGACGCATTTGTGCCTTCGGGATAGTCGCTTTCTTTTTCGCGATAGCCTCAACTTCCTCCATTCTTTCTCGCGCCTGCCTTTCCGTTGTTTTTCTACGGCAGCACTGGAACACAGGCGTTTTGCTTTCTTTTCGCAATCGTTTGAGTGTCCTCTCCTTACGATGGCAGCATTCTTTATCGCGCCTGCCCTTTCGCGTTTTTCGTCGGCAGCACGGGAATACTAGCCTTCTGCTTTCTTTCTGCAATCGTTTGCTCTCCTTACGATGGCAGCATTCTTTCTCGCGCCTGCCTTTCCGGGTTTTTCGGTGGCAGCACTTGAATACTCTAGTCCTACTTTCTTTTGGCGCGAGCTCTGGCAAGCCAGCGGTCAACGTTCTAGCGGTAACCGGAGCTAGTAGGACACGGGTGTCGTCGAAGTGTGGCGCCGCGTCTGCATCGCGGCCAGCAGCGCAGGACTCACTTTCAGTCAAGTCCGAACGACAACAACGGCTGACTTCAGTCGTGCACTGGGGTTGCTTTCGCGAATACAACCTAGCGTGGTATCGGGGCACGAACTATTCTGACTCTGCTCTAGACGTTCGCTGTCGCCTTCGCAAGTCTTGCTCTCTACAGCATACGCGCACTCCTCATCGGTCTGCCCTGGCTGATCACAACTCGCGGGCTGCACAGTTTCCCTGATCGGCACTTCGTTTTTCTGCGTGCCCTGCTCTACGACACAGCTGATTTCGGAAACCGAAAGTTTCTCCTTTTCTAGCTGATTTCCATCTCCGCCACACTCTCCACAAGCTTCTGCTTCTGACTCGAGAGACGGTTCAGTTACTACCAGTTCCACCCTCTCATTTGATAGAACTGTATCTCCTACAACTACTTGGGTCGGCATGCAGTGCACCTCGCTTAACGGCGTCACTTCGGACTTCTCGCCGATTAAGCCTGTGCTAACCGTATCAGCTAGTGGCTCGACCAAGGTAACACGATGCTCTTCTGTTAGAGGCTCGGTCGGCTCGCTACTGCGGTCACGTTGCTCAGCCGTTTCCCCAAGCTGTGTCTCACACTCCGGTGCAAGTTCGATTTGCTCCGGAACTTCCGCACTGTCTAGCCATTCCTTTACAGCGGCTTTCAGCTGATAGGCCAAATCAAAGTATGCCGTGTTACAATGTTTCTCGCTCTCACATCTTTTCCGAAGATCCTGAGGCGTTATCTGATATCTTATCAGCAATTACTCTTTTAGTTCATCGTAATTTTTCAAGCGATCGTCAACCAATCGCTTGATTTCTTCCGACGCTTCAGCGGAGAGAAGAGCTACCAACTTCTGCGCCCAACTCTCTCGCTCGAAGCGTTTACTTCTACAGACCTTCTCAAAGTCTGCCAAATACTCGGCCACATCCTCGCCAATGAGGAACGGTGGCGGACCATCTCGCGGTATTGAACCGTTATACTGAATGGCCTTGCAAGCTTTAATCCTTTCCACGCTCATTCTATGTGCTGATATCTCCAGCTGCATCCGTTTCCTTACGCGGGCGACCTCTTTCTCGAAACGTTCCCTACGTTCACGCATCTCTTTCTCGTGACGTTCTCTACGTTCATGTTCACGTTCCTCTTTCTCGTGACGCTCTCTACGTTCACGTTCCTCTTCCTCGTGACGTTCGTCAATGATTTCAAGGCATTCCGAAAGCTCGTCATCTTCAGCTTCCAACGCAAGAATAGCCTTTAACACTTCTGGTTTTCTGAGTTTGTCTGACAAATCCAGACACAACTCCTTCGCAAGCGCCAGCAATTTCGGTTTGCGCAATGAATTCAAATCCAAATCCATGGCTGTTCCGAGTGCTGCCTTCTCTACTGCCCACTATTGCCTTGCTGCAATTAACCCAGCAACAACGACAACACAATTACCAGCTCTGTTCTCTACTTAACAAAAGCCTGGCAAAACTCAGTAGAAGAAAGTCCCGCACTCACCAAACCTCGCAGCCAAGAATCCAACGCAGTCGTTCCGCTGCAGGCAACCAGTCATCACACAGGGCTCGTTGCACTGCTCCCGACTTTCCGCTGAGCTGCTTTGATTCACGGGTCACGCCTGGGACATCTCCGTTCTTCCCACCAGATGTTGCACCTCGGTCAGGCCTGTCTCGTTTCACCGACCACGGTCACTGCTTGGTCGTCCTCGTCTCTCCGCTGTTCACCAGTTGATGGACGACGGTATCGCCTGGCTCGTCTGACTCGTCCCTCCGACCACGGTTACGGCTTAGTCGTCGTCGTCCCACCGCTGTTCACCAATTGTTAGGTTTGGGGCCGCGTGTGCCTGGGTATTGCACCGCTGCCAGCAGTTACTACGTGCGGCGCGCGGCCCCTCGGTAGCGTTGGCCTGGCGGCTCCGTGGACGGCGGACGGCATGAACGGTCCCAGCAAAGACGAGGCGTCTTCTAACGAAACAACCTTTACTGCAACATAATGAAGAAACGGGCAGTGAAGCTGACCCGGAGAGATTACAGACACTCTCACACAGCTGGTGTCTAGTGTCGTGCCAACGGCGCGTCAAAGTAGTCTCTATCTCAGCGGAGTCGGCCGCTGCTTTTTATAGGTTTTCCCGTTCACAGGGAAAGGGTAAACCCTAACAGGAAATGGAGCGCCCAACGTGTCTGTGCAAGATAGGATGACTCAATCGCAGGTGGTCCGAACGCATCTCCTCCACCTCCTGCAGACGGGCGAGGGCGGCGCACTCTCTCACGAGCTCCAGGCTTGGCCGGCGTTTACACACATTTGGCGCGTGGCAGGATCACGTTGAGACATGTCCGCGGGAGAAAGCGTTGCGCGGCCGATGAACGGCGCCGAAATGGCCGATCCGCTCGCGGTTCTGCCTGTTGCTATGCGGTGGCCGCGTCAGCTGTCCCAGTTGTCGGTGGAGAAACGTAACAGGGTGCAGGGCTCAGCAGCATAAAGTTCGATGTAGAAATCGCGTGCTAAACTCAATATCTGCTCAGGGTTGGTAACAATATGGCCGGTGAGTGGATCTTCGACTGCAGAGAGGATTTCGTTCTTTCTGGCATGGCGACGGCGTAGCAGATGACGGGAACACCATGCCTCGGTTTCCCATCGTTCAGCGCGTGCTGTTGCGCGAAGTCTGTCCCAGCGCCAATTTAGAAGAAGATGGATCTCCTTACGAAGGGTGGCCAACGCAGCAGAGATGTTCGGTCCCTGAGAAAATGGGCCGATAGCGCGATGATGGCATCTGAGACTATTCGGATTTCTTCTCTCTCTTCCCGTGCCATCTTCTTCCCCCACTCTTGGAGGCAAATCTTGATGGAGGTTTTCATATTATCCCAGCTTTCTGCATCCATGTTAGGGGAGACGTAACGCTTTATAACTCTGACGGCTTCCTGCTGGACACGCTCGTCATCCAGAAGTCTCGTGTTTAATTTCCAGCAAATCTTTTCTCGTGGAGTAATATTAGCCGCACACAAGCGCGTGATCAGCAGCCTGTGATCCCTTAGGGCATTAAGGAATACCCACACAGAGTGCAGGAACCGGCTATGCTAGCAGAGACATAGACGCGGTCAATACGGCTTTTGAGACCACGGCCAGACCAGGTCATGCCGGCGCGACAACGCATCGGTTAAGCCTAACTCCTCCACCAGATCACGCAAGGCCTGCGCGCCATCGTGGTCGCGTCCAAGCCGCCGCGGTGTACCCCTAAGAGAGCGGCGGTCTTCCTTTAAGAGGACACAGTTAAAATCGCCCAATAACACTGTTTTCGCTGGGCCAATAAATCGCTCTTCTAGCTCCTCAAAAAATTCTCGCTGTACAAAATGGCATGGGGCATATACATTAATGATGCGCATGCCACTTTTAAGGTCAATCGATAAAAAGCTTCCTTCGTTGTCCCGATCATGGCGTAGGACTGACAGGCCGGCGTCTTTTAGGAAGATGAGCACAACTCCCCCTGAACCCTTTTTTCCAAAACTTCAATAGGATTTTCTGCTGAGACGGAGGTCAAAATATTCAATTTGTTCTTGCCGATGAATATAAGTTTCTTGAAGTACGAGGATGTCTGTCAATCTTTTTGGCGCGAGCCATGTCTATTGTTTCAGCTTGTTTGGCGGCTTTAGTTAAGACGCGAATGTAACGGTTGTGAGAACGAAGGAAAAGGCCAGGATGTAGCTAAAGGAAGAAAGGGAGGGAATGCACGAACACCTCATGAGGAGGGAGCGGTGTCATGGGCAGTGGGAGAAGCGGAAGGTGACTCCGCTGTGGAATCGCCGTCGTAGATGTCCGAGATGTCCGAGTAGCAATCACAATTCGTTGTGTTGCAAATGCAACAGGGAGGTTGGCTCGGCATTTCTATTTAGGTGTCAGAGCTGCTCTCGCTTATTGGGGGAGGGTTTTCAGAAACAAACGCTTCGTCAACGGCGCGTCGGTGGAAAATTCCGATGATGCAGATGGCGCTGATTTCTTGTTTTTCTTCTTGGGACTGCGCTTGCGTTTGTGCCGCGCTGTGGTCGTATCCATGTCCCTCTCTTCATCTTCTTCAGTTTCAACCGAGCGGTCTTTTGTAACGGCAGCGACGCCGGCTGCACAATATTTTTCCTCTACCATGGCGGCCAAGAGGGCGCCTGGCATTGTCCAGTTTTAAGTTTTATTTTCGGGGTCTGTTCGAACGCTGTAGAGGGTGCGGCAATGTCCGCAACCGCCTTCCCGGCAGCCGACTTTGGGGGCACCTCGTGGTCTTCATTGACTACTTCTGCTCGCTTGTCCTCTAATTCTTCAGATGGCGCGGCCGCGGCAGTCGCCTCCTTGCTATCTTCCTCGGTGATGGCGTTTGTAGACGCGTCACCCTGCGTCTCGGTTTCTTTCGGGTTCTCAGTGGTTGCGAGCGCGAGTGCGGGTGCGGGCTGCTTCCAATAGTCAGCTGGCTGTTCATTCACATCTTGATTTCCTAACACAGACGCAAATGTCCTCTTCTCACATGCCTTTACAGTGTGGTCCTCACCACACCTAGGGAACACGACCTCACACATTTCATGCCCATACGCGCCGCAATGCTCGTACTGTGGCGTGTTGCAACTCGCGCCTATGTGGCCTTCGTATCTGCGCTTGCGACATACCCTCTTGACTCCTTCATACTCGCACTAAATGGTTGTATCAATCACATCCAGGAAGTTCGGAATCTCAGACTTCATCTCTATCTTGATCCGTCGGTTTCCTGTGGTGAGGAACGGGAAACCGGGGACGGTCTCGCGAGCTACGCTAACAATTTTTCCATAGGGCTGCAGTGCATTTGCCAACTCGATATCATGATGCTTCGATGAGTAGCCGAAGCCAGCGTCGTGCGCGTGCCCCGATACTCAAGCGTTACCGCAGTTACCTTAACATCTACGACGGGATCCTTCAGGAATCTTTCAACAGCAGCCCGAGTCTTCAGGAAAATCTCGAACTTCCCGCCTGTGAAATCTTGAACGCCACCAAGTTCCACTTTAGAAAAACGTTTCAATAGGATCTTCGTCAGTTCAAGTGTAGTGGTGCTATGCGGCACATGGTCAAAAAGCGTAAAAAGCTTCAGCCGCTTGGCTCCTGGAATTGCGAGAACGCGCCGGCGAGCGCCGGGCGCGCAAGTGTCCTCGCAGTGACGCAAGCCAAGAATGGCGGCGTGGACGCACAATAATCAAATCACAGGGCCAGCTGACCAACTCACCCCTTTAGGTAACGTTTTCGTGCTTGCGTAGCCTTCTTTATCACGGAACACGAGCGTTGCTGTCCTGGCACATCTGAGTCACAGAACTTCACAAAAAGGTCGCGAGGCCAGAGCCCATGCGGCGCACGTCCGCACAGCTCAGCATCTCAGAGAGCTCTACCGCCAAAAGAACCTCCAAGATGCTTGATTCAACCAGGGTTTGCGTTGATTACCGCTGTATTAACAAAATCACGAGAAAAGACTCCTACCATATGTCCCACATCTACGACAGTCTGGACTGCCTTCAAGGTGCAAAGCTATTTTCGTCACTTTAATTGCGCTCTGGTTATTGGCAGGTCCCGAAGACAGCTGAAGACCGAGCCAAAACCACATTTTATTACCCCAGATGGCCTATATGGTTTCACCGTCATGCCTTTTGGCCTATGCAACGTTCCGGCCACATTCGAGCGAATGATAGACACAGTTTTGCGTGGCCTAAGGTGGAGAAAGTTCCTGGGCTATTTGGACGATATCGTATTATTTTCGCCAGATTTCGAAACTCATATATGTCGCCAGAAGCACGAACGCAATTCAGCAGCTAAACTTTGAAAAATGCACATTTGCTGCCCGTGAACTCACGATTTTAGGTCATGTCGTTTCGACAGATGGTGTTCACCCTGATCCTGCCTAACTTCGTTCCGTGACAGCGATTACGACACCCACCAATGAGGAACTACGAAATTTCTTAAGGCTTTGCTCTTATTTTAGGTGCTTAATTCGCAATTGTGCATCAATTGCTGCCACCTTGACTGAGCTACTCGGCAGTGATACCACTTTGTCGACTTGCTCAGATGCGTGCGACAACGCTTACAGCGCCCTGCGTCGTCTTCTAACGCTGGGCCATTTCGACGCAGCGGCTCCGACGAAAGTCCACACTGACGTCAGTGGTACTGGTCTCTTTGCAGTGTTTCGTCAGTGCAAAGCTGGATTCGACGAATATGTCGCTGCGTATGCCAGCCGCACACTCAGAAAAGCCGAACTATTGTGTAAAAAAAAAGAATGACTCGCCGTTGTGTGGGCCGTTGGCAAATTTTGCCCTTGCGTGCATGGCCGTCCTTTCGAGGTCTTTGCGAACCATCATGCCCTCTGTTGGCTTTCTTCATTGAAAGATCCTTCTGGTCTCTTGGCCCGATGGGGACTTTGGCGCCAAGAATATGACATCCACGTCATCTATCGGTCGGGCCGTAAGCATCAAGACACCGATGCCTTGTCCCACTCCCCGCTACCAGCAGAAATTGCGAGACTCTGTCGAGACTTGCATATTCTCTCGTCATGAGGGACATGCC
The DNA here is from genome assembly GCF_055883805.1 of Amblyomma maculatum. Classification (NCBI taxonomy): domain Eukaryota; kingdom Metazoa; phylum Arthropoda; class Arachnida; order Ixodida; family Ixodidae; genus Amblyomma; species Amblyomma maculatum. The sequence goes on from NC_139345.1 coordinate 135,625,574, forward strand.
TTCAGAGCAGCTCAAGGATCCTTGCAGTAGGGCACTTCTGAACTTTCTCTCCGTCCCCTCGGTGGTATACCATCACGCACTCTGCGGCTACAAGCTTCAAATTTCGACACCCATGACAACCTGCTCTACCGTCGCAATTACCACTCTGATGGCCGCCAATGGCTCCTAGTCATTCCATGACAGCTACGGGCCTTTTACATTTGCTCAGCTTTTCAAACGGACATGCAATGCGATCACGGGGGCCTTTTTAGACGTACACGCATCTGCACCTCCGATGTTACTGCCGTGGCATGTATAACTTTGTTTTAAAGTACGTGCACTCGTGCCTCGACTGCCAACGCCGCAAAACGCCCACCCACCGTACTTCTGGAGATTTACAGTCACTTCCTTGTCCGCTTCACCCTTTCGACCATGTTGGAATTATTTATGTGGGCCCCGCCGTACACGGTATGTGGTAAACAATGGATTATTGTTGCCATAGATCACCTGACGCGGTATGCTAAAACCACCACTCCCCCTGTGGCGACAGCCTAGGATGTGGCATCCTTTCTTCTGCGGAGGTTTATCCTTAGACATGGTGGCCCTTGTGAACTGCTCAGCGACCGAGGACACATCTTCTTGTCCGACGTCATTCAACCTCTGCTCCTAGAGTGCAATGTAATTCACAGGACTTGCACTGCCTGCCACCCTCAAACAAATGGCCTCACTGAGCGTTTTAATTGTAATTTGAGTGACATGCTGTCTATGTACGCGACACGAACAGGCACGTCGTCCTTCCCTATATTACATTCGCGTACAATACTGCCCTACACCCTACTACAGGACTCTCTTCTCTCTTCCTTCTGTGTGGTCGTCATCCTTCCTTTCCCATCGATACTGTTACCGTACCACCCTGATACATCTCAGTGTACCACCGTTTCGCAAGTTGTCAAGCACACCGAAGATTGTCGCCAGATTGCACGGTCCCTCACGACGGCTACTCACTGCCTCCAATAAGCTTGCAACGCAGAAAATCCATCTGCCCCACATTTCCCGCCTGGCCCTCTCGTCTGGCTATGGATATCCCTCAGTACACCAGGCCTCTCCAGAAACCTTCGGGCAAAATATCACTGTCCCTATCGGGTCTATCGTAGCGGGAATATTCTTTCAATTACGTTATTGCGCCCCTCACGCTATCTCCTGATCTCCGTCGCCGCGGTCGTGAGACAGTCCACGTCCAATGCCTCAAGCCTTATTATGACCCCATGGTCTCCTCCACTCCTTAAGACGCCAGTTTGGCTCCTTTTGTGGTCGGGGTCATTGTAAAGAAAAAGACGAGCTTGTGCTCGAACCTCGTGGTCGTCGTCTTCGCTCGCGCCCGGCTGGTCTCGCTGCTCTGTCACTGCTGCTGCTGGTGGTGGTAAAACATTTATTTTTGGAACCAGGGTACATTACAAAGGTTAAGGTGGTTCCTGATCCTGGCTGGTGCCTGTCAGGCCGTACCTGGCAGCGACCGCTTCAGCCCAGTCAACCAGCATCTTTTGCACTGCTGGGTCCGAGCTGTCGACCGCGATCTCCCAACCATCTTGGTCCGTGAGGCCACATTGAGGCGGTGGCTTGAAATCTTCGCATAAAAGCATTATGTTATTAAAGGTGGCTCCAGGTTCGCAACATAGAGAGCATACACCTGCTTTAGATCTTCCAGTTTAATTCAGTGTTCTATAAGTAAGCCTCCACTCTCTTACGTCTTTCTGTGGACACCTGAAGGGAGGAAGTTGGGAGTGAAAGTGGATAGAGCGGAAGAGGAGCCGTAGTGGGTGCACGGCTACGGAGTAATTTCGATCGCTTTGGGATCATTAACGTGCACTGACATCGCACAGTCCATGGACGCCTCTTTAGGTTTTGGGAAAGGAGGGCACAGTATGCTCTGAACGGACACCACGGAATTTTGGACGCCCCCACTCTACTAGATCAAGGTCACGTGAAGGCCAAATTTAGTGCCACGTGAAGACCGACTCTACCTAGCGTAGTGCACATTTAGCTTCCATTGTAAATTCATTTATATGAAAGGAAAGCGGCGGCATATGCCAAGGTCACTTGAAGCTGAAGATTGGCCTCACGCTGACAGATAAAATGAGGTTTTGGGTTAATAATAAAACATAATTGTTTCACAGGAAAGTATAGGCGCAGTACTTGTCACACTAGTTCTGTGGACAAATATTATGGTGAGGCTACCAAAAAATATAAAATAATATGCCTCTGCCCGTGCCACTAGGTATAACGGGCTAAAGACAGCTTAACCACGCCCCAAGGGATGGGATAAAGGTGAGAATTAAAGTAAAAGCAAATACGAACCGTAATGGTTACACACGGAGTAATGCCGACAACTTAGGTATCTTTAACATGCAATGACATCGCACAGCACACGAATGCCTCTTTGTTTTACCTCCATCCAACTGCAGCCGCCGGCCATCGGGTTTGCTAAACCGAGCGACGCACGTCACCTCCTTCTCTTTCTCCACTTCACATTCGTGTAGAGAGAGAAACAGGCTTCGAACAGAAATGGATGAAATCTGTGATTGTGGCTAGTAGGGCTAAGCACTGCAAATTGTGTTCCCACAATGAATAGAAAGACTGTCCTTACTAGCTCTCCTCAGCGGAGAGCGCAGAATACTACTCCAGATTGAATGCGTGAAAACTATCATTCTCGTTGTGTAGCAAAAGGATGTCACAGGGCGCTGAGGGTAAGAACAATAGCTTCTGTTCGAGAAAGAACGAACAAAACTTGCAACCTTCTCCCAGAGTATAGTTATGGAAGGCAACGAAAACGGTTGAAACTCTGCGCACGCAAAATTCAAGCCGAGACCGAGACAATGAATCTAAAGTTGGAGATGTTGCGACTTCCTGTGATGTCGACATAACACAGCAAAGCGCAGCAGCATTCTGCAGCCTTGGCAGTGAAGAAAAAAATCTTTAAAGGAATACCAATAACGTCGGGAGACTCAATTTACCCTTGAATTATAGCGCAAGGCGCATGACGTAACCTGTGAAGCAGCAAAAGACTAACTTGCAGAATATAATTACCAAAACCACGCAAAAATTGTTTCGTATACTGTAAATAAGCAGACTTGATTGCTCTCCTGGAATGTTTCATTAGAGAGATTAGTCTTAATTGTTGGCTCCAAAGAAGTACTCATGACCAATTCAAAACTGACAAAACTTCGGATAAAGAACAGTACACAAATAAAACTGCAGATCCCTCACTGGCCGTCTGAACGTCCATAGTAGATTTATTTGGGATGTTTGATGATGCTCCTCTGAAGCGGGAAAGGCTTGTTTCCACAAATTCCAGCCCAGTCATCCGCGTTTAGGGTGAATGTCATGGTGCCTCCGTAGCCATTTCTGACAGCCCATTCGGCCTGGAAGCATCCAAAATAATTTTTATTCTCAAAGTATATAAAAAGCACAAAAACCAAATGAAGTGCTTAATACTGCTAATATTTAAGCGCAAAACGCCTCCCGTATAAGCTTGATTCTTACGCCATTAATTCAACGCGTTTTCTAGTTGTGTTCGTGGCTGTAACAACATTCATTCAAACTGGAAAAAGTAAAGCCGACTAAAAAAACTTAACGTGCAAAGATGAAAAGACAGAGAGGGGCAGGAATAGTCAATAGAGAGTGCTTGTATATACATAGATGAAATACAATACATATAGGTGCAATCAGGCGTACACTGGCTCTGTTCCTGACTAATAATGACCATTTTTGCCAAAGGACGACCTAAGATCGTCAATAACCCCGGAAGCATTTTCTAAGCAGCAACCTACCATTAAAGACAAGAAATACTGTTGCCTCTAAAACTGAGGAATGCTTTTTCTTAATGGCAGTAGATGAAATGCTGCCGTATATGTGAGGACCAAATTATTGTGGGCTGCTATCAACTTCAAACATCATCGATGTAATCGCTTTCTAAACTGGCATATGTGGCATATTCACGCTCATAGGAATATCTGGTACCTACGCACAAGGTTTCTAAAGTTGCGGCACAAGGGTAGCCGTTCTAGTAATAGCACACATTTTCTCCTTAATCTTTTCAGTTGTTTCAATTTTTTTCCTTTATATCCGCGTCCCGAGGGCTCATATTTATTTGTCCACCAAAGAAGAGACTTAAATTGACAAAAGAGGAGCGTGAAAATTTCGATACGCTATTGCGCATCGGAATCTACCCCATCTCACCGTTCACCACAACTTGGTAACCAGGGTGTCCGTGGGTATTGCGCACACTGCATTATTGCCCTGAGAAGCAGGCTTTCAATTCTTCCTTTTTCACATGGAAAGCGAGCAAAGTAATAGCAGAAATATTTGGTAGGACACCCGTTTCCTCTTCTTGACGTTCTCGGTTAGAATGCGCCTTCTTAATGTAACAATGTCGGCTATTTATTGTTCATTTTTGTACGCTCCTACATGTACTGACTTTTTTTTTACTCTCAAGGCTTATCCGGCGCTGCAGAGAGGTGCGTACAAGGGTTCAACAAAATCCGAGAATACAAACAAAATGAACAACTAAGCACTGGAGCAGATTGAAAACCCAAAAAGGTGACAAAAGCAAAGGGCCATAACAAGAATAAGTGGCAGAGGCTTTAAGACAGCAAATTTCTTAACACGTCTTTGAATGTTTCAATGCGGGAAATGAGTGGGACGGATGGTTTTACTGTTTTCCGCTTCAGGCCAGCATCGAATGGAATAAATGAAGATCTGTACGGTAAAATGGAGGCCGAACTTTCAGCAGGCTCAGAAAGAGTTTATATTTTCAATAACAAGCTGGCTAAAAAGGTTTGTGGGTTTGAAAGAAAATGGAGAGATTTTTCTCGACAAATACATTTTGTTGACTTATTTAATATTTCGTTACAAACAATTAGCGGTACGGGAACAATTAGAAGTAATTAAACGCGCTGTTATATCGTAAAAGTAGTAAAGAAGGATTACTACAACGAAAGTATAATTTATAAAACGGTCTCTTTGGTTAATAGCTTAGTTTTCGTGTCTCCATGAATCAATTTAAAGTCAATTTCCAGTCAAGAGTGATCTAAATCATTCCATGTCTATGTGCCACTGTTGCACACAGTAAAGAAACTGCCCCTACCTTAATTGCCACGCTATCCTGGTCGTCGTAACTAATCCACAGGGTGCCATTATGTAGGAATGGAACCTTCGCTTCTTCGTCATATTCACACGAAGCTCCATCTTCCAACAACCTGCACACCTGGCAAATAATATACCACATGATGTTGTAAATTTTTGAGTTCTCTGTGTTATTCAAAACAAATTGATTACACAAAATTGTGTCAACTAGTGTTTTCTTGCTAATGCTTAGGTGTCCAGGAATGAAAATGTCCACAGCACAAAAGATAATGGTTATAGACCATTTTCGCGGCGAGGTAGAAAAAGCCTCGAACAGGAGCGCGCAGCCTCACTCCTCCTTTCTGCTCTGTGGGGACGCGGTGATTGCAGCGAAGGCGCCAGGGCAATCAACGCAGAAGCCCACGCGCCACGCAGTCTTTTGCACACAAAACATCTTGAACAGATGAAAACCGTCTAAGGTTCTCAAGTGATACGAGCGATGCTCAATTTCTAGTTCGTTACATTTCGTACGCTTTAGACATATCCTATACCTTACCTCTCTACCGTCTTTTCCCCCGTTCCTTTCCTTCCGATCCACGATTGTTTCATTTCTGCCGGCCATACATAGCTACTAACAAGTGCCGCGGCTAGCAAAACCTTTTCCTTTTCGTTAGTGTTTTAATTAACAAAGAAATAACAGCTTAAAACAGATCGTTAATAAAAGATAGAGATGAAAAGCACTGTGAGTTCATATCGCTATTCCAGTTGCAGCTATTTCTATCGGGCTATGACGAGCGGCCGCTTAATTTCAAACACCAAGCAAAAATGTTTCGCTTGGCAGCCTTTCATGCGAGTTCCGAACAGTGTGTTTGTAGAGAAGAGACAGAAAAAGCTCAATACCCGTGTGAAAAGCGGATGATGTTCTTTACGGCAAAATTTTACGGTTGGCTGCCTGGAGAAGAAAAATTATTTCGACGTACCTGAAGGTTTTGCAAGTGTGAAAAAACATGATGGTCCCAACTGAAGACAACGATGCCAAATAAATTGGTCGTCACTTTCTTGTTTAACCAAATAGTGCCACAGTAAACATTTTTAGAAAACATGGCTCTCATAAGCTTTTGGTGCCGATAATAAATGTGAATGTGGTCATGGGAACGACAGCCATTTCCTTTTAATAATCAAATCTTGCGACAACAGATGTTTAATGTAATAGTTGTTCATAAAATTACCTTCATTTTGTCACTTTGAACGTCAAACTCTACATAACCAAACCAAATGAAACAAAGTTCGCTGTGGTCATTATGGGACATTATTCGTAAAGTCAAGATTTTATGAGATTCTACTATCCATTTCCTATTTCTTCTGCTGGACCTCAGCATTACAGCTGCATCAGACGATTCACAGCGAGGGACCAGTCACAGAAATTCCAGGATAGCAGCTCCCGTCTTCGACGACAGCCCTCGCTGCTAACCACAAGCAATTGGTAAACCGGTGGCAGAGTAATGCAGCGAATGCTGAAATACGATTGCCAGGTGGTCAGTGCCAAGGACGCTTCAACGCCACTTGTTACCCTCAAACAGTGATCGAGGGCACAGTAAATGGAAATGAAGTGGACAATGGATCATGAATATAACCTTAGTGGATGCGCAACAACTTCTCCCAGTATCCGCTGAAGTAGTAAACAGTCTATTAGCATGATCGGTTTGCCCAACAAATTTAGCACGATTATTGTGCTCCTACAATCACATGAAACGGCATTGGCTTGCTTTCATTGCTCTAAGCTGTTGCGGTCACCCATCCATAGAAATCTTTCAAGAATAAAAATTAGATCCAAAGATGTCCTGTATTGTTTTATTCACCACGCCAATAGTACGCCACCGCCCCTCTGTGCCATACAAAAGCTACACGCTGACTGTAATCAGGCTTGCGGTTCATGGCCGAGAAATGCCTTTTGCTTATATGAAATCGTATCTGTAGAACGTATTTATGAATTTCGCTTGCTACAAACACAAGATTTGCTCTCCTAATATTACAAACATGACATCACTACCAAGTTTACAACGCCGAAATACTGATATACCCACCATAAATCTGGATGTATGGGAAATTCTACGATTCCGTACAATTTTCAAGCTCAAATCTTTGGCTCACAATCTACCAGCAATACTGAATAAATTGATACACATAGTAAGCCCCAGTCGAGAAGAACACGAGGTCTTCGTTTTTAGAGCAATGAAATTGCTGTTTGCTGTTTTTTATTTTTAGATGGAACAACTCACTTTTTACGATGAAGCTACTGAATTTGTTTCACTACTTTCTTTTTTTTTTGCCGTTCAAAATGTGAATTTCATGTTTTGAACTGTTTGCGTTTACAATTTTAAGATGCAATTAGTAAATGGTTTGATTTGTGTCTTTCTTTTTGATGCCCAATGTAAATTTCATGTTTTGCACTGTTTATCAACAGACTATATAATGATTGTTAGTGCTAAATTCTACTGCTTTGTTTTCTTTTTGTGTGCTACTGCCCCGTAGTGGTCTCTTGTACCTTAGTCAAGCTCCATGGGGAGCTTTTAGCCCAGGAGGCCATTGATTCATATATTTCGCTCGTTTTTGAATGAATGGCTAGATGCTGCTGAAAAGATTTCTTTTTAAGTCAGAGCGAAAAAGTGTGCACATGCAAGCTCCGCAATACGGATCTGTGTTCCTTGTCTTCTCTCCCGCCGACGTGACCGCAAATACCAGCCACGGCCGGTCTCGAGGGAGAGCGCGTTTCTCTCTTCTCTTACGGCCTCTCCAATGGGGTCTGTTTCCACCGCCCGCCGCGCCTCAGTGAGGTCGCCACCGCCCCACTGCTGCTCCTCCGCTACAGCCGTTCACGCGCAAGGGAAACGCGCGCTCACTCTTCGCTCCGCCCGCATCGGTTGCAACCGGGAAGGTCCTGATATTTCACCCCTTATGGCTTATAGGAAAAAGCCGTAATCAGCGTCTGATTTATCGTGTATAAGCAATAAAATGGGCAATAAAGCGCACGAGACCGCGCGCGCATTCGTTAGAGCTGTCGCGCACGGTCGAATGAAGTTTCGGGTGAACTTACATCATCACTTTTTGCCCCGAAATTTTTCACAAACCTATATGTACCATTTTATGCAGTGTGCCTTTCAAAGCTGCAAGCAGGTATAGCGCGACCTACCGCTAGTGCATGGCAAACTGTTCGATGGATATTCTGTCAACTACTGCCATTTTCGTTTAGAGAAAAAGAGGCACTGAAGAGAATTCATAGCACGTCTCAGATTCAGAGTAAGGAACAAAAATTTACCCATACAGTTAAAATTTCAGTTGTCTAGTGAAGTGGGCTGTTCTAGCTTCGTTTAAAACAAATCAGTAAGTTGAAAGACAGCAGATGTATACGTAGTCTCGCGACTGACGCACACGTAGACAGTCGTAGTCAATTTAATACAGTGATAAAAACACAACATTTAATCAAGGAAATGGGCATAAACAGGTATGCATAATTGAAAAGAGCAGCAAGCAATAAACAAAATGTCCTTCAAAGTTAACACATTGCACTCATTCATGAAAACGGTACATGCGGCTAGAAAATTAAAGTCTCAAAATCTTTCTGGATGGTTTGTGCAGATAAGGAACTGGCCTTTCGTTCCTGTCTGTCACTTTCTTAGCATAATTGACAAGAAGGATTCTGAGAAATTTCTCACATAATAAAGAAGCGGACCTTATAGCATGGCTATTGTCAATGCCTTCCGGGCAACTCAGCAAAGGTGAGTTCTCAAGTGCTGGCTGGATTAAGATTTGAAGGACTTCAAGGACATTTGTGTGTGGTAGGTGCACGACAGCTTTTTGAAAAAAAAAAGACACAACCTTGTCCAAGAGGGCTACAAACTCTGATTTTTTGAAAATGCAGTCCGCTAGAATCTTGTCCTCGCAGAATAGTGTACATGGGGCTGCTTCTTTCGCTGGTTTCAAGAAGGATAGCACAAGCGTCACACTTGAATTCACTGATTAACTTCACAATGTATCCAGCGACGTAAGCTAAACCAGAATACGTGACAGTGGGTAATGGGATGACAGGAAATACCATCACTTCTTTCAGTCCCTTGGTTACTGATTGCGGCAGAGCTGAAATGATTTCGTCGGTGTCGACAGTAGGTGCCTAGGCGCGCAATACAGCGCGACATACAACTCCTATAGTCACCTCTGAATAAATAGCACAGGGAAAAGCTTTTATACCCATTATAGAGGAGTCTCCCTTGAGTAACAGTGGCGAATGTGTAATAAGCAAAGCATTCTACCATAATAATGGGGCAGCGATTGCTCTCTATAAGGCAGGCATTACTTCACAGATAGTTACAAGGAACTATTAGTTCAAAAACATACTAGAAAAAGAAAGAAAATATTGCTAGGAATTAGTGCTTGAAATAGATTTCCTGTTTTTTCATGAAATAATCATGATATCATGCAAACATTTCATTAAACCAACGTTTATTTGCAAAATTAAAATATGTTTTTAATACAACATAAAACATTTGCTGGTCTATAAATTATAGCAAAATTGACAACAAAACTTAAAAGAGTTCCTCTGACGTTATACTAATACTTTATGTCATGTAAGCATTGTGCAACTTATATTACATTTTTATAAAATTATTTTCGTCTTCAGTGTTACCTCGATGGTTTCTCATCTAGCGCTGAAAGACGGTTTTCCCATTGTTGCTGTTATGTTTGCCTTGAAGAAGCTTCGATGTGATCACTACTCATTCATATTTTTTTTTATTCATCTTCTTGTACAGGCTTGGGAAAAAATTCAGATTAAAATGAACACAAGTAGGTACCATGCCGCAATACATGTCATATGCTTGTTGAACGTTTGCTGAGCGACAGTGTTTTTTAATATAAAGACTCCATTCACGTGTGTAGCACGCTGACAGGATGCCGCTGCAGCATCTACCTTCTGTAATCTCTCATTTAGGGGCTGCACTCACCACGAAACCCGCGGGCGACAGCGCGAAGCCAGGCAAAAGCCACCCGCCGCCACTGAAGCAGATGCGGAGCGAACAGTGAGCAGGTCGCGCCCCTTGCGGCGGCGGAGAGCGTACCTCAAGGAGAAAAGTTCCCATCGGTCACGCGGCGATTGAGAAGACCGTATGAAAGAGCGCGGGCTCTCTCCCTCGAGACCGGCCGTGTACCAGCATGGCGGTTGTCCGCACCTTAGCCGCTAGATGGTGCCAACTACGCAAAATGGCAGCTCACAAGTAGAAGGGAATTGTGCAGTCTGTAAGCCGCGGATATTGTAAACATAGAACCTAATTACCATCCGACGCCGAAATGCGTTCAACTTAAACACGCAGAGATAACAGATAAAAATTCTCTCGTCTTATCTAGGCTAAGCCTGGTTATGCAAGAAAAAACCTGTTTTGCTTCGAAACACTGTGTTGTCAAGTCAGGATAGATTCATATATACAGAGCGGAAGTCAAACCATCGGTTCTTGCGCGCGGCTCTTCCATGGCTGTATTCGAATCTCAAGCACACCAAAGCCGGGTAAAGGCGTAATAAGATATCGGGGACATTTTGAAGAGGGAGATCGTTGGAGGGGAGCCAAATGGGCAGTGGTGACGGTGGAGAGAACAAGTAGGCAGGGGACTCGAAAGCTGTGCGGCATTGTGTCAAGCAATATTGCATATTTGTGGATATACGTACCGGTACGAATATAGTTTTAAGTGTGTGTGAACATTGAGAATTAGCAGCAGGGTTACGAAGTAAAAGAACCGAAGCAGCAGTAGAGGAAGAAGGGAGCGCCGCCGATCCCGTGCGCCGCACCTGATGTCAAATTGTGGCGCCCAAGACCGTTGCTCGAAGAGGGTTGTAAAACTGTCGCTTTAAAATGATTATATGCTGCAAAAGCTTTAAGGCTACGTGACACAGGAAAATAAGCCCTCATATTGCGCGCAACTCAAGAAACCTGCTTGCGACGTACCAACGCCTCAGGATGGTTGCTGTTTGAAACAGTGCTCTAAAGGTTTCATTGCACTTTACAAGTGTGAGCTACACTCTGAAGAGCTGCAGTCGCTGTTTCTAATCAAATGTTTTGAGCATTACTTAAGCCGTACGCATGTTACTTTGCAGACGTATAGCTCTGCTTTACATACATATAGGACATACATCATGCAGTTCAGGGCGTGCAGACCATAACAATACCCCCTTGTCTTCGAAGTACAGTCTTTGTCGAAAATATGTAGAGTGCTTCTTGGGATAGTTACGAGGCTCGTTGCGCATCCTAGCTTGCTTCTCCCTGTGTGAAGACGTCAGATGCATCACCGTATATTTATTAAGAACTACAATCGCTCTCCTGAGTTAAAGCGAGAATGTCTCCTTTATAGCCAGATTCTGCATTTCTCCATTGTTCACTCTTAGTACAAACTCAAGAAAGGAGTTGTTTCGTCCACGCTTTATACGCTTCCAATTAAAGCGTAACCCACTCGGGGATCCTGCCATCCTGCATAGCATGCCACATTCCTTAAAATTTCTGTATCATGAACTATGCCAGGGCACGCTCATGGCAAAAAATCATTTTAGCCTATCTGTTAGTGCTCTTTAATGACACTTGTGTTTGTCTTAAAGGTAGCTGTAGGTAGCTGTATTAATATTATAAACGTAAAATAAGAAGAATTTGTATGCACGGTTGCTAAAGATCTGCTAAAGACGTGTATAACCACTGCGGATCCCATTACAAAAATAATATGCGCTCAAATATGAGCCCTTCATCATATCTGCAGAGCAATTACGTGTAAAAACATAGCGAGCTGGGACACTTGCATTCGAACACACAAAAAAAAGTCTTGTTGGCTAGGTATACGTCTCTTGAGGCTTCTGTGCCCCTTCTCAAGAAACAGTGTCAAAGCATGCAAACACACTTGACGAGAAGAGTAACAAAGCGCTTACTAGGAACTGACAGTTTTCTGCCTCCTCATTAAGAACAATAATACTAATACATATGCGCTTAAAAAAGAAAATCAGAGGAAAAAGAACAAATTTAGAAAGTGCTTGCTATTGTACCATGAAACAAATGTAACCAGCGTGAAGAAGAACCGTTAAGGAGATAGCCGAGGCTAGGAAAATATCCATACAGGGAAGTACGCGTGTTAGCACCCTTACGGTATTATTGATGCAAACCCTGTCGCCCCTATTGGACTGTTAATCCTTGCTTATTGTACATAGTGTGATTGTTGTGTCGGAATATTCTTCCGTTTTTGTCTGTCTTTTTTCTTATTTTACCGTCCTTCCTTTTTGGTTCTTTCTATGCCTGTTTTTATTATTTGTTGTGTTACTTAGCTGGAAGAAAATTGTCAGTTTCTAGTCAGCGCTGTGTCTCTCTTCTCGTCGAATCTATCGTTTTGTGTTTGTGTTCTTCCTTTTGAAAGATCGGCCGACAAGCCCACCGATATGTCCTCGCCCATGTTTACTGCAGGCTTCCACAAAACTGCAGAAATCACTTTATGGCACCTGTACGAAAGCATCTAGATTTCAAGACACGCAAATCTTTTGTGATCCCCACTTAAACGTGCACAATAGCCTTCCGGTTTTTGCTGCATCCTCGTTGCTGTGACTGCGTAGACATTCCCGAAACTCGTACCTTTCAGACAATTCACTTGGAACTTTAACGACGGTAAATAAAAAAAAGTAATATTTTCACACTAGTGTCGAATCTTCGGTGAGGAATGACAACGACATTGAAATATCCCAAAATCTGAAAGGAAGTTTTGATCTCGCTTATACTTGAAGCCACGCCCTCGGTTTCAACACTGGACATACAAACGCCGTTTCAGAATGCTTTCTGGGCCGTCCTTCTAAGCATATTTAGGATCGTGGAAATATTTAGTATAGAGTTACGTGTTTCAGGGCTAGGTATGCAAAGAAGGCTGTGCAGAAGGCGAACGAAGAGGACGAAGTGCTTACTCTTTGGTACAAGCGCAGTCAATCTTCGAACTAGGCGCATCACTGCTTGAAAAGGAGCCAAGGTCGCAATGTTGCGCCATAAGCACAAAAGGAGCTGTACTGTCGCTCCGTGACTTGCTGGGTTGAGTCATGTAGGCTATCCCAGTCAGGCCACCACTGCGAAGCAGCCGCAACAGTGGTACGAAGATGGAACCCAGCACCTCCGCCAAAGATGTTACGTGTTTCGAGGCTAGTTCCAGAGTACAAGACAAGGTGTACATTGGACGACCACTGCCCAGGACAGCACAGCACAGAGCGAACAACACGCTCAGCCCTTCGACCTCGTCGATCGTCCTCTTCGCTCGCCTTGTTCGTAGCAATATCTTTCAGCAATTCTCCTTTTCAATAGGTGGTATACGATCGGCGCTGCGTTTATTCGACGCCACCCACCATTTTCGTGGTGCACGTAGCCATGCAGACGACCTAGAGCATTGCTGGTGCGGGTCTCGTGGTTGCACCGCTTTGTGACTCGCGGTGCGGACTACCGGCCATGGTCCCGCGGTGGTGTTTAGACCATAAAACGTTTGGACTACTGCGCGTTGCAGCTAGTTGAAAAACAGCGTTCAATAATGGCGTTCTGCACAGACAACCTAGTGCATTTTCCTGGTGCGGGTATCGTGTCTTGTAGTCGCAGTGCTTTCTTTGAGGATAATGTGCAGCGAACCATGTGCTGTCTTGTCAACTGCGCTGCGCCTCACCTGCGGAACTCATGAAACATGAGGCAGTACACGAAAGGTCTGTTAAAAGTTGAACGCCCAGATACGTCACAAACGTCAGGAAATGGTGGCGACGATCTTTTTGCTTTGCCAAAAACGAGTTGACCGACGATGTGAAAATTATCTACATATGGATAAAGCGGACATAAACTATACGTTCGTCCGCAGCACAAGCCTTTTGTCTAGAGAGCACTTAAAATGCAAACAAAAAGAAATATTTGCATTTGCACAATTATCTTGAGAATCGTCTAGATAAGTAGCCAAAGATTAAAATTCTGCATGATGATAACATCGTTGTGATCGGAGAGGTGTTTTCCGATCACATATTTCGATCCAGGCCGGAGCATACGCTAAATTTCGCCATTTTCTACTTTGTGTTTTCAGGTGCGCCATCGCAGTCATTTCGCGAAAAACTACTGATTCCATTCATGGCTCCATATGAAAGCTGATGGCGAGGTTGTCCACGCCACTGTGTGTGCATGAATTGTTTGGGGGAGACATATTTTCACACTGGAACGGTCCTTTTTTTTACGTACAGACGGTGGTAAACCGTCGTAGCAACCTTCCATGCTCGACAGTCCAGGGTCCGGAATCACGTACAACTTCAGACGTGCCCTTTTCCGACACTGTGTGTACCTAGAAAAAAAATCAACCCTCTATCGTTGGACTCCACAAATCAGCGGCTCCATTGCTAACTTTCCCTTCCCTCCTCAATTCTCCCATATCACTGTCCAAAACTCTCATTCGAACCTGTCATTTTCAGCCTCCCCAAAAAGCGTGGTCATCTTGTGGTCCAAGTTTAAACTCGGCGCCCAGCCAGGCTGCCCCTTTTTCATGTAGTACGCAGTTAGTCAATTCGAAGCACCTTGTGGGATCAAGTGCATTCTCAGAGCTCCAAATACGAAGGCTCTCTCCAGACACTTCGCTCACCTGTTATGAAGAGCGCAATGCACACGCGGTAGTGGGTCATCTAGTCGTTCGGGTCCTCTCTGCGAATTCATTCCCGCCGTATTGTCTCCCGCTTTAATAAAAGCGATGCCGTCTTCGAGCACTCTCCCTGCCTTGGTTTTGATGTCGAGAAGGACACCACATGCGGCATATTTTCATCGTTGCTTCCGTTTCGTGACCGGCTCGTGCAACCGTAAACTGCATAGAACACCATCATGAAGCGTTGTTTTCTAACTGGCTGCAACGCGTAGTAGTTCAAACGTTTTGCCATCCAAACGCTACCGCGATACCGTGGCCAGCAGTCCACATCA
The DNA here is from genome assembly GCF_055883805.1 of Amblyomma maculatum. Classification (NCBI taxonomy): domain Eukaryota; kingdom Metazoa; phylum Arthropoda; class Arachnida; order Ixodida; family Ixodidae; genus Amblyomma; species Amblyomma maculatum. The sequence goes on from NC_139345.1 coordinate 135,640,657, forward strand.
CTAGTGACAAAGCGCGGCCACCAGGAACCCGGTTGCTACGCGCACCTCAAAAATGGCGGGCGGCATCGGTGCACCGCGGCGCGGCAGTGAGCCAGTGCATGCCACTCATAGGACCTAGAACCTGCTTTTGCTGCTTATTTTTGGTGAGCGTCCATATCTACCTTTTTTGCGCAATTTTAATGGCTACTTTAGGTTGGGGAAACCTATGCAATGGGATAAAGCCAGTTATAATCCCCATTGTTCCATACCACGTGGCTGAAGGGGGCCGGCTAAGGGGCAGTACTTCCCAGGCTTACTCAAAACAAACAAAAATGAGGAAGGCAAGAAAATTGAAATGATGTGCCATGTTTTTAACGAATAATCACAGCTATCGCGGACTTACTTCAGGATAGTAGACGAAGCCATCCCCTCTTTCTTGGCGTCCAGTGGCAAGTGCGCCGACTTCCCATGAGTCAGGATCTTTCAGCACCCACGCGAGCCCGTAAGTCGGAATACCGACCATGATTTTGGACTTTGGCATGCCCAAGTTCGCCCAGAGTTCAACGCTATTTTTCTGCACAGAATGCAAGGGCAAGGAACAAATAATCAGTTCACCTTTAACGCACCTCCTATGACATAAAATGTTTCAATAAATTTGCATGTTTCACGCACTGCTTTTTTTTAATTTTGTGTTGAGAGATCTAGCTGAAGCAGAGTTCTTGACACAGCGCAATCCTGTTGCTGCTGGAGAAGACCATTTACCCCTACGCCCATAGAGCACAACAAAATCTGTGCACTTTAGCTACTCTGCCTGAAAGGGTCTCTTAAAAATAAAGAGGAACAAATTTGCGGTATTGTCAGAATGTATTCTAAATGGTATTGCGCACAAGTGTGCTTGCTCAATATGTAATGATATTTTGATTGTTCTTTTTCACTTCGTAACAGTGATGCTCCTTTTTATGTCACGAGAACTTGGGCAAAAATACTTCCTAATAGTCACAGGCATTCGTTTTCACCGCAGCGTATACATAATTACCCGATAGACTGTTGGTCATTCTGCAGCATTTTGCTTCAATGTAACAATTCTGTTCAGCATTTTTACTAGAGGCACGTAATTTTGCATCTAGTACTGCAATTAAACAAAAATTACTACAGGCATTTCCTCAACTCATGCCTGCTGTTGGACAATTACATTGTAGCGATAATATTAAACAGATTCGCTGGCAGGTAGAAAAGCGATACCATTTCCGTAAACATAGGCGAATGTTTCCGACATGGCTTACTGCAAAAAGCACTGAACCTATGCTTCTTGACTTCTTGAACACGACGCTCTCGGTTCATTCTGCCTACCAAATAGCATTGCATGGAAAGTTAATAACACGTGTTTGGTTTAGTTTTGTTCATTAACATGTTAGATCAGCAACATCTCCCTTCCTTCCCTTATTCAGTTTAGGTCTCTCATAATACATATATACGATGACCGAAATGTGAAACCTAATGCACAACTCCGGGTGCCATTGTTGACTCCGCGATGGGGTAATGTATCCGTGTTTGTAATCTTGATTCGGTGCCTAACGTTCAACGTTGGAAGACGAACCTAAAGCATATCTTTTCATATTTGCGCGTGGTAGGGGGTTCTACTGCATATAAAATTTCCGCCAATCAGTGACGTCGATTCTTAAGAAGGTTACTTAAAATTAAAAGCGCTTTACAGTATCAATGGCAACACACAGGTGAAAATGAGGACAATTTGCTCCACTATGTAATGACAGTCCCCCTGCAGGACGTTCGCGGCAATCGAAATGTACACTATATAAGTACGGCGAATTGCCGCAGTGATATTCGCCTTGATGTTAGTAAAGAATCTAGTAAAGCGTTTCTATTCGATCTGATCGCTACGGCTAAAAACAACTGCAAAACAAGATGCAAATGTCCGCAATAGTAAGCCCCCTCTTCAGTACCATTGAGGTCCACCTGCTCCGCCATATAATTATATATAATTATATATAATTATATATATATATATATATATATATATATATATATATATATATATATATATATATATATATATATATATATATATATATATATGAAGGAAAGAAGCCAACAGTCGGCGAAGCCAAGGAAAGTGTTGGGGATGGTACTTTATGTCTTTTTTTAATGTTTACTTGGATAATCACAGAAATTAGTAATGTAATCTGTTAAGGGGAAAGATAATTAGATACAAAGTAGAAGAAAAAAACAACGTGCCGATGGTGGGATCCGAACCCACGACCTCCGAATAACGCGTCCGGTGCTCTTCCAACTGAGCTACATCGGCCGCTGTCCCCCCTGCTACTTTCTTGGGTACTTATGTTGTCTGTATACGAACCTTGAGAGTGTTCACCAGCGCCACCCTCAGCCATAGCGGCGGACGTGGGACGTCCTTTGTTACCGCCAGCGTCACGTAGAACGTGATCAAGAGCGATATATATATATATATATATATATATATATATATATATATATATATATATATATATATATATATATATATACGTGATCAAGAGCGATATATAGATATATATATATATATATATATATATATATATATATATATATATATATATATATATATATATATATTATATATATATATGTGTTATTCGCAAGTGCAATATTTTGAGTTCACTCATAGGTATATTTTAGTCCACATTCATAGGTTATATCACATGACTATTGCTTTGCCTTTTCTAGACACTATCTACTCAGAAAAGGAGAATGAACCTCTTAATGAGGAAAAATGAATGACATGTGAAACAAGCTTTTGAAGCCATGTTACTGCCATCTGAAGAGGTGTAAGCTTCCTCATCTTAGATAGAGTGTGAAAAGTATTTACTGATATTAAAGGTGTGGGCGTTCACTGCTGTCAAAGGGAGCCTTGTATGCTACTCCACTGTCCGGAAGTCAGAAAAGGCAAGTAAAAGAGAGTTAGGGTGCGAATAGAGGGTGACATCATTATGCAGGGAAATTGTTTGTGAGAAGCCAGGATAATACGGAAACCATACACACACTTCATAACTGTTCCATACGCACCAGTTGTAGCTGTATACACAGCGGCATAAGTGCAGAAAAGTTTCCGTTTTTTTTTTCAGGGGACGTTTTTATTGCCTATGAGTGTAAGAAACTCCGCCGAGCACTTTTGCTAAGCCAAGATTGTTGCTTTGCGTTTATCGTCTGGTAGGTGCAGAAAAAAACATGCTTATTACAATTCCACCAGTTGGCGCACATGGATGTTGCAAGCTTTATGCTTGCGGCCTGGGGTACACTCAGCAGCTAATTAGCCATCACGTTGACTGCATATGGATTCTGAATGAGAAATGACGCTATGACGCTGAATGAGTATATGACGCTACCTTGAATGCTGCCCAAGGAAATGTTGGTTCTAAAGTTTGATACGGAGTCTATGTTAGTATGTCTATGAGGTAACAGTATAGTCTCTCCAAGCTATAACCTGACCGGAGCTAGATCTAACAAAATCATTGTGTTAACCGAATGCTGCACTTACCACATTGAGCGTCTGTAGATACAAAGGTTCACTACATCTTGTGAACAGAGGACTGTTGTGATTCACCCAGGGCGTGTACCAGCTGTATAGGTGCAAGTCATACGTCATCAGGTTCACGAAGTCCACGAACCTATTGAGACCACCAAAATTGTTGATGAAAAATAAAACAATTCTACAATTTTCCTTACAATATTTAATTGCGAAAGGTAAAGGAAGGACGGGGGTTATCACTGCTACAAGTATTGGATTTTTCCCCCATTTTCTCCTAACTAGAGCCCAACATCAGGCAGTAGGAAGCGACTCAATCTCCGTCCTTTCTTTTATTTTGCTTTGTACAGTGCCCCGAACTATTATCATCACCACGAAACATCCACTTTTATCACGGCCATTTTCTACCAATGACACTTTTTTTAGAGTTTCCGAATTGGCTACAAAGATAACCCATTTGTGCCATTCGTAAGCGGGAACTGGTTAAATGTGCTAACAACGGGGCATGATATAGCATAAATCAGCAAATAATTGCAGAATAAAAAGATTTTGTATTGCCCTAGGTGTGATCACTGGATGGACGTAACTGTGACCTTCATAACGTCATAACGGCATCTTAACGGCAACGCGTCTGGTAGTTTTGAGCCTATCTCCTGTGAAGCGAACATTTGGTTAGCGTCCCGCTTGTTACGTCATTCACGTTGCAACTCAATATCTTAGCCGCTTGACAACTTATGACTTCCTTTCAGGAATCCTCTTTCTCTCATCTCTATTGTTTTCCGCGAATATTTACTTTACTTCTCGGCCACATATCACAGACGGAACAGTGTATTCCTCGGTGTAAATTAATAACTGCCACTTTCAAGCGCCGCATTATTTTTAACTGGCGGGAATAATGCAACTCCATCACGGTCCTTCACAAAACAACTACACGTGAGCAGTGCTCCTCGATTACACCTCATCTATTAAGGCTAAGAAGAAGTCTTAGGATGATAAACAGCAGGGTAGAGCAAAACAGAGTACTTGATACCAACAATAAACGGACTGCGAGAGTGCATATATGTCTGCTTGAAATCATCATATTTTGAAAAGGCAACGCCTCTGGTAAGCCGAGTGACCGAAGACGTGTAAGACAGGAGGATTGTTTAGAGACAGCCTCCGTATTGCGGCCTACAAACGAAGCTAAATGAACAAATAAAAAGTATTGGCAAATGCCGTCATCTTTTGAAACCCTCGCTGATGCTACGCATTGGCAAGCGTGGCAAAAAATCGGACATCTTGGCGCATGTTTCATAGTTAGTAGCTTTCTATTTGTTTTAGCTTTCATTTCCCTCAATACGAATGACTCCTACGTCGCATGAAGAATGTGCGGTCTTAGAGCCCTTAAAGCAATTCTTAGAGAGGTTTCGAATAACATAGGATATCGACAACTGGACACTCATAATTAACGCCCGTGTCAAAGCCACTCCAACGGCGAGAAATTTTGACGCTGCAGAACAAGAAATATTCTGTAAGTCAAGATGGCCGTTAAGCTCCGAAGCATGGGATTTGGAATAAGGCACAGTATGGCTACTCTCCAGTGACCCTTATATTATCCGTCATTACTAAAGGTATAAATAACCTGAAGTCTCGGCTTCTTACTCTTACACCGGTACATTTAAGAAAGCCTTCAAGCTGCATATATCTACAAGGTTAATTAGAGCAACTGCCTTCACCGTTTCAGACGTTTTAACCACTGGCGAGGCTTACGGGCTCCATAATACGAGCCAGCAGCAACATATGCAGGCAAGTCACATTTGGCAAGACGATAACCCTGCAGGATATATATTCCATGATGTTTTTGTATTCAGATTGAACTCCAACTAGACGTTGTTCGTAGTAGACTAATTTTTGGCTAAGCGTTTCGCTAACGAAACATGTTGCAATATTTTTTTAGATCAGCAACGGTTGTTGTAGAGGCATTTGATATCGACCACTGAGGCTCCTTTTTGATGATGGGAAAACGAAGGCGCCCGTGTATACTGTGCTATGACAGGGAACATTAAAAAGCTCCAGGTGCTAGAAATTTCCATGCCCCTCCAGTACGGCGCCCCTCATAGATTGTATCTCTTCGGGGTATGTAACCAACCCATCAGCAATTTTTATTCTCACATTCTTTTATTACTCTCCATTTTTCGCACCATTTCTTTAAAAACGACCCCTCGTCTGCCAAAAACTACATAGCTGATTAGGAAACGAACTGGATCCTGCTGATTAGGCTGAATCAAAGAAGGACATCATTTCTTTTTTTCTTCCGCACTGCTTACCGTGCCATGCGGCGGACGTAGTAGCGTCCTACCACGAGTAGACTCGGCGCGGGAACTGCTACCGACAACAGCAGCTGCCGTTCTCCTTTTTTCCTGAATTCCTTAGACATGTCCTGCGCGGAAACGAAGCATCCATCTTCACAATGTCTCTTAAACCTATATTCAGGTCCTACACATATCACACAATGTGAAGCTCCAACATGGCTACTTTGAGTCACGATTCTTTTAAAACAACGCGACGACACAACCTTTCTGCAGGCTTACTGAATTCACCTTTTTCAGCGATCATGTAGGTAACATTTGTGGCACATCCACTTGTCGTGCTTCTGATGTCAGCCCAGAGATCTCAATCCGCGGACCCAGAAATTGATACGACCCGTCGAAACAGAGACCGCATTCAAATTGCAAATATACGTTTGAATTCTGAATTGACCTGACACTGTCATTTGTCCTCTAGTCGTGATCGAAAATATTTCATTATTTATCGCGTGGTACTGTACATATAATTCGAGCGCAACACATATTTATTATTTATGTATAAGAAATGAATTCTACGGATTGCGCAGGAGCATTTAAGAAATCAATAAAAATCACTTTTTGCATCGTCATATACAACCCCGATCACGGTGGTCCTGGGGATGTGGCTCCGCAGCGACGAGGTGTGGCGGGCAGCATATTTCTTGACCACTGCTGTTATTAAGATGTACCCAAAGTACAATGGCATATGCGCCTCATAAAGAAATGCGAGATTGTCATCGCATAACCGTTTACCTTAAACGTGCTCTCGACTACCCGAATGCAGTTCTCCGTCAAAATTCACCGACCAGCCGCACCGGCAGCCAGTCACAGTTTAGTAGCAGCCCTGTGGGTCCAAACGCTGTTACGTGCTCGCACCCGGCTACGAATGTAACTTCTATGATATGCTCCCTCGACCAAGGTTCTTTTTCTTTAATTATATGAACATAAGCGAGTTGCGCTCTGCGCCATTTCCGCCTTTGGTGAAAACACAGGCATATGCCTGTCAGGCAGCAAGGCGTGCTTTCAAACTGTGACAAGAACCAAAGAATGACGCCCCATTACTCGACTTGAATCTCGCTGTGGTCGCCATCGTTACAGAGCGGTAATATTGGCGGCGACACTGCACACGTTGCGTTATTATTTTTTCAGCTTAAGACCAGATATTCGGTAAAGCCTAATCCTGGAGAGAGTGCTGCGCGGCGAGAACGGAGAGAAAATCGACATGCATCCAGCCGCGCTAGGCGGTGGCAAAGGAATAAAAAAACTGTACAGGAATGAAAATAATGTGCGCTGTCGAGTCATTCGAAACAACGAATGCAGCCCAGAAACATTGTTTTAATGAGGCAGTTTTCCATGCCCTTTCCAATTCTTTCATTCTACTAAAATGATTTGGAATACGTTGCTTGCTCATTGAGCGTTATCGTCTTTTTGTGCAATCCGCGTTAAGGTGAAAGTGATTGCGAAAAACGTCTGTGTGTTGCCTGATGCCACAGCGCATCAGAACCTCGACGCGCACAAAATTGATTCTGAATCATTCATTGCTGTGTCTGTCATCGTCGATTCGCGAAGTCGAGACAAAACATGACCGAAGAAATATTGTTATAGCTTCAGAATGATGAGGACGAAGTGGCGCGCTCGTTTGTGGAACATTAAGAAAAAGAAGTGCGTCGAACGGGGGCCCTCGTAGCCTGGCTCCTTGGCTGTTCCTCAATGTATATATATTTAATCCTCTTTTGTAAATATATTTCTCCCTGTTACAAAATTATATGCCAAAATTTAAAAACCTTGAACAATTCAAAAATTCCGTAGAATCTTCAGAACTGCGCGGTGCGCTATAAATGGACAAAGACTTTATCGAAGTGGCCATAATTACTTGCGCTACAAAATTATGCAAGGTGTTTTTTAATGGTTTTGAAAGCTGAGGTAGTGTAGAATGGGTGGAAAAGGTTTGAACAATCTTAAAACTGTTTTTTTTTTCTAAAAATTTTCAATATTCGCTGTTTTCTGGAAATTATCGCGATCGTATCTTTGTATTCAAATGTCATAAAAATATGAGTTTTAGCTGTTTGCGGATAATTATGCTGAGAACATATTGTGGAATTATTGCTGCTCTACCATGAACCTTGTCTGAAATAAAGGCCTGCAAATTAGGAAATTTTCATTTCCTGGGCCGATGTTGAGAATTTTTATAAAAACATCTACTCATACCTGAAAAGCGAACAACTGAATACAAATAAAAACGTATATATTTAGTCAGATAATTTTCAGCTAGATAACTTGAACATAATTTGATTAATCTATAACCAAAGTTGGCCAGAATAGAAGAGAAGCTCGGAACTCTGCCTCTTCGACATTATTAATCAGTCATCACGCAACAATATATAATATTTTGAAGTAAATATAAAAGGTCGAACGACCATTCTTTGTTCGATCATAGGTGGCGAACGGGAGGGGAAAGATGACGCGCGCGTTTGTCGATGCACCAACTGTATGGATTTACGCAAGAATGTGGATGGTAGATGGGGAGGCTTTCTATTTTTTTTAGAAAATGTTATGTACGTGGTTGGCTTGAAGAAACAATGCGTTTGCGAACACACAAAACAAAGCTATTTTTTAGAACTCGACTCGAGCGGTGCGCGCTGGCGGCCGCTCATCGGCACGGTCCGAAGTCACGGCTGGCCGGTGCAAGCAGAAGAGGGCTGGGAGGAACGGAATGTTGAGAGGGTCGTTGGTCCTTCGTTCCCACGCGCAGCCCATGCGAACACAACACCGCGGCGGGAATCGCGCACTGGTTGAGCGGTTCGCTGTTGCCCCTCGCCTACGCGTCTACGTGCAAGACACAACAGAAAGCACCCCCAGCTGCGCTGCTGTGCGGCCTCCTCCCGAAGCGTTCATTTCTGAGCTTGTTGAAGACGCTACAAGACTTGTGACAGCTTCTTAAACCTTTCTTTAATTTCTTCCCTCATTAATTTTTTTTTTCATTGCGCTGTGCATAATTTTCTCTTGCGCCTATACATGTCCATGTGCTCCGGTTTGTGCTTGCTACATATCAGTGAATAGCTGAGCTGTGATATGTCGCCGGAGTACGGATTACAGCAATGGCGGAATACCATCGGCATTATTGGACTCAGTGAACGCCGTCATCTTAGACCGTGAGTATATATATCTTTGCAGCATGCCATTGCTTCATAATTGGTTCTATATAATCTCCCGCCAGTCCCAAATGTTCTCTTTCCGTATTCTCCTCGAAACAACTGCGCGAAGCATGACTTCAAGAACTAAGCGAATTTTCGTCCGGGTTACATGCAACCCAGTGCGTGGACTTATTTGCTGGCTGCGATATGAATAGCATTTGCGCCGAAAATAGAGGAGCCGTGCGTAACAGGTGTGTATGCCACCAACACGTGACAGAACACTGCAGGCAGCCATTTGCGAAGTTTTTTGACTGTGCAGCGCGCCGCAATCAATTAGTAACCAGATACTATGCGCCGGACTTTGTACATATATTTTGGACAGCCTCTCTTCTGCGCGCAGGAAGACATGTTCACACAGTTTTTGGATTTTGTGAAGAGTTAAGGGCAGTTTTTTGTTTTCAGATGTACAGACGAAGTTTTGAAAACTGTCCGTGCCGTCTGTGCAAGCGAATTTTACAGTGGGGCGGACATTGTGTGCGTGATGCCGCTTGATGATTAGGCTATAATCAAGTCATAATGAACCTCCACTTTTATAATGGTTAATATCATATTGAGGAATTGAAAGCCGTGAACAGCGCAAGTGAGCCCCTTTTCAAAATTTTCTTAATCGACGCCCCCCTTCTGAGCACGCGCCTTCAGGTGAGGGCGTTATCAGAAAGCGGCGACAATAGGAGAGCGATTTCGCAGACGCGCTTCGAAGGCGGGGGAAAATAACAATACAAACAAAAAGGCACATAAGCCGTGTGTGCACTGCGTCCCTGTCACTGCAAAGTAAACAACGTGCACGCGGGACACATTGTACAAAACATTGACGGCCGGTATGAGGCAACCATATCGTCCGAAATATGTTGCTCGCGAAGCGCTCGATCACGGCGCGCACTTTCAGGCGAAATGGGACAGGCCGTCAGGTCCGCCTGTTCGGCAATTACAGCTCTTTGTACCTCACGTACCGTACCGTATGCATGAAGTGCACGCCATAGCCATCGTGCAAGAATGTTGAAACCGAAGCAGCGATCCACGTATTCTAATTCTATAGGAAATCATTTGGGAGTAGAAAAGAGCAACTTAATATGATGTGCATGGTTCTTTAATGAACGATATGTATAAATGGACTGTTGAATAGTTACAGTAATGGAGTGTAGCGCTAGAATTGTTTACGGCCGTGACCGCAATAAATATTACTCATATTGCTCTTAGGTTTAAGCTCTGGCATTGATAAGCCTATCTAAATAACCGACTGGCAGTGACAGGTTGTTTACAGCTGCTGATCAAAAGGTAGGCCATCATGCTATTATTGCAGGCATATTTGCTTCGTTTTGTACCTCTGTTTACTAAAACTTAATTTTGTTCCCCATTCCTAGGGACGCTGCACCTCTTGCAACACTCACTGTTCAGTCGCTTTTATTCAAGGTACAAAAAGGAGGAAATGCGCATGCACTCATAGGATAGCCTGTCTTTCCGTTAACAGCTGCAAATAACACGCCACTGCTCCTCGGTACCTTGGATGAAGTTTTCAATGGGGTTACCTGAGATGCCTAGCAATTGCTGTAATATTTATACCGATCATTGCAGTGAAAAAGAAAGGTAACATTGCATCGCTTTAACTGCTGCATGCACCTATAAACGTGCCTTAATTTATTGCCTATTCTTATAGACGCAGGACCTCTTGCTATAGGCTTTGTTCAGTAAGCAACCGTCTTTCATTGCTTCAATTTCTGCCTCTCCACCACTTTCTTGTTGCTCTGGGTGTGATCATTTGATTTCATTGTTCAAATCATATTGTTTTATCATGTGTGAATGATTTAGCCTGCACATACATGCTTTCATTTTTTTAGATGCGCATCGGGAGTGTTTTCTACGTAAAAATGGATCGATTGAGTTGTATCACTGGTGCGAAAACCGACAACCCCCAGAAGATGTGTGTCCTGTGGTTGGAAGGGCAATAAAGAAGAAGAAAATCAGCGGAAAAGCCTGCCTAAAAAAAGGTAGCACTGCGTCACTGTAACTGCTGCATGCACCTTTAAATATGCCTTATTTTTATTGCCTATTCTTATAGACGGTGGACCTCTTGCTATTGGCTTTTTGCAGAAAGCAACCGCCTTTCATTGCTTCAATTCCTATCTCTCCACCACTTTTTTGTTACTTCGAGTGTGGTCCTTTGATTTTATTGTTCAAATCATATTATTAAATCGCCGGTGAATGATTTCGCCTACACATACATGCTTTCATTTTTTTTAGGTGCGCATCGAGTGTTTTCTACGTATAAATGGATCGATTAAGTTGTATCACTGGTGCGAAAACCAACAGTTCGGTACCCCCAGAAGATTTGTGTCCTGTGGGTGGCAGGGGTATAAAGAAGAGGATAATCAGTGGAAAAGCCTGCCTAAAAACTTACAAAGATGGCGCAAAAGCGAAATGCTGATCAGGGTTAGAGTCTGATTACTTCTGTTATCCCATTTCACTTGCTAGGTGATGTGACATATATGAGGCACCTTAGTATAATTTGTGGTATACTCATTGAAAATTGTGTAGACATTAACTTTTTTCTCGCTCAATTATTTTGAGTGACGCACGAATTGGAATAAAACGAAGTCATCCACACATCTAATGCCCATAGACATTATATGCGTGGATGAACTCATTAATTGTGTTCCTATGTGAGCATCCAATAGTTTGCCGAATATATTAATATGTTAACAGTTGATTTTTTTACTGTTAATCGGAGTAATACATATGCTCCATATCATAGCATTATTCGCCTGTAGTTTGTACCTGCTCTTTCCTAAATTGTATTCTACAAAGTATACGTGTGTCATCTCGTACGTCTATTTAACTAGCGAACAATTTGCAATCGAATCCCTTTTGTGATGTTGTTTCAGCTACAAATAATGTATGACAGTTGTGACAATATAGGTAGCTTTAGCTATAACATATAGAGCGAAAATCTTTAATATATGCGATGATATTTTTATTCACCGCATTGGCTAAACCAGCCTGTTTGAAGAGACAAAATGAAAACAAATATGGATGTCTTCGGACAGGAACAGTAATCGTGGTGCCATGACCATTTTTTTTATTAAATTTTCATATGTAGTGGGCTAATGTCTTGACACAAAGGAATGACCCTTAGGTTTGCCAGATGCGGCGTAGTATTCTCGAAAAAAAAAACGCCTATCACTAAAGTTGGAAAACGCCGTTTTTGTCGTTTCAAAAAGTTGCAAGTTTGGAGGCCGGCTGGTTGCGTAAAATTTTGTCCTTCATTGCTTTTTACTCACCGCATTTGCGTAACATTTACTTGTATAAGAAGTATTAAAAGTGTGTTTCATTGATGCAGTTGATTTAGTAAAAAATCGCAAACTTTGCTTCAAGAACAACGCGCTACAAAAATGTTAATGTTCAACCTTACATACTGACGTGATGCGTTACGTCGTTTGCACTAAAACATTCTGTGTTTATTACGCAGGTCATATTGTTAATTTAAGGCAGAATTTGGAGACTCTAACCTGCTATGTGTGTTCTCTGTAACGCCACCAAAATTATTACGCTGGAAAGCGATTTGCTTATGATTGTAATTATAAAACTTACACATTGAAATATCATCTTCAAAAATATGGTATTGTTAGTGGTGGTCAAAGCTGAGAAATGGAATAATATATTAATAAACTAGATTGAATACTATTGCACCTAGCAATAAAAAAGAATGCAGGACAGAGAAAAAGCTGAGCCTTTACTTGCGTTCTGCCATGAAATTGACAGAAATAGTGAATCAATACCATTTTAAGCTATTTGCCCAGAAGCAGAAAAAAGGATGTATAAGCGCTGACAAGGTTTCAAATTTTACTTAAGGTAAAATATAACTAAATTCAGCAAATACTAACTTGAAGTTTTGATGCCTACTCCATAAGGGGGAGCCATATAAGCACATCTATAGAACAAAAACAGGCATTTTTATATTTCTAATATTACATTTTGCAGAATTCAATATATTTACTGACTCATATTAATAATATACTTTGCATTGTTTCCACAGATTTTGATAAAAAATTAATGTTGCGGCCTTTTCTTCAATTCTAATCAGTTTTGCTTATTTTAACATTTTCTTACTTTTGTCCAATTTCAAAATAATATACAGAAACACACACAAATTTAGTGCTTCAATTTTTTTTCATAAATAAAGAATGGAACCTAGATAATGTAGAGAAATAGTTTCCGTGCCAAGATATTATTGGATCTTGCAAGAATTTGGCCATTATCAGCACAAGCACTCGGTTTAATATTTAGTGTTATATTTTTAAACAGTATAACGCAACACTTTTCAGTCCGCGATATTTTTGAGGTACTGAAGATTTTTGAGAGGGATTTGAATGAAAATCGAAGATGATATTTTTTTTAATTGCAGCAAATTTGCCCTTTACTGCTGTTTTCGAATTCTGAGCAATTTTGATCCGTTGTGGAAACACACCTAGTGGTCTGGAGCTCCAGATACTGCCTGGAATTAAGAACATGCGTCAGGAAGTGAAAACATATTTAGTGCAACCAACCTAATGCATCATATGCCAGTACATAAGGTTAAAAATGAATAATATTTTTGCAGCATAACGCTCCTGAAGCAAAGTTTGCGATTTTTTAATAACTCAACTGCAAAAACAAAACAGGTTTCTAATAGTGTTTGTAAATGTAAAACCTGCATATATTTAGTGAGTGAAACATAGTAGATGACAAAATCATGGTATTCAAACTTGCAACATTTTGAAATGGAAAAAATAGCGTTTTCTACCTCTAGAGATATAACCACACAATTTTTTTTTCGAGGGAACTACGCGTATCTTGAAAAACTAAAGTTAATTCTTTTGTGTCGAGATATTCGCCCAGCACATATAAGAATTTCATTGGAAACGAAAGATGGCCATGGGACCTGGATTATGTTTCTAAACTAAGGCACCCATAATACGCTATGAGAAAGCCAATATCAAGGGCTTTTTTTAATATTCCATATTTCGAACGGTTGTGTCATCTAAGAAAATTTGAAAGCTAGGCACACCTTAGCTGTCGCCGGCCCTCACTTTCTGTTACAGCTGCAATTGCTAAGCTTAATTAATACGTTGAGTACTTTATTTTAACCACGAATATAGCGCTATTATGTGTCAAAGAAAGGCCGCAGTGACGCGATTCCCGTAGAATTTGTAAGTGAAATCTCTAAACCTTACAATTCTACCCATATATATAATCTCTTGCAGGTTTTATTCAAGCTACATCACACCTGCTGCGCCCCATATCTTGAGCCAAGGGTTATAAATAAACCATTAGAAACAGACGATGGAAACCGGTGGCGCATTGCTGGCAGCCACTTACGACAGCGCAGAAAATTTTTATTGTGTACGTAGCGAAGTGAGGTTATTCGCTTCAAGTACTAAATATTCACTTTAGACAATAAGTAGGACTTAGAGTCGGTGAGCACGTTCGGAAACCCCTGTTTCAATATTTGCGGTTAGAAACCTCATGTGTACCTTTTTTTCCAGCTGCAGATAAATTCCGGGTTATGTAGATACCGTTACCAGCCCATTCGCACACCTCGATTGTGCTGCTCACAACATGATTTTGAGCGGACAAAACAAGCTGCCGCTATGATGGCTAGCCCCATGCATGAGTAAGGGTGATATGCTGGCGATGGTTGCTTCGCGTCGACCCTTTGGCGCACATGAAGGCTCGAGTTACAATGAGCGCGCCGAACTTTGCAATGCGGATAATGACTACAAAGCGGTAAGGATACAAATGAGTGGAACAATATTTTTCAGCTGTAAAATACAAATACAGTCTTGCTGGACGAATGTGCTGGCGCGGACGAAGAAACCATAGGCAACTTGTAGGTCAAACGCTACACAGGGCTGTCGAGCCAAGCCAAGTCCTCAATTGTATTGTCCAGGAATCTGATTTTTGTATTTTCGTGGTTTCCTACTATATCTGGCGTTCAAAATGCAGACGTGAGGGTTCTTTGTCGCAAATAACAAAACGTGGTTTGTGCCGGTACTCTTCAAAGTAGCAACAAACACCATTTATTGTGTAAGTCAATAATCAGTAATTTAGGTATATAATGTCAATTAAGGATTCCAAACAAAACCTTTTCTGTGGCGCTCAAGGTAGCTTCCAGCAATATGTATCTGGTTTCCTTTGCCTGCCTCCGAAATGTTTTTTTTTTATCCCTTGGATCAAATTTGCTTGGACAAGCAGTATATGTGTAAAAATGATGCACCTGTGAGCTACCCGTTTAAGTGAGCTCCCGTTTAAGTGAACTACCCACAAAACCAGTCAAAAGCGTATATCAGCTAACCAGCGGCCAGTGCAGCAGTCGTGGGCTTAGATCGCTTGTGTATATTATATCTAGCCATTTAAAAAAAATGCAAATGGTCGCCGAACATTCTCTTGGTAACGATATTTAGAATAAACTGTTTGCACATCGCCGAAAGCGTAGGAGCGGCAAAAAACTAGCGCGCCAGCCATATGCGGAGACAGCCGACAATCAAGCACTAATTCCTAGTGTGGGATGAAACACTGACTGTCTCAGCCGTATTGCTGTGGAGGCGATCAAAATGCAACAGGGCACATGCTATGCAATGTATGTGCGTCTTTCATGCTAATAAACCCAAGGCAGCTGAAACTAATCTGGAACTCATCAGTATAGTGTTTCTCATTGACCATGAATTTCGGTACATGAATTCTGGAATTTTCTACATCTTCCTAAAATAATGCGCGCGATTTTATATGCCTCGTAATAGTGTTGTAAATTTTGTTTCCTCATTGTTTTTGTGCAGTTGCCTTTTGCGAAAAAGTTGGGGTGGACGATTTGGAGGCACACGCATTTATTCGCAGGTGGCTGCCTGGTTCCTGTGACAGGGGGGTGGAAGAAAAAGGCGTTTTGCTGAAACCTCCCCTGGCGAACCAGGCATGCCACCTGTGAATGCAATTGCAGGGTCAGCCCCCTCACTACGCCTATGAGTGTGCCCTCCAGCTCCCTGGCCCCTTCCACTTCCCGAGAGCCCGCCCTGCCCTGACCAACCCTGCCACTGCCCTGCTAACTGCGGCTGTGTGTGCCCTCAGCGCTGGCTAGTAATAACTGCCGTCCATAGTAACAATTGCAATAAATATTATCTCTTTGTGAACCATGCCCTTGTTTTGTGAATATCTACTGGTTGCTCATGAGCGACAATTTGAATTATTATGGCCATTCCTATTTGAAAGGCCATTATTGTCCCAGCAAGTTCGATGCGCTGTCACGAATATGGCTAGAATAAAAAAGGCTGCATTTTATGGCCTGCACAGGCAGTGCTACAAAATGTGTAATCTTGACATCATCAATGGTACATGAATGGAGTAGCCGGTGTACCCATAAACCATTCGATTAATATTGGTATCGACAATATGCGGCATGAATGGAGTAGCCAGTGCACCTGCAATGGCTAACCATTGGTATGATATTTGCATTGACAATGGGCCATCAATGAAATAGCTGGTATTAAACAAATATTGGTAATACAATGATGGTATAATGCTGGACAGTATTGGCAAGAATCATGGTGCATGAATGGAAAGTCTAATATTGTGCCTACATTGTAGCTCCAGCTTGGTTGAACACTGGACCAATCTTGGAACGAAAGATGGGCCAAGAATGGAGAATGTAGTAAAATGCCCAAATGCCAATATCAGTCCAATATTGATGCCATTCTTTTCCAGTGATGAACCATTGTTGGACCAATGCTGGTGTGCTGCTTGGGTGCTTAAGCGGGGCAAGCGGTAAGGCAACAGATAGAGCGATGAGAAAAAACACGAGACTATGTTATCTTAGCTGAAATAAAGGGAAAATGCACAATGGAAAGTGATTTAAGCGATGGGAAAATGACCGAGAGTCGAATAGCGAAAAGGAAAGCGTTAGGAGAATATGTGAACATAGTTAGAACATCTGTTATTGTTTGTTTTGTTTAACGTCCCAAAACAACTCAGGCTTTGAGAGGCGCCGTAGTGAAGGACTCCGGAAATTTCGACCAACTGGGGTTCTTTAACGTGCACTGACATGGCACAGCACACGGGCGCCTTTGCTTCTCGCCTCCATCGAAAAGCGGCTGCCGAGGCCGGGATTCGATTCCCACCCCTTGTGAATAGTAGCCGAGCGCCGTAACGACTGCGCCACCCCGGCGGGGGAGAACTTCTGTTATATATGATTTACTCACAGGAACATACGTTTAACTATTCCCACAATTTTTTTACACAAATCTATTCATTTCAGTGCCATCACGCTCGGTGCCATATGCGGGAAATTAGCTTGCAGATTGCTTGCAAGAATTTTATTGCGGTCATGAAATACCTTCCGCTCGTTTAGGTTCGTGAAATATAGATATAGTGATAATGAACATTAGCAAAGGGAATCGACGCCGTAATAGGGAGCTAGATGTTGGCTGTAGGCCGGTTGTTCCAGTACCGTACTAAAAGCATGCGGTAGACCCTATTTACTTTGTCCCCCTGTGGCCATAGAAATCAGAGAGCTTCCAATAATTTCTAAATGGTGCATTCTCCTACAATAGCTATCCTTATCGGAAGCCGAAAACAGCTCCCAACTACTGACTAATGAGAAACAATGCCTCGGCATCGCCTGAACCACACTTCCACACAGTAAATTACTTTTTAAGTTACATAAACCAGGAATTAGTGAAACTATTCTGAAGTGGTTTGAAGCTTATTTGAAAAATCGCTGGCAGGTTGTGCGTAGGGGTGACCATTTCTCTTCAAGATTAGAAGTGCTCTCTGGCGTTCCTCAAGGGTCGGTTCTAGCTCCATTATCGTTTTTAATTTATATTAAGGACATTAACGAAGTTACCGAGTCTCCTGTAGAGTTGAAGCCTTTTGCAGACGATTGTTTAATTACTCTCGAATAACACAAAGTGACGACCGGATCAGAATAAACCGAGTCCTTCATTCCTTGCATCTTTGGTGTGAAAAATGGGACATGGAAATTAACTACACCAAATCAACTGTCGCACATAAAACAAATAAAAAGAGTGTTAGGTTATATTCCTATAACGTTTGAAGCAATAAACTAAAAAATGTTGATTCCTTCAAATATTTAGGAGTCACAATTACACATAACCTTCAGTGGCATAAACACATTATTAATGTGTGCTCAACAGCTTCACAAAAACTACTTTTTGAGAAAGAAATTAGAATATGCAACAAAAGATGTGACGCTAACAGCCTACAATATGTTCATACGCCCATCCTTGGAGTACGGCTGTGCTGTCTGGAGCCCCCCAAGAAAACAAAAGTTTTAAAAGATAAACTGGAAGGTATTCAAAGAATGGCCGCTCGTTTTATTTTGTCAATGTACAGAAGAACGGACCCAGTGACGGAAATATTAAACACATGCGAACTCTATTTACTTGAAAATCGAAGGCAAAAATCCAGGTTAAAGCTTTTATTTCAGATACTTCAAGGACATTCAAAGATAGGAAAAGATATATATATATTTACTCCCCTGGAAAACGGAGCGCCAGAAGAAACCACGTGAAAGCAATCAAGCCTTATGTCACACGTGTTGATGTTTTCCGCAACTCCTTTTTTCCTGATGTGATTGAATCTTGGAATGCTTTGCCAGTTGAGGTTGCTGAGCAGACGGAAGTGCACAAATTCGAACGATCCATTGATGTTTTGTATATAGAGCGTACAACTTGACAACTTGACGTCAGTATAATATGTTATGAATTGTATTTTATTTTATGCCCTCCCTGTATCGACCCTCAAGCGAGGATTAGCAGTATCAATAAAAAAATTGCCATTCTTACAGGCATAGGATAAACATTCCAGGTAGTGAGCAATCACAATGCTCTGTGTTGGATCGTCATTCGCCATAGAAAGCAACTATGGCTAATATGTGTCAAACACAAGATTAGCTGGTCTGTTATGCCCTATTATGCCTATATTGGAATGAAAACATCCCATTCTTGAGAAACGTGAAAACAAGAGAAAAATCGTCGAGGGCTTGCTCGACAAAAAGAAATGCAGGATGAAAAGGAATATATTGTTGTACAATACAGTAAAACACGTTTGCTAAGCTTGTAGAGTTGTCAGCGTGAAATTAGAAAGTGAATAAGGGTAAGCTCATTGGCACAAATTTTGTGCACAAGTTTGTCTTTTTAGCGGGTAATTACGAATGACGTGCCTGTGTCCTATGTATGAGGGACATATATTTCCTCAATGAATTGTTTTTGGTGTTGACCTGATTGTCATTCTCCTAATGTGGACTTTACGGAGTAAAGCTTGTAGTTTGCTCATTTTCCTAAGCCGCCTGCTACTTAGCTCTTAATAAGGTGCCACTCACTTCCTGCAATCTCTGCGTAGCATGCTGATTTGTTTCATTACACATTTTGTGCCCGTGCAGCGCATACAGCTGCTCTTTCGTTACCCATAATAAAATAATGCTTCCTATCAACAGTTCAGCATTTTTTGGAGTTTATTGCAGCGATGACGTTTAAAGAATCTTATTTTCTTCACAACAAAAACAGCGCAGCATTCAGCTTAAAACAGATGTACACTGAGGTAATCGTATTGTTTTCTCTGTTGTGCCCTGTACTATAGAGCTACCAACGTATAGTTCAGTTTTTGAGCCATCTATTATAAAATGTGGTGTAATTTCTACATGTTTCATTTAGTGCCAGGTATTCTAGTAATATATGCTCACGAGGTGTTTTAGTTTTCTGAAATTCCATTAGTATAGCTTTGAATACTGCGGAGAGTGTGTGCAATGGTCGGAGTGGTTTATGCATTGTGTCAATACTTGGCATAGCGTTCATTTATTTAGGTCTTGGTAATTGTGCTCATGGCGCATGAGCAACGGCCTAATTAACAGGAGCTTATTGCGGAACACTTTTCTAGATGTACATTTCGTGACCAATGAATTACATATGTTTTGAGTGAGAACGGATTTTAAAATGTATATTATTGAGGTACTAATATCTTCTGAGGCAGGCTCATTTGTTTCTACATAAACACTGGCTATATAGGGGATGTTCTATTAGCACCCTGTGATAACCGCAAAGCAATAATATGTATTGGGTCGAGTCGTTCCAAGTAGTGTGCCCTTGGTGAGTCATATACTATGCATCCGTAGTCTAACCTGCTGCGCTCTATCGAGTGATATATTTGCAGAAGGCATGTTCAGTCGGACCCCTACCGGTTGCGTGAGAGCACGTTTAGGACGTGAATGGTTTGCTTAGCTTTCTTTTTATGGTTGTTTATATGGGGAAAAATGCAAACTTTAGTCGAATGTCATACCTAAACATTTATGCTTCTGTTTCAATGGTAGAATGGTTTTGTTGAGTTATAGCATGAGATCGATCTGTGAGCCTCTTCTGAGTGACAACACAATGGCTACTGTTTTTGAGGGGAAACTTAAAACCCAAATATGTCTACCCAGGTAGCTCGTTTATTTAGTGTCCTTTAAATTTTCGTGCACACGTGGATATGCTGGAGAAAGCATGCATGCTATTTGCTGGTCATATACATAGGCCAAAAACATTATGGACTTGCAGATTACTTCAGTTCACGAATTCATTTTTATTACAAAGTGTGTTGGGCTTACGTTTCATTACAGTGGCACGCCACTTTGGTGTGGGAAATTCATGGATAACACTGTGCATAAACACACTTGCAATGTACGATTAATCGGGAAGTCGTCCAGGCAGTTTAGGATCCTGCCACGAATACCTGTATCTGCTAAGTCGCTGAAAACACCGAACCTCACCGTGGTATCGCTGGCCTTCTCCATGTCGAAGACCCCGATACAGTGCCTCCTGTCGCTCAACGCCTTCCTGATTGTCTTTTTGAGGCGGATGAAATGATCGGTGGTTGTGCACAATTCCTTAAAGCCACGCCGGTACATCCATAATTAGCCTTTTTTTTAACAAATGTGAGTTTGATGTTTGCAATGTTTGGAAGGATTTCGCGATAAAGCTTGTAACGGCTATTCGACTGCAACTGCAAAGATTTGTGAGTGGTTTAGCTGGTGTTTAAAAGGGTACTATTATGACCTTTTTCAATGCTTCCGATATTTTGTAGTGTCCATATATCTTGCTAAAAAGTTGAACAATACGTGTATGTCAGCTTGCGACAGATCGGCAAATATTTGATTGTGCACATTGTTACCAGAAGATAAGACTATTAAGTTCATATAATAATATATGCTCAATTTAATTATCATGTATGCCTATCCCAAATGGGAGCTTTTTTTTGCTCTTTATTTATGGTTTTGAAATGAGTGAGTTTCGTCGTACTACTTTGAAACTTTGGCAAAAGGGTCCCCCGAAACTTCGCCATGTTCCAACATTTTTTTAAAGCAATGACCTGGCTATGGAAAACAAATATTTTGCAATGAGGTGTTCTCTGCATTTCTGCTCACGTATCGCGCTCTGGCTCTAGCCTTTTTGAAGTTTACCCGGGTTTCTGCTGTTGGATACCTATGAAGGGTACTCCACGCTTTGTTTTGCTACCTTTTTTGCTAATTTATATGCCTCCGTTTATGGTACCTTGTGTCCTGTCTTGCGTTTTATTACGCCTGTTGGATGGCTATTAAAGCTGCTGATATTATGATTGCGATAAAACTACATACAGTTCTTCTACAGTCAGTCCTTCACAGTACACTTCTACTGCGGCATATTCCTCTAAAAGTTAACAGTCGGCGAGGTCAGGTGCCCAGCGCTGTGGTCTCGTTGGGATGATGGGTGTAGAAGATGATATCTTTAATACGGCCGGTAAATGATCACTTTCCCTGGGTCGTCTAAAATATCACAATTAAAATCAGTAAATACTTATGGTGGTGGAAACGATAGATAAATGCAGATACAAGGGACGAAATTCTTCAGGCGTTCCCAATTGAGCTAAGGAGCAGGGCATCTGGGGTTTGTATGCACATTACCCCGCATCCAAACGCAGTATTGGCATGCTTAGCCACCGATGTTGGACATTATATTAAGACGTATCGTGAGCGTCCGCGACGTAAGACTCTCCCGATCTGAACTGCAGGGCTACTGCCACAAGTATTCTGCCGAGTAAGCACTTTCAGGATAGGAATGAATCTCCTCGGCTCTTTCCCGTCTAGACGACGTAACACGGGGATCATTGTGCCCACTGACTACCTTACCTACTAGGCTGAGCAAAAGCCCTGTCCACTGATGTCGCAATAGATGTCGCAGTTTTTCTTCGAAAGGTTTCTACAATGAGAAGGCGCCACTGAAGGACTCATTAGGGACAAGTAAACAACCTTTTGCGGCGGAGTGTGCGCAATTCAGCTTGAACTATAGAGAGACAAGTCACTGGAAGAAAACTGCGTACCTTGCGCTGATCAACGGACTTAGCGTAAGAACAACACTATCGCAGACTTTGCCTTGTACGTCAAAGCTGAACATAAGACATGGAACTCCGTCTTGCCCTTAGAGATCCTCACCTGTAAAACCTCCATTCAGGAGAAGATTAGGACGACTCTACTCAGCTCGTGAATGCGAAAAAGCTCGCCACCACGCTCGACGCAATACTTCCGCGAGTTAGTCAAGGAAAGCCTCGATGTTGCAACTACGTTCGCAGAGGCCCGACGACTAGCCCAGCTTTCAGTTTCATAAGTTTCAGTTTCTCCTTTATTTCAAATAAATAAGTGGTCAGTTTTCCCCTCCAACTTTTTTTTATTAGTATATCAAGCACTGACTTTTCGTTCTATGCAATTTAGCAACACTGAACCCCTTTTTTTCTTTTTTGTTATTTCAATTGTTTGATCAATTACACACTTTAAATAAATTTTCCTTACTACATCATCGAACGTTGGCTTTTCATTGTAGGTATTTTACACCTTTGAAAGCCTTTCCATATTCTTATTTTTTCAACTGGTTCAGTTAATTGTTCAATTACTTAATCTAAAAATTTTATTGGCATCATCATGCATCGACTTTTCATTCTAAGCATTTTGACACCGTTAAATTCTTTTATCCAATTCATTCATTTTTCTTTTCTGTAATTAACTAATTAATTACAATGATTTCTTTACTTTGCCATCTCCTGTCACACGCCACTCAGCCATCAATCGCCAGAACCCCAAATTACCATGATACGATTTTTCTATGTAGCCCTCGATTCTTTCCGACAAGCTCTTCGGAATTGCTACTGGTTAAAAAACAAAAAACAAATTTAAGGCCCTTAGAATGTTTACTTTGCATGTAAAAGTCACTGAATATTTTTAAAACCATTACAACATTTTTTCTCGGCAGTGAGGTGTAGAAAATATGCGTTGAGATCCTCTATAGCGGATATTGCAATAATGCAATCGCATGTGCGCGCGCTGACCAGCGCACAGCCGACTACAACAATCATGGCGGTGGTGCAACTTCCGGAAAACTGGCGGATGCGCACGACTGGTCGGTGGGATCGGTCTATTGCTTGCACTTTCTGAAATGCCTCAATAAGAGGCACCTTCTCACGAATTTCGGAGTCATTTTGGAACCTTGTCCGATTCTTTCGAATGTGGGGTGCTTTAAACTCCCGCACCAAGTCATGAGGTTGTGACGTCTTTACCCTGTCGACCAATCAGACGTTTACCAAAACACGTTGCTGGGCTAGTTGGCGAAGCATTTTATTAAAAAAATATTCAGCGCTACATAAAAGACACAGACATTGGAAGAAAACACAGGACTTCCTGTGTTTTCTGCAGTGTCCGTGTCCTTTATGTAGCGCTGAATACCTCTTTATGATTTAATAAACTGTTATAATTTATAATAAACTGTAATAATTTATGCTGCAAACGTCTGATGTAAGACGTTTACAGCATAAATATTTACAGTAAACGGTTCGCACGTCTTAGCGACAGAACGAGCTGTAGATGATTGGTGCAAAATGTTTATTTTGTGCACAGTAGATATTTACGTTCTATCATGTACTCAATTCCCGCATTGCTCTACAACTCACCTGCGCTAACCGCACTGACGTATCACTTAGTTATATGTTTTAAAAGTCGAATTCTGACGAAGAAAGGTACCACAGGTACGTATTTTCTGGAGCATTTTAAAAGCGGTATTAAGGGTCTGGCCATAATCTATACATTCTTTCAGATATTTACTGCTGGTTTATATATGGCTCGTTTTCGCCTACTGTTTTGAAAGTTGACCTCGTTCTTCTTATTTTTTAGAAGTCTATGGTTGATCTTCGTCGAGTTGCGATAATTTTTCTGCACTAAAATAAAAACACAATTTAAAAAAGTGCTATTTTCTTCTGTGATAAGCGGCATTTATTGCCAAAGTATAATGTGCCTAGTTTATCTTTAATCCTTGTTTCAATAGACACTCCGTGCAAATGCAGAAAGCAGTAATGAATGATCAAAGCGTACCTTTCAAGATTTCTTGCCTTACCTTTAGAAGTTGAAAGAAATGTTGAGCATCGCACATCGAAGGAAACTCCCAATCAAGATCAAGCCCGTCGAGGCTAGCTGCATCCAGTAATTTTCGTGCAGAGGCAATAAATCTGAACATACGTCAAGAAATTGAACATGCTGTTTCAGTATACCATTTGCGATCGAAACAACGGGGCTGTTCAAGAGAACGTATTTTCGAACTGAGTTTCTAAGCAGTGCAGTCGACTGAGTTTTGACAGGCGTGGGTCGTCAAAAGTGAAACCAAGAAATAGGAAAACTTATGAAACAAAAGTTCACAAAGGGAGGACATCTATGTGACCATGTCGTAAACTAGATACTAAAAGGTCTAATCCTAATAATGAGCAAAGAGGGCTACAAAGATTTAAATATCGAGTATCAAATAGCTTGTCGATATAAAGTGGGGGCTGTACGTTTGTATCGTTTATATTTCTGCACCCTAAAACGACGAAAGAAACCATATTTGCGTACTGTATGTAGATGATCCACCAATAAATCTTCCCATATGCACTACAAGACGACCTCTGAATCACTGATATAATATGGCCGTGTCTAGTGCCAATGGAGGGGAATAGAAGTTTCCATGACTTGTTTAGCCTTGTTCAAATTTTCAAATCCTTAAATCTACCTGCATCTCGTGGAAACACTGGACACCATGCTCTGGAAGTTTTCTCCGCCGCCACCTCCACCCACCGAGAACATTAGTTTGATGTCTGGTCGGCGCTGGCGAAGTGAAGTGAAAGCGGTGAGGCCCTCTGGGCCACCAACATCAGAAAGGTTAATGGTGGAGTCGGATGAAATCGTGGCGAATCCCATGATGATATGGCTGCAGAGCTCGACATCAACTCCTTCAAACTGTAACGACGCGGAATTATTTTCCGGAGTCCTTAAGTAGCACACGTGCTTGAATGAGGAACCTGCGTAAATAAAGAGACGGGCGTTGTGCTTTTGCTTCGGCTGTATGCTCCCTTTGTAGAAACACTCTCCCACTTTCTAATGGTGTACTTGAAATGATTATCAAGGTAACTGCTTTCAGGCCCTTTTATAAGTCATCTCCAATGTGGTGTTCACGAAAGTTGCCCTAAAACCTTCCCGCCATAGAAGAAAGGGGAAAATAACTTTTTTCGTACAAAAGAAGTCTAGCAGACTAGCATGCACAAAATATTATGCAGTTAGAGGTACAAATACCTGTCGGTAAGCCTACTCTAACCTTTTGCGAGCTGCGTTTTTAGCTGCTTTCCACTTCCTCTTCCTAAAACATGAAAGCGGGAAGCGTTATTGCGCCGGCCTGCAGTGAGTATAAATGTAAACGCTTCTGCATCATATAACCATAACTTCCACATTCGCAATATTATTTGCATTTTCTTCAGCAGCGGAAAAGACGGCGTGCACAGAAAAAGTGTGACCTATATGTTCTACCTCAGCGCTGCCTCTCGGGAGTTGAAGCTGTCAATAATTTGCAGTTACTGCACATATGTCTACCCCTCACGTCACAAGCAACATGCCCATCACACACCTCTCCATATTGAATCTTTTGACCGTGCCCACCGGCACTTTATCACTTGGTGTCGGACAGTTGAGCAACGTATTTGAGTGCTTTTCTACTAGGTACCTTATGAACGCGTTGTTGGGCAAGCTGCCTGCAGTTCATGTCGGACCAAAGGCACGAAACGCGCACACACACAAACGCGCAGACTCTTAGTGTTCCTTGTGTTAGGTTAACAACAATCTCGCATTCAAAGCTTGCCAGAGCAATGCCAGTGGTCTTTCAAGGTTGCAAGGCTTTAAACAATTGAAACCACCAAAGTCGTGCTCATGACTTTTTTTATTTCTCGGGGGTGTACTCGCCGTAACGTTAAAATAATTTCCATTTCATCAGCTCTTGTATGATAACCTACCTGGCATGTGCAAAATGGAGTCTAAAATTTTCTATTCACAACGGAAGTACTCGACACATACTTTACCCTCCTTGGAACCCCTTTTAGAAGCTCATTACTAACGTATTGCGTCAGCAGACAAACGTATAAAAGCAAGACGTTCGTATGCATCTCAAGGTGGTTCAATTCAATGTGTTCATACCAGTTTTTCTAGTTATCTCGCAGGGATCGACAAAACGCTACCCATTCCCTTAACATATCCTCTTAACTATTTAATGGAATAGGAAGAACAACTTTAACACCAAGGGTTTTATGCGTTATCATGGCATTTCCAATAATTATATTTATGGTATATTTTAGTTTCAGAGTGCTCTGTTACAGTTGAAAATAATGTAGAAGAAAACTGAAGTCTGCAAAAAATTGCCGACGAATAAGTTATTTCCTAATGCGAAATTTGAGCGCAGGACATCAGATGTTTCACCTTGTTGACAGATTGAAGCAAAGATGTCTGGCAACACATGTATGTTCATTTACAGACATTTGATTTTTTCACGCCTATTCCTTCAAGAAACAGTGCACTAGCAGTTCTTGATTGTCATGAAGGGAGTCTTGTGGTCGCAGGAATGAAGAGAGCAATTAGGTTATCGGAAGGTTGCGCGAGGCAGCGCGTGGGCCAATAGGACCATTGCGCGGCGAAGAGATAGCAGCTACTCATTGATGTCGCTGACGCCGCTAGTGAGTCATGTGGCTACGCATTTCGGCTTAGAAGGCACGCACCGTGATCGACTGATAGCAAGCCGGAGCTTCAGCAACCGGATATATTGATTGATTTATAGAAAGGGAAATGCGCGGTAACTGTCTCACTTGTTTTCAGTGGACACCTCAAGCGCGCCGTAAGAGAAGGGAGTAAGGTGGGAGTGAAAGTGAAAAGAGAGAAAGAGGAGCCGTAGTGGAGGGCTACGGAGTAATTTCGATCACCTGGGGATCTTTAACGTGCACTGACATCGCACAGCACACGGACGCATCTTCGTTTCGCCTCCATCGAAACGCAGCCGCCGACCTCGGGTTCGAACCTGGGTACTCCGACACAGTAGTCGGGCGTCTTACCACTGCACCAACCCGGCGGGGATCGGCAACCGAAGAATACCGGAGAATATTGTCGCCACCACGCAAGAGGACGGATGTCAGGAGCGCGCGCATCAATGGGAGGACACGCGCGGTCTCCGCCACAGAGGAAGAGGGAGGGCGGGGGCGAAGAAGCGCCTACTGCCCTGACTGCGGAGCTGGTTACGAGGGACAATGCCGACGACGACGTCGACAACGAAGCGAAACGCAGGAACGGGCGCCAAAGAGCCGCGCTCCAAAACGTTATGTCGAACACTTAAGCTCAGCGTTTAAGAGCATAGCGCGAGAGCATAGACTACCACCCCACAATTGTGTCCTGTCTGAAAACCTATCTTTCAGGTTCTATTTTACTAACGTGGAACGCAATGGGATTGTTCTATTCTCTAGAGGGTAGTGTTACGTAACGGTATTCGCTGTTCGTGCGCCGGAGGACGATGAAGTGGGACAGACTGACTGAGAACGGCGACGCTGAGGGTGGACAGATGTGTGCTGCCCTCAAACATACTTGAACTAAAATTATCGTTTTTGGATCCTTCCTGTAACATTATAAACATTGGCTTTAATCAAGTCGTGTTCCGTACCTGCGTTGCCTAACGGTAACGAGAACTTAAATGTCCTGGCCGGCTGACTCTGATATCGCCTACCCATATAAAAGAGAGCCCCGATTTTGTAGCTCCTGCTTAATGTATTACCAGGAACTCCACGCCCAGTTAGTTCGAAGCCACATTAGCTACCAGCTAGCTGTGCTAGCCCCCTGCTCGTCTTTTGTCGCCCACAACACCACATTTTCAGAGAGCGAGGCCTTTTGCGATATCACGTTTAGTGGTGTCATTCAGCAATTAAGTCCTTAGTTGCGTGCTTCTCGCTCGATTCGCTTCTACCTGAAGCAATTCATAGCGGCGCTCAGTTGCCAACCCCTCCCCATGTCGTGTGAGGAAATTTGCCTGAAGAACGACAGGTGCATTTCACGTGTAAAGAAAAGAAGATTCTATGCTATGAGCTTCCAGGTTCTCTATAATAATGTTAATGACTGCGAATTAGCGGCAATCGTCGTAACTCTTGCTACGATAAAAGGATATCAATTAGACTTATTAGTGTTCATTGTACCTCCTTGATCACATAACCATATGTTGCTGAATTACAATTTGAGCGCACTCGACCCAACACTATTAGCTCCTGTTTCTATGCTGAAGCCATCTACGATTGGATGTAGTAGAGTACCACTTACGTGCGGCATCTTCCTCTAATTGAGAGGAGGTCAAAGCAAAACACAACGTTTGCAGCAGTAGAAGCATGCTGTGCACCGAGGATGTGAGACGCATCTTGAATCTGTAATATAGCAGATGTTTTAAACATCGTCTATACAAACTATACAGGGTGTTATGGCTTATCCTAGCCAATCTTTACAAAAGATTATGCCATTGCCCAGTGAAAGCGTTTATCGGCTCTATGGAATCTGTGGCTCTATTATGTACTATTTTCGCGTGCTTCAAGCCTATTTCTATCTGCAATTTTCATTACGTAAATTTCACTTATTTGATTGAGGAACAAAGTGGCAGTTAAGAAGTGGTAAAACGTACTAGAAAACAGGCTAACCACGTACCTAGCTTTATATTATAGCTCTTCAAAAAAGCCTCTGGTTAGTACTGCATAGACGACGCGAAATGAGTATGCAAAGTCATAGTTTTCAATACAATCTTCATATTCAGCACTAATACCCTACTCTGAAGCGAATAATTGAAACATTATGTAAATATATATTACTAATTAGTGAACGATAGAGAATCAAAACCTTGACAGAGACATTCACGATTGTAAAGAGGCAATAATGCGACAGCACGAACACTACCGCTAAGGCAACAAAGCCTCTTCCCATTGCACTTTACAGTGCCGGCATGGCCGCCATTTTAGTGCTTATGAAATCCATTTCCCACTCGAACCCACTCACAAAGCTTTTTCGTGAGGATTTGATATAACCGAAAGCGGTTTGCGTACTATGTCGAGACCAACTCTAAGAACGCACCCGTTCCTTCAAAACATGAAAACATCACTAGTGACGACCTGGCGTGGCGGCTTTAGACAACTCTTTTCCATGGACTGGGGAAGCGCACCGGCCTACAGAAAGGCAAAGGGTGTACATCCGTTTCCAGGCCAAGACGATGTGGATGGCACTCTCACCCCCTGCGTACTGGCGCGTGAATGTGAGGGGGAATGCGCCAACACGTGCGTAGAAATTATTGCCGCGAGCGCCAGATGATGAACTTACACTCCCGCCGCTGATCCTGTCGAGGTCATTAATAATGCGAAGTAATTAGTATGGAAAGAAGGAACGTCTTGGTAGCCTCCCCCCCCCCCCCCCCCTTTCCTAGAAACATACAGCCAGAATTTAATCTCGAAAGAAGGGCCAAACGAGGTGAAGCTCTAGAGCGATGGTTCAAGAACATGGGAGCGAAAGAAGTACTCTATGTTGATGCGGCAAGTGGCAGAACAAGTGCGGCGGTAGCCTCGGTAGTCGCTGACCGAGAGGCGCCGGTATCAGCGGCAACCATCAGAGGCCGCCACATAGAGACTGCGAAGGAAGTTGCGATAGCGCTAGCTTGCGTAGGAACGGAAGCCAAGTTTTAATTAGCGACAACAAAACTACCAACCAAAATTTCAGAACAGGGAGTATATCGCCGGTGGCAGCCAAAATTTTCACCCAAAGATTGCTGAATAAGAAAATTAAGTTAATTTGGACACCCGCTCACGCTGCCGCCCCTGGTAACAAGGCGGCTCACGAGCTAGCCCGAGCTCTCTGCTTCCGGGTAGCCGTCGAGCCCCCCCTGAAAACTGGGCATACGACAAGCGTCTACAAAATTACAGGGAAATCATCGACCATTATAAATTGGGACGTACACTAGTAGCTGTCGCGTGGAGCCGCCTAAAAACTAATACGTTAATGAACCTGGTCTTGTCGTTTCACGCGCTACCAGACCCTAGATACAATGATCTATGCGAACACTGCGGGGCGAGAGGGACCCTCGATCACATAATTTTGGAGTGCTCACAATCTCCAGGGATAGGACAAAATATTACAAGTAGAGAAGCCTGGGATACCCTGCTGCGAAACGCGGACACTGCGATCCAGCACCGCACCGTCCATCTGGCGGAAGAGGCCTCAACACGCCCAGGGCTACCTGCCAGCCTCTAATCCGCGGGCGCACGACTCCCCGTCTTCCACACCACGCGTTCCGGGGGCGGGGAAGAGGACGCCTATTTATGGAAGTAAAAACTGTATAACTAACTAACCAAAGCACTACTTCACTATGTTCACAGATTTCTGTCTTTAGGCCGCGTCCGCAAAATTGTGTCCGCAGCAGTTGTAATTAAGAAGTTCTAAAGGTTAATGAATTATGTTAATCAATAGAGAGCGAAGTATTGTTGTGCCAGAAAAACAATTAGGCAAATAAGTTAAGTAGTTGTTTATTAGAAGTAAAACATCTAAAAGTAAAAGCGAAAATGTTCTTTTTAGCTAATGGCTTGTCCCCACATTTGCATGTATCAAATACTTAAATAGTTAATTAAATCGGCCAATTATCGTGACTTTAAGATGTATCAAATACTGAACAGTTAATTAAATCAGTCAATTAAGGTGATGTGAAATATGTGACCTCAAGCAACCTAAGTCGAGCCAAAATAAGGCATAGAAGGAATTGGCGCTCACTGTGAAAGTATCAAAGACTAAAATAGGTAATTATTTAAGTAAATTAGGATGACGTCCAGGGTGTGACATCATCCTAAACGACGTCACACCCTTGACGTCATCCGACGAAAGTAGAGCCGAAAAAGGGCATAGGAAGAGATTGGCGCGCAATTTCGAAGTACCAAACTAAAATGGGTAAACAAGAAGTGAATTAAGCAACTGCAAGCAACTGAATTAAACAACAGCTGCATCCGTGCTTTCGCATTATTCCAATGCCGGTTCTGCAGTGCTCTTTAGTTTTTCGAATGGCCGCATCGTTTCCCTCTCCACATGCGCCCGCTGTCTTGGTACTGCTGCCAGCAGACTGGGAAAGTGGCACGCATCGACATTTCTCTTTACAAATACTGCTGTCTATAGACCACGACGCTCCCATCAGCCAACCGTGGCTTTCAGTAACTGACAGATGGCAGCGTTAAGCTTCAATATATTTATTTGAAACGTTATGTAGATTCAGAGTTTGCTCCCCTTGCCACTCTGCAGCTATATGCTTGAGCAGGTACAGCAAATATCTAGCTGCCAAAATGTTTTTTTTTAATTATCGCCAGGTCTAATTATTCATAAGTTATTTCAAAATGTACCTGAACATCGAAGTCTATAGTGATATTTTTTTTATTTAATGCCATTTTTATTTTGTCTAGGAGCTTTATATACACGAATCACAACGATAGATGTGCCTCCGAGCGCTAAATAATTTTTAAGTGAATTTCTTATCTCACCTGTACTGGTTTAAACAGTCAGGCGATGGCTGTGACATCTATTTGAAGTGGAAGTCACGTGCAGGATGAAAAATTACGAAATAGCTAGTCATTTTCCCTTTTATTTCACCACGACGCAAAAATCCATTCTGCCGCGAGAGCACGAATCACAATGAAAGGCACACGAGTATATCGCAAATTTTTATCCCTCACTACACTAGACTACACTGATGTTGTAGCCATGCCTCGGCTGCTGAACTGGAAATTGAAACTGGGGAGAAAATCTAAGTTATAAATTATTGCATGCTTGTCAGGAAATCCTGCGTGGTGATCACCATTGTCGCCTGCATCATTATGAAGAGCTTTATGATATGATTTTGTCCGTGATATTTCTGAGTTGGCTTTGCGGGAAATTAAAGAAATTCCTGATCATCGAAAGATGTACGCGTATTTTTCAGCTGATCTGTTCCCCCAGAGCACGTGAACGACGCTAGTGATGTTTTTTTTCCGACATGAATCGTGAACAGTTGCTATAAGCTGCCTGCTGAATTTTGTTGACTCAAGTGCGTGCGATGACCGGCGTATTCCCGTTAACGAAATAGTGAAACAGGAAGATCCTTCAATACGTACTACTCATCACAAATATTGCCACGCGCTGGGTCCGCTGCTGCTTTTGCCAATGCAAACGAAAAACACGTGAAACATCTTAACCACCAGATAGGTAAACGTTGCGAGTTAGACAACGTTTTCGCTTCTTTACTAGCATTAAAGAGTATTGAGTGCACTAATATAAACTCACCGGAGCCAAAAATGTGCAGAGGCTGTGTCACCAACTAGGAAAACTGATGGTAGCGTGTTCGGAGCCGGCTTGGTATTGTTCTCACACATCATGTCTGCTCAGAGGAAGCATGTGGACGTCATAGTGCGAGGTTCTCGTCATGAAGCGTGGCATGATCAAAAGCGGCTAGGGAAAGCTAACGAAAGGGTTCCATTTGCTACAGCACCATGATAAAGCTATATCAGCACAGGTCATGAAAAGGAAGCCGGCGTTCTTGTGTTACGATATTTCTCATGTATCATAGTCACCATGCACGGCGTAATGTAACTTCTTCCTTTTTCTTCTTACGAAGGACAGGAAGCACTGCTTAGCAATAGCCATTTTGACATGCAAAAGTTTATCATGAAGAATGCGGCACTAATGAACGAGGAATGCCGGCAGAACCGATGTGGACAGGCGAAAAATCCCAACTGAGGTTTATGAACCAAGCAACAAGCACCATATACATGAAAATAAAACAAAATCCAAACATAACATTTCGATAACCCAGTACAAATGAGAAAGTTACATAGTAAAGAAGCACGTTTCACTTGTCGAAGAGGAAGAACGAAGGTATGTTTTACCAGCAAAGACTGAGTTGGCGGCAAAAAATTCAGTTCGAAATTTACCTCGCCACGGAGGGCTGGCTGACCACACCAGTTCTGGCACCGTATGATATGGAAGATCACATAATTTATCGGAAGAGCTAGTTAGTGTGTCTAAGCAAGATGGTGATTCTTGAAAAAAAAAAAACAGGCAGGCAAATGCTTGTTTTATTTTAGAAAGCATATTTCAGGCACCCGTTACTCAGCTGAGTGGCGTCGGCGTCGCCGTTGGGGCAACCGGTCGGGAGCTATCGAATAGACCACTCAGTAACATTTTTCACTAGTCAACCGGGACAAGGTTCTTCCCAGCCTCCTGTAAATTGCCATGCAGTCAGGAACACAGACGCCTGGTTTGTGCCAGCGTTGGCATCCTAGGCGACCCTAGAGGGAACTTGCGCTAGTCTTCAGTGTAGGACTATTGCGCGCCTACCTCGACTGGAGTTGCTAAAGGGCGAAAAAATTACGGCGAAACGGAAGGCACGCTGCTGCGGTCTAAAGTGCTTGGGTAAGACAAATAAGGTTTGCTCATTATTCTATACCGCAGTTACCGTGCGAAACGAGAGGCGGAGTAGTTACATTCGTGCATGCTGCACGTGTAAGGTAGATCGTTGGGACTTTCATTTCTGCGCTGCATCATGATGCTATATAATATTCGACTTCTCTTATCGTACTGAGCATAAAATAATCTGTTAAGGAGAAATCATTTCTTTGCTTATGAGTGGGGTAGATAGGAGGTGTCTACCGAAAGAATCAGCAATCGTTGTCAGCTAAAGGTGTGCGCGCCTCGCCAGACATCTGCGAACAACATGGTTGAATAATGTATAAATACTCGATTATGCTATGAACTTTATAAAACTCATAGTATGCGAGGAAAACAGTTACGGTTAGGTATAAGATTAGTGGCAGCAGCTGTAGCTATAAAAATATAGACAAAAAAATTACATGGCAGCTGCTGTGCGTGATTCCGTTTTCTCAACGGTAGGGTCCTCTGAGCAGCGTCACCTGGCGACAGATAGCGGAAATATTGTAAAAATAAAGAAGAGCGAATTTAAAGCATACCCCACTCGTTGCTTTAGTGGCGCATGGGATACACAACGAAGCGTATATGCTGTGTGCTTAAAAAAAACGGTAATAAAGAAAAAAAATTTAGTGGCGCAATGGATTGACACTACTTACCTGTCACTGAGCAAATAAAACATCGGTTCGAATCCTATAAGTGGAACTTTTTTCACCATTTTTTAAAGTCGTGCAACTTTTCTTCTAATTTATTTTTTAAATCGCACCTTTAAATTAAGGTGCTAAGATCTCTCCTGGGGTGTGTTCCCCTTTAGGTCGCTTTATGTGATGTTTTTATTAATAGCCGCAAAATCGGCCGTGGACAGAGCCATGAAGTGAGAGCATGACAACGCTGATACTATTCAATTACCTTCACCGCAACCATTTTCTGCATTCAGTGAGTGTACGTTTCCTTTAGGTTGAATTCAGCGACACCTTTCGGTAACAATCGCCGTTTAACCCACTGAGAAGCAACCAGTGAGGAGAAAGAAGTTGCGGCACCCTACCGTTGAGGAGACGGAATTACGCAGCTGCTGTACTTAGTCTGAGATAGTAGGTATAACGATAATGATGGCAGCGACTGATATTCGATACATCGATATATAGGGATGGTGATAGATAATCAGATATTTAGATATTGAGTTTGTAATGATAATAATTATTTGTGGAGAGAAGTGATGGTGGTGATGTAAATAATGGTAGGTATAGCGTTAGTGGTGAGATTGTGAAAGTGATCCTGATAGTTATTATAGCGATTAGCTTACGAGGGTAGCAATAGATGATGATTGGGATAGAAATGGCGGCGATAATGATAGCGATGATGATTATATAAGTGATTGTGGCGGTATTAAAAGGGATGATGAAGGTGATATTTGCGAAGAAAAAGAGGATGAAAGAAGGAATTTCGTTTTTTCAGCTCTTGGGCATGTCTTACGAGCAGTGTTTAATTTTAATTCATTCACTTTTCGTACTTGCGCTATTTGAGGTGAGGGCGCAGTGTGAAGAGCGGCTGTTGGAACTCCTCAGCGTTATCGTTGCTCTCGAGCATCATACTGTTGAACACCTCGTGCACTTGCTTCAGCCTTATGAGATGAGGGAAAACATTGCAGTAAACAAGACTGTGAAGGCTGATGCTCATGGCGTTCTAGAATGGATGTTAAGACCATTTTTATGGCACAGTCAGCCAGTTAATTACCTATGCGAATGCCCAGTTGGCTATCAGAAGTGCTAAGAATGAGGAAACGGGAAGCAACAATCAGCCTGCGTTTAAAATTCGGCGTTGAAATTTTTCAGAGTACTGCGGAATCTGCGCTGCAGGAATGCGATAGCCTGAAGGTTTCTGCTTCAGAGTGTGCATTGCGCGCCCCTTGTAAAGTTTTTGCTAGTATAAAAGGCTCGTACCGCGCACTGAAAATTTCCGCTTCCTCTCGCGCGTTCATAAGTACTCCTGCAAGTTATAGGATTGGACGGTATGCCATCGCTCCTATTGCGGAGCGTTCTAATGACCACTTGACACCAAGCTTGAGTGTCATGTGACCTTATGACATAGCATTTTCATTGTCGCGTGATGTTTACATACAATTTTACTGTGACATGATTTCGCCCCGCTATATTCTCATAGTCGCCTGGCATATTCGTGCAACTTGACTGCCACGTGAATGTGGTTGTGTAACCTGAATGTCGCACGATTGATGATCGAATCAAATAATGAATTATATTTAATAACTATTTTATCTACTCCAATTACATATTGCTACTTCTCGAAAGCAGAAGTTGTCTGTAGATAATCTTGACAGCTGTATGAATTAAGTAAATCCATCACAAATTTGGTTTTCAATCTCAGTACAGAATAACCTACGAACTTATAACACACTATTTTTCATCGACACCTTCACAAAACCCGTTACTTCGAACAAAACATTTCATTTAATAAGTTGATTTATTTAACTAAATACAAATGACAAATATGCCTACTACTTATTACACACTCATTGATTTACTGCCGAACATCATAAAACCTTTTCACAATAATACATATGGGACAATTTTTTGTGTAGACAAATATTGCGGAAACATTCAGCGGACAATTTTGGCCACCCGATATAGCAATGTACTGCTTTTTCATTCATAAACTCTAGCAAATCACCAGCATATAGTATCGAAGACGAACAATAAGTGAGCAGTGATCAAAACTAAACATCGATTAGAAAATTCGCTACCTTTTGCCTCCGAATAAAAAATATTTCCCTTCAGCAGAACCCAATGCGCTTTTTAGTTTTGAGTTACTTTCATGTATTTACTTATTAATTCATACATAATCCCACAATGCCATAGGCATTACACAAAGGCCGATATACACCCAAGCAAAGTACAATCATACAGGCAGTAAATTTCACAATTCCTCTTGACAATAGATGACATGACAATTCGTCACAATAGATGGTAGTATATGACAGTAGTGCACACCTAAACATCAAAATCGCTGCGCACAAAAAGCTATTCTTTAAAACACTGTTTTATTATAAATGACAAGAAAGGGGACTCCAAGAAAAATAAAATCTTAAGCGTTCAACGCTAAACAAAAGTCGTCATTACACAAAATAGAAGCCACAGAAGCTGACAACTTACTACACTTGTCCACAGTTTTTCATTGCAATGATCGGATCTTCGGATGGCCTTTGAAAGACATTGGACTCCTTGACAAACTCCAAATTTACCTCGCATGTTTCCCTCAGGCATTTTGCAAGCTGTGAACTCTATGAGCACATTTGTTGGATCATGCATTTAATTATGTCATTTTATATCGTTACTCTACGTAGCACCGTAACACATATTTAATGGCCGTGTTTTATCTCCCCCTTCAATTCTATTATTTCCCTCACCATTATTTTTTTTAATCTTTCCCTCCTGAATTCCCCTACCCACACAGAGTAGCATGCCAGCGATATCTAAACGCCGGCAAAATTCTCTGTTTGTCTATTAAAGAGTCTCTCTCTCTCTTCGCTTTGCAATACATTACTTGAGGGCTGAAGGTAACTTAATTTTCTCATACCAGTGCAATTGTAAATTATATTATGTAATAACTAAGGCGGAGTCATTTCTTCTATGACTCAGCGATTGCCATCTTAAGCTTGCTTGGCACTTATAATGTCCAG
Organism: Amblyomma maculatum; assembly: GCF_055883805.1. Taxonomy (NCBI): domain Eukaryota; kingdom Metazoa; phylum Arthropoda; class Arachnida; order Ixodida; family Ixodidae; genus Amblyomma; species Amblyomma maculatum. Next base: position 135,678,212 of record NC_139345.1, read on the forward strand.
ATTCCTGTTACAATTACCAGAACAAAACGTACAGCTCTGTTCTGAAACAGTTGAAGTTTCTTGATTTTGCAGTGTCCGGATCCCTCACAGTACATGCGTACTATGGAGCGAAGATTCGAGCAAAATGAAATTCGAGAAATGTTTGAATGATTGTTTACGGACCGGGTGTTATCATCTATAGCTGCAAGTTATTCAAACATGGGGAATGTTTTCGCGATTCCCTCGGTGTCGCCAGCAGATGGAAGCTTATCGGCATGGGCTGGCATGCCCACCAAGTAAATTCTTGTAACTGATACAGGCAACACATCATACTTGGGAAAACTGTGTGTGCTGCTTGTCTTCATCCGGAGACCAGTTTGCTACAAACCGTGATGTGGCCGCTGCGTCAGTACAAAGAAAGCCGTGCTCCACGGCATGGAAAGTTCGCCAGAGATGAGTGTGTTGAGAACTGCTCGCATCACCATAAACAACGTTCCCACTTAGAATTTTTTTGATTACCTCCTCTGCCGACTGTCCTCGTTATATCAGTTGGTACAGTGAGTGCCTCGGAAGGCTGCGGCCCTGGTCCCAATCCCCGAAGCAGGGCGACGGTTTCTTTACCCACAAAGTTTCTGAGAAAGCTTTATCCCCTGCCTTTGTGCGGCATGGCTACGCATGGGTGGATGACAATGAGCAATTCCTCCTTTTGAGAAAGCTACTCGAACTTGGCGGATCACCCTAAATATTCGACCGACACAAATCTCAATTCAGTTATTGATTTAACCTTCTCTCGTTCTACCATCTGCTCTGCAAACTATCTTGAGTAGAATAGTTAGTATAATGACTTCAACGGAAAAGCGTTTATCCCGAGTTCAATCCTAGCACCAAGACGAAATTTCCTTTAATTGAAAGTTCCGTCGAAAGGTGTATATCTGTCCTTTGTAGCCGTAAGGCTACGCTTGGGTGGATTTCAATAAGTAATTACTCCTTTATTAGGATGTAGGCGAAGGTCTGATGGCGGCTCTCCAATCAGGCTCCCTGGACGTGGTAACTAGAATTCGCGCGCCATGAGTGCTGAGCGAACAGCTACATCATCAAACACTAATGGGCCCATACCACACAAAGAAAACGTCAAAAGCGTTAGGTACGTCAGGCAAGTGCTGCTCAACGAAACAGTAATGAATCAAGACCTATAAATAGTTGTCTCAAATTTTCTGTAAGTATAGTTCTGGCTAGATTTTGTTTATAAGGTTTAACGTGCCAAAGCAACTACGGCTATTAGAGACCCCGTAGTGGAGGGCTCCGGAAATTGCGACCACCTGGGGTTATTTAACTTGCACTGGCATTCCACAACACATGGATGCCTTGCATTTCGCCTGCATCGAAAAGTGGTCGCGGCGGCAAGGTATCGATCCGGCATCCCTGGACAAAGCGATGGAGCATCCTAACTACTTCGTGAACCACTGCGGTAACAACAGTTGTTAGGTAGACAGGACGGTAGGACCAGCCCAAAAATAGTTCGCAATATCAATCTTAAAGAGTCCTAATTGCCTCCTAGACGTTCTGACACTAGATCACAGTGCCCACTGTTCTGCCTTACGATTTAGTCTACGCAATCAATTCTTCACTGACGGGAAGAACGGGAAGGGGCGAGTGTTAATGTAGCACGTGCTGAATACAAGGATACCCGGAGGTGAAAAAGAACAAGCACGTAAACTCCAAGACAGATCGCGAATATTTTCGTTCTTTTATTTAACATTCATTTAAACTTCAGTAGGCCGTAGCACTACTTCACTCAAGCATCACTGCCAGTGAACCTGATTTGCTCGAATCTCTAGTCACAGTTCTGCAGCATGGAATCTAGGAACATGTAATTACCGCCTGGTCGTGGCCAATCACCCCTGTTGGTATGGGTCAATTTGATGAGGGCAACAAGCAATTCTCACAGCACACTGCCGTCGCGGCTCTGTTCTCTGATTCGGGCGCAAGTGTGGGGATCCTCGTTTAGGCGACAATATGCGCACAAGGCTGTTCGAGGGAAACACCTACAATCCAGAAGATAAAGTGCAAGGAGCACACCCTGAGACAATTCAGTTTCAGTGTTTTAGATTAATATCTTGCAAACACGCCAATATGTGCATTCGTAGGTCTCATTCGTACGGCCTCTCTGTTTCCTCAATGGGCTATCTTTCAAGGGTAATGGTGGCTTATTTTTGCAAAAACTTCTATAAATCGCGTGAAAGGAGTACTCATACATTCTTCGACCTGCAAGGACGTTTAATTTTCAATTAGCTGTCTCGATCTGACACACGTACTCACCTTCTGTCATGAAATCGAGCCCCAAGTTCAAGACTTGCGAATCTTTCAAAAGAAATTGCATTAGCCTTTACGTGCTATTTAAAGTCGAGTGCAAGCACATATGGAAATGGCTCCATTCCGCTTACACGCTTCTCCAATTGACTCTACGAGTCAATGGTACAAGTCATTTGTATTCTTCTGCACCTGTAGGGTATAAACCAATTCAACTCATTCGTGTCCAGATGTGGGTTTCCGCCTTTCAATTTCCTTCTGCTCCTAACATCTGCAGTAAACCCGGGGCACACGCAGTGAAAAATGTTCTGAAAGTTAAAGCGAAAATAGCGATTTTATTGGTTAGTCTTCTGCAAGCACACTGTCATTGAGGTAGAACTTCAGCTTACATGAAATTCAACTTTTCAGAGTTTCGCTAATGTCTATCCGCCTATATTGACTTTTAAAATCTCTTGCCTGTCTTATATGCCAAAGATCCTTGTACCGGAAAAGGTAGCTGAAACAGAGATCAGCCACGTGTTAATGGCTTATGCACCAGATATGAAACGAGCCTAAGTATTCGCTGATTGATGCCAGTGCTGAACAGCGGCAGGCGAAAGGATGTTGCACGTGGGGGCACGAGAAATGGCTGGTTTTCTTCTTTGTGGTTCTTGGGGGCCTTTACGCTCGGGCAATTAGGTTAACTCGTTTTCTATTTTGTTGAGTGTTATCAATATCCGGCTGTTTGAATGGTGATGTATAAGGGGTTCCAAAGAGGCACACCACTAATTAAGGAAAGGACATTTTTTTTTAGGCGTCAAGGCTGCAAAGTAATGACAGTGTTAGCGGAGAGCAGAGAGCAGACAACTTGTGGCAAGTAGCAAGGTGGATGACAACGAGTGGTAAATAAAGTTCGTACTTTTTTCTTTTGTGCTTTGTTCCAATTTAAGGCTTGGGAAATGACTTTTGTACAAAACATTTTGACCGCCACGCAGTTTCCGGCTCACACTGCAGACTTTTGGTTGATCAAAAATTAAGACGGGATCATTTGAAATTTTTGAAATGCGCTGATGCGTGTCGTTTATAGTTTTTCATGTAAAGCGCAAGGGCGATATGCTATATGCGACGGCTATCAAGTGCAATCGTTGATAGGAGCAACGCGAAATCCTCAGGAGGAGCTGACTATGTTGCTCTGCTATTTGGTCCAATGAAAAGGGACACCACAAAAAGAAATTTAAGCAAAGCAAAAAGATGACGCATACGAGCAGCCTGTAGTAAATACTTTAAAACGATCGAACATCTTATGCTTGAATTTGATGGTATCCTTCCTCTAACCGATAGGCCCTAGGATATAGATACAAGCGATGGGGTGAATGAATCTGCAGTGGGAGCTAAAAAAAAAACGATTAGTATGTTGAGCGCTAAAAAGCGAACAAGGAACATTCAGAAGAGTACAAATAAACATTGAGGAAATGAAATAACGAATTAGTTGACCGATTTGCAACAACAGTCAAGGTATATAAGGAGGGGAGGGAATCCAACCATGGTGGCAGCTGCCAACACCTCGTTTAAAAGAGGGCGCACTTAAAATAAATCCAACCAGGATAGCTTAAAGGAGACATATAAATGCTACTTGGACCTGACGATGGTCATGTCGATATGTGCCTTCGTTTAGAGAAACAAGAAGGTAGGTTTCTCTCTCATGAGCAGGCAGGCGAACGTCAAGAGCTTAGAGGGGTTCCATATCTGGTGCGATGGAGCCGCCCCCTAGATGCGGACCGCCATAACGGAAGTGTTAAGTGAGTTTAGGTTGTGTTCTATTGCTCGCCGGCTTTTCTTATGGGCGACAGAAGTCTCGCCCACTTTTAAGCAACTGTCGGGCGAATATGCTTTTAGGACCTGAATGCACTCATCTGTCCGAAATGACTGCTCTCCTCAAACCATCCGAGAGATCGATCTGTAGCTCTTGTTGATCAACAGCCCATACAAAGAGTTTAGGACGCGAGAAACATCTGGATTAAAGAGCACCCTTCTGATACCAATTCACGTCGATAATAGTAAAATAATATGACTACAATTACAAAACACCTAAACACTTAGACTGAAAAGGGCAAGGTCATAATGCGCGTGAAGGAAAAACTACGTGCAGTCTTTATTCAATTCTTATTGGAAAATATAGTAGACAAACGATGACTTTCTAGTTAGGAGATTTTGACTGGTAAAACAAACAAGTGGCTGTGCCCAAATAATGTAACACAGGCTCATAATCAGCGCACCCTGCTTCAACTAACGCCACGCTGAAACTTGAATGTAAATTAAAATGGCAGTAGAGAAAAGAGCACCAAAAAATGCGATTTATGTTTTTTGCACAATATGTGTTACTCTAATATTAGATTATCTATGTCAACACATGAATCGCCAGCTTATGCAGAAGAATGATATGACCTATCTTTGAGAGCGCGTGAACATGGTTTTAGAAGTGCGTTCTTTCGTTATTCATTTTTGGACGTACAATAAGGAAATTCAATGCTTAGCAACCACATATTGATTACGTTTTAGAAATGATGCAGCAATCACACGTCCAGTGTGATTGCTGTTTTACAGTTGCTGAGATTCTATCCACCTTTCTAGGATGCCTGAGACAGTTTACGCAGGTAACAAATAAACAGCAAAGAAACACAATCTGCTACTAACACTCCTCCAAAGCGTTGGGCTGAAATTAGTAAAACGGCGATAAAGGATATACAAATTTTATAATAAAATTGGTTCACCATGTAATGCACTGACATGAAAAATCGCAATTCAAAACCAGGAGTATATAGAAATGTAACGGCAACATACGCTAATGCAGACGCGTTGCAGAGACCTCAGTCTCTCGCGCTCGAGAAAATATTCTGCTTTAAGATTATTTCAAGTACTACCGAATCAGTAGGTCCTAAAATAGGTTCACATTTGTTGTTTATAACATACATCTCCAGAACTTTGTTACGGTAAATCACTTATTAGCCTCTAGAACCGATGGTATGATTCCACTGGCGGAAGACTTTACGTGAGCGTGGAAATCGCATTTAATGCCGCACTATGGTCACCCGGAAGTGATATAACACGTCGAAGATACAACCATGGAAGCAACTGTGATAAGGAAGTTCCGAAAGCGGAAGATTAAAACAAAATAGCAAGGAACAAGTGCGAGGAAAAAAATCAACAAGAAGTTTCAATGAAACATCAGGTGCACCTATTTCGCACAGAGCAGGCACTGAAGTGCGATTATGGGAAAGCCTTTATTGCGCGCGAACCCGAGGCTCTCTATTACGCTACCTCTTTGTCATGATATGAAAGAGAGCGACGAAGGGCTGCAGCCAATGTCTCCCGCACTCTCAGTATTACCAGTTCTGGTGGAAAGAGGGACAAACATCTCTACCCGTGTGTTAAATCTAATGCAGGACCAGGTGGCTAACAGGCGATAGGTCCACGTCTGATTAGCGACCGACCGGAGACACGACACAGGAGTCGGAAATGAAAGGAAAAGGATTTAATTTATAACAAAAAATCAGCACATTTAAAACTGTTAAATCCTAATCCAAAAAAACAAGTAGCACAGAATAAACCGAACAGAATAACAGCATCCAATTATACAGATAGAACAATTTGGAAGGGAAGAATTAAAGAAGAGTTCCCAAGATGACAGTGTAGCGAGTGCTTAGCTGTTCGGGGTGGTAGTGTCCGATCCGAGGTGAGCGTCGTGCGGTCGTCGTCGGCTCGCCTGAGACATTTCTCGCTAGGCCGGACACCTTGCGACGAGCAGACGCTCCCTGGCTGACGCACCACACACACGCGCGGTTAGCGAGCACACCAGGACTACTTTCGGAGCCTCGATCCCGACTGAAGTCTGGCCAGACGCATTGTGCCGTACGCCCGTTAAGTCCCACTCCCCCGCCGCCGTCTGCAGACAGCCCGGGGCGTCGGACGGACGAATCAGCGGCTGTGGTAAAACGTAAACTCTCCGGCCGAAACGTCTCGCCCCGAGCCGCCGGCTGCACTCGCAGACGCTCGCATTCCGGGAAACACTGCTTTCCCGGAGTCGGGAGCCAGACAATGGGGGTTGGGGGACGGAACTTTCGAGACGGCGTCCCCGGCGCTGGGTTCAACGACCGCGTCTGGCGGTCGCAACACGGACGAATTCTGCTTCACCACCCCGGCGTTAAGAATGTTATTCACAATAACATTTCACACACAAAAAAAACAGTAGAATTTCCGCACGCTCGCAGAAAGCCACACAAGAATATTGCACTGAAATCATGTCACTTATAAAACAAGGCGCAATGCATACGCATAGAGCAATATAACACGGCATATCACATTGAATACTGAGAACAAAGAAAAAACACGCTGACCGCTAGTTGTCAGCAACGAATCGACCGGGTGCGGTGGACCCTGACGCCCGACTGAGGTAATCAGCCCCGACATTATCTTTCCCCCGTATATTCTGCACTGTGAAATCGTACTCTTGCAGTAAGAGTGCCCAACGGAGCAGTTGAGAGTTCATGAACTGCTCCTCGCGGATGTATTTTAGGGGTTGATGGTCTGTTTGGAGGGTGAATTTCTTCCCATACAAGAAAAAATTAAATTGCTTGGTGGCCCAAACGATTGCGAGGCCTTCTTTTTCGACTGCTGAGTAGGCTCGCTCCCGCTGCTATAGCTTCCTACTTGCGTAGGCCACGGGATGGAGCAATCCCTCTTTACTCTGGAGAAGTGCGGCTCCCAGCCCTCGTCAGAGGCATCCGTGCGAAGCACGAAAGGCTGATCAAAATCGGCCACTTTAAGCATGGGTGGCTCCGAGAGGAGTCTTTTCAATTTTTCGAAGGCGCGTTCCTCTCGGTCCCTCCACTTTACCCTGTTGGGCGCTAGCTTCTTAGTGGCGTAGTTTGGAATGAGGTTGGTTTGAGGGGTCCCAATATACCGACTGCGACCTTCCTGAATGGGGTGTCGACGAGAGGCACTCGTTCCAAGGAAACCTTCCGCACTGTGCCGCGCGGCGCAGTCTTCTGGCATATGTCACACGAGGCCACATATCTGTTCACGTCTTCATGCACTCCTTGCCAGAAGAAGTCTGCTAAATGCGATCAGTTGTTTTCTTTTTACCCAAGTGCCCTGCCATCAGCCCATAATGTGCAAGTTGAAGAACTTTACCATGGTATTACTGGGGCACTACCAGCTGGTTCGTCTTCGTTCCACGTTCGGGGACATACTGCCGGTATAGCAGGCCGTTGAGAAGAAGGAATGTGAACGAACCGCCTCCCTTGCACTTCGTCCTCTTCCCTTGCTTTTGGCTTCGAAATAAGCGAGGAGGCTGCTGTCTTCCTGCTGGTCCTGCCTCATTTGGTCGGGGCTCACATCAGGTAATTCCGTAGCAGTCCGTAACTTGTGGAATCCACCTTTGGATTTTCGGGCTGCTTGCTGGCGGGTTGTGACAGCTGTAGTGGGCATGACGCCCTGGTCTGGGCCCTTGTCGCGGGGAACTTCGTGCCGAATGGGAGTTTTCCTCATCTCTAAGTCCTCAGGCTTCCACGCAGCATCTGGTGCATTTGGAGGTCATACCCCTTTAATGTTTCCCAGGACAAGGTCAAATATTGGGTCCTCCATGCAGCCCGCTATAACTTCGCCTCGGTAGTATGGGGTGTCAGTTCTAACGCGGGCCTCCGTGACCAACTTAGCCGAACGGTCTACTAAGCAGACTGCCCGGTAGTCTCCAGTCATCTCCTCGTGTCTTATAAAGCTGCGCTTGACTATTACGATGTTGCAGCCTGTATCTCGCAGCACCTTCCCTTTCCTTCCGCCGATGACACCTTCTACAACGGGCAAGCTTGCTGTTTCTCCCGACGCGGTAGCCTTTACCATTGTGACGCGCTGCCCGTTTTTAAGTTCCAGATAACCATCCTGTATGCAGGCCGACACGTTTTTCGAGATGGACGAGTCATGGTTCCTTTGTAGAGGTGAGCCGCGGTTTGCCCTGCACTGCGCCGCAATGTGTCCTGGTCGTGAGCATATAAAGCACCGCGAGGACGACGCCGGCGCACGCGGATGTTCGGCTGCCTTCCCCGCAGCCATACCCTCTCTCTTTGACTCCCTTCGGCCGAAGTTGACGGCCGCTCATGCCATCACGTACTCGTCGGCTCGCTGCACCAATTTGTTCAGGTCCGTGGACTTATTCTCTCTTATGAATGTGACCATGGCTGGTGCACAGTTCTCTAACAGCTGCTCTGCAAGAAGGAGACCTTTAACCCCTTCATACGACTTTTCCGTCTTCGAAAGCTCTATCCACCTTCCCCAGTAATTCTCCAAACGAGAAACAAACTGCGAGGAGTTTCGTGATCATTCGGTGTTTCGTTTCGAAACTTCTGGCGGAATCCTTCCTCAGTTAACCGAAATCTGAGGAGCAGAGCATGCTTCACCTTGTCGTAGTCGAGTCGGACGCTGGCGTTCTGCTGAATACACTCAAGGCTTCGCCCGTGAGGCATGTACTCAGAGCAGTGGCCCACTGATCACGTAGCCACTGCTGCGCTTCAGCGACACGCTCGAACCGCGTCAAGTACGCATCAAGGTCATCCCCTTTTTCATTAGATGGGGCCATCAATTTTTGCGAGCGAACGACGAGGGGTTGGGATGCCATCCCCGACGGGCTGGGCTCACTGGCTGAAGTGACGCTAACGTCAGCATTCGCCCTTAGTTGAAGGAGAGCTATTTTCTTATCAATTTCCTTGAGCTTCAGCTCGGAACGCTCCTTATCCATTTCATAGCGCTCTTTTTCGCGTTGATGTTCCAGCTTACGCCGCTCGCGTTCCGCCGCCCGCTCTTCCCTCAGAAATTCGTGAAGTTCTGCTCCCTGGAGACACAGCTTCTCACCAAGCGCCACTAAGCGTTCTGCTTCAGACATCACACTTACACAAAACAAATCAGACGGAAAAAAAAATTACGTGCACGCTGCTGTGCCGTTGCCTCGCGGTCAGGGCTAATTGAGGTTAGCGCAAGGTCCTGTACGCGGACGCCAGTTTGTCACGATATGGGAGAGAGGGACGAAGGGCCACTGCCAACGTCTCCCGCACTCTCAGGATTATCAGTTCTGGTGGAAAGAGGGACAAACACCTCTACCCGTGTGTTGAATCTAATGCAGGACCAAGTGGCTAACAGGCGATAGGTCTACGCCTGATCAGCGACCGACCGGAGGCACGACACAGGAGTCGGAAATGAAAGGAAAATTATTTAATTTCTAACCAAAAATCACCACATTTAAAACTGTTAAATCCTAATAAAAAAAAAAAAACAGGTGGCACAGAATAAACCGAACAGAATAACAGCATCCAATTATACAGATGAAAGAATATACATCATAGAACAATTTGGAAGGGAAGAATTAAGGAAGAGTTCCCAAGATGAAAGTGTAGCGAGTGCTTAGCTGTTTGGGGTGGTAGGGTCTGATCCGAGGTGAGCGTCGTGCTGTCGTCGTCGGCTCGCCTGAGACATTCCTCGCTGGGCCGGACACCTTGCGACGAGCAGACGCTCCCTGGCTGACGCACCACACACACGCGCGGTTAGCGAGCACACCACCACCGCCCCGCCGGGGTGGTGCAGCGGTAAAGACGCCCGACTACTGTGCCGGAGTTCCCGGGTTCGAACCCGACCGCGGCGGCTGCGTTTCGATGGAGGCGAAACGAAGAGGCGTCGTGTGCTGTGCGATGTCAGCGCACGTTAAAGATCCCCAGGTGGTCGAAATTACTCCGTAGCCCTCCACTACGGCTCCTCTTTCTCTCTTTACACTTTCATTCCCACCCTCCTCCCTTCCCCTACGGCGCGGTTCGGGTGTCCACAGAGCAAGTGTGACAGTTACTGCGCCTTTCCCTTCCTGTGAACCAATTTATTTAATTTAGCACACCACCACCACATTCGGAGTCTCGATCCCGACTGAAGTCTGGCCAGACGCATTGCATCGTACGCCCGTAGCGTCCCCCTCCCCCGCCGCCGTCTGCAGACAGCCCGGGGCCCCGGACGGACGAATCAGCAGCTGTGGTAAAACGTAAAGTCTCCGGCCGAAACGTCTCGCCCCGAGCCGTCGGCTGCCCTCGCAGACGCTCGCATTCCGGGAAACACTGCTTTCCCGGAGTCGGGAGCCAGACAATGGGGGTTGGGGGACGGAACATTCGAGACGGCGTCCCCGGCGCTGGGTTCAACGACCGCGTCGGGCGGTCGCAACAGGGGCGAATTCTGCTTCGCTCTCTTAGAGCGCAGCTCTTTGGCGTCTATTCCTGGGACTGCGACACGAAACCCAGGAATGGTTGATTGATATTTCGAAAGGGAAAGGCGATTGACAGTTACCGCGCCTTTCCCTTCCTCTAAATCAATCAATCATTCCTGGGTTTCGCGTCGCCGTCCTAAGCGCCGTCGGCATTGTCCCTCGTAACCAGCTCTACTTTCACTCCCACCTTCCTTTCTTACCTTACTCCGCGATTCAGGTATTGGTGTGGCTGTAGGAAGAAGGAAAAGAAAATGCACGGGCCTGCTACTGGCTCTGTAGCTGGACCACCTTCGCTGCCTCGTGCGGACAGAATATAAAGTTGAGAAGAAAAAAAAAGAACACGGAGAGAAAGACGCGCGCCGCAATTGCCGTCGTCCACCACCGAAATGGAGGTGGGTGCAATGACAGCCTACAACAAATAATAATTCGGTGGCAGAGTAGCCCCCGCCACAAGCGGCGTTGACCTACCTGTGCCAGTCCCATCAGGGCCAGGAACTGCCACGCTTCACCACCTCCACACGTGATTCTGGTATCCACAGAAACAAGTGTGACAGATACTGTGCCTTTCAATTTCTGTGAACCAATTATGAAAGGCATGCTTCAAAGCACAAGTGGGCTTTCACTCCCACATTCCTTCCTTCCCTTACGGCGTGATCAGGTCTCCAGCCCCGCCGGTGGTAAGACGCCCGACTACTGTGCCGGAGTACCCGGGTTCGAACACGACCTCGGCGGCTGCGTTTTTATGGAGGCGAAACGAAGAGGCATCCGTGTGCTGTGCGATGTCAGCGCACGTTAAGATCCCCAGGTAGTCGAAATTACTCCGTAGCCCTCCACTACGGCTTCTCTTTCCACTTTCGCTCCCACCTTCCTCCCTTCCCTTACAGCGCAGTTGCGGTGTCCACAGAAAACAAGTGAGACAGTTACCGCGCCTTTCCCTTCCTATAAATAAATCAGTTGAAAAGGTAATCAGGTGACCACAGAAAAAAGTGTAACAGATTATACTGCGCCTTTCCATTCCTGTGAACCAAACATGACCACACTTAATACACATTGCAAAGATAATTCATGAATAATGCGAGCGTCCATATTGAACTGCTGGTTGGTTGGTTGGTTTGTGGGGTCCCAAAGCGACTCAGTCTATGAGAGACGCCGTAGTCGATGGCTCCGGAAATTTCGATCACCTGGAGTTTTTTAACGTGCACTGACATCGCACAGAACACGGGGCCTTGATTTTCGCCTGCAGCGAAAACCTGCCGCCATGTCCGGGATTCGATCCCGCGTCCTTGGGAGCAGTAGTCGATCACTGTAACCACTGCACCACCCCGGGGGGGGTCATAACGAACTGCAGGGTAACATATGCAGTAACAGTAAATTCACACACTGAGAGAGAAAAGCATATTTCGATGTAGATTTCGTATATATAGCTCAGTTCAGTTCAGTCGGTCAGTCGTGTCCGACTCTTCGTGACCCTATGGACCATGTCACGCCACGCTTTCCGGTCTCTCACTATCGTCCTAACATCACATACCTTAATCTGCAGCGCCTCGAGGATGCCATCTAACCATCGCGTTCGCTGCCTACCCCTTCGCCGGCGACCCTAAACCTTTCCCAACATCAAATCTTTCTCCAGCGACTCCTCTCTTCTCATCAGATGACCAAAGTAGCTGAGCTTTGACTTTAGAATTTGACCCTCCAATGAGCAGTCAGGGTTTATTCTCGACAATATGGACTGATTTCATCTTCTGGCAGTCCTAGGAACTTTCAAGAGTCTTCGCCAGCACCACAATTCAAACGCGTCAATTCTTCGGCGGTCAGCCTTTTTCACAGTCCAACGCTCGCATCCATACATCACAACTGGAAAGACCATAGCACGAGTTATACGAATCTAGGTTGACAGACTAATGTCTCTGCTCCTTACTAGGCGGTCAAGGCTAACCATTGCTCTCTTTCCCAGAAGCAGGCGTCTCCTAATTTCATGGCTGCAGTCTCCTTCCGAGGTAATCTTGGAGCCCAAGAAGAGAAAATCTGTCACAGCTTCCACTTCTTGTCCCTTGATGCTCCAGGACTTGATAGGGCAAGACGCCACGATCTTTGTCTTTTTAATGTTCAGTTTAAGCCCAAACTTCTCACTCTCTTCTTGTACGCGCATCAGAAGTCTCGAGTTGCACTTCACTTTCTGACATTAAAGTGGTATAATCTGCATATCTAAGGTTGTTGATACGTTTTCCAGCAATCGTCACTCCAGCTGAAGACTCGTCCAGACCGGCCTTCCTCATGATGCACTCTGCATATAGGTTAAATAGGCAGGGCGACAGTATGCAGCCTTGCCTCACTCCTTTCTCAATCGGAAACCAATCAGTAAGACCATGCCCAGTTCTGACTGTGGCCGCTTGTCCTTCATGCAGGTTCCTGAGGAGACAGATGAGGTGAACTGGAACTCTCATCTCTTGGAGAGCTTGCCACAATCTGCTGTGATATACGCAGTCAAACGCTTTCGCATAATCAATAAAGCAGAAGTAGATGGGTTTTTTGAACTCTCTTGCTTTTTCCATGATCTAGCGAAGGTTGGTAATTTGGTCTCTAGTTCGTCTGCCCTTGCGAAACCCAGCTTGCACGTCCGGAAGCTCCCAATCCACATACTGCTGCAGCCTACCTTGGAGGATTTTCAGCATCACCTTGCTAGCATGCGAAATAAGCGCGATCGTGTGGTAGTTGGAACAATCTTTGGCACTGCCTTTCTTTGGAATGGGGATGTAAACTGACCTCCCAATCCTGTGCCCACTGCAGGGTTGTTCAAATCTTCTGAGATAATGTATGCAGAATGTTAACAGCGTCATGGTTGAGGTTTTGAAGCAACTCAGCTGGAATGCCATCAATTCCGCTAGCTTTGTTCTTAGCAAGGCTGGCTAAGGCCCATTCAACTTCACTCTTCAGGATGCCCGGCTCGAGATCAGTAATCACAACCGTCTTATGTTGGGTTTGCACATTCGGGTCCTTCTTGTAAGTTTTTCTGTGTATTCCTGCCACCTCATCTTTATCTCTGAGGCTTCAGTGAGGTCCTTGCCTCGTTTGTCCTTTATCACGCCCAGCTTAGCACAGAAGCTTCCTTTGATTGTCTTATACAGAGCTCTTGTGTTCCTTAACTGGCTGTTATCCCCAACTGCTTGGCACTGTATGTTCAGGAAGGCATTCTTATCTCTCCTTGCTATTTTCTGAAAATCCACTTTGAGAACCTTGTATCTTTCTCTTTCCTCCATAACTTTTGTCATCCTCCTTTCCTCAGCTATTTGCAAAGCCTCTTCAGATAACCAGTTTGCTTTCTTGCATATCTTTTGCTTTGGAACTACCTTAGCAGCAACTTCTTGTATTATATCACGAACATCAGTCCACATCTCTTCGGGCTCTCTGTCTTCTAGATCTAATTCTTGAAATCGATTAACCACTTCCACAGCATATTCTAATGGAATTTGACAAGATCATACCTAAAAGGCCTTCTAGTTTTCTACGTTTTCCTCAATCAAAGCTTAATTTTGGCAACAAGAAGCTGATGATATATATAGCTAGTTCAAGGTAAAATAACCATCGTTTTTCAAAACGTCTCGAATGGCATCGTTTCAGCGTTAACTTGGCGCCCGGTCCTGGTTTTCGCGTTGTTGCCGTCGCCGTTGCCCCCCGTAACTAGCTCCGTAGCTTGGGCAGCCTCTCCCCCCCCACCCCCCTTCTTTTTCCTCCGTGGCGGCGACCATGTGTGTTCGATTGCTGCGCGCGATCTTGCCACACTATTCGCCGCGCATTTACCCTCTCCCCCCCCCCCGCCCCCGTCTTCCTGCGAGGCGGCGAGGGCGTTCGGTTGCCGAAGCGCCGGCCCGCTATCAGTGGTTCGCGGTGCGTGCACCTCAAGCCGAAACACAGAGCCACGTTGCGTCGACTCGCTAGCGACGTCAGCGGCATAAATCCATCGCTGCTATTTCTGGCCACACGATACTTATGTCGAAAACCACAGACGCATCTCTGTTGAAAACTTTTGTAGGTTGCCGTCTGATACGCTTATACAACGTGGGTTATGATATTTGCGAAGGTTCTTTCTTCTCGTCTTCAGCTGGTGGCATTGGCCTCTTCGCCGCGCAACGTTCCTATGGGCCTGCGCGCTGCCTCCATCAACTTCTCGATACCTTAATTGATCGCTTACTTCCTCCGACCACAAAGGTTCCTTCATGACAATCAAGAACTGTTAGTCGAGTGTTCCTTGAAGGAATATGTGCGAAAAATACGTACATTGTACATAGAAGTCTTGCTCAAATTTTTTTGCCTGAATAGATCGAAGAATGTGAAACAGCTGATGAGCTGCGCTCAAATTTCGCATTAGGAAGCAACGTAATCGTCCTCAAATTTTTTTTCTCTTTTGAAGAGGAAGCTTCACTACGCCGGCCAGCTCGAACCTTAAGCGTCAGTGTGGCTGGCATGCCTAAAAGAGCGTCCACTCGGGCCTTTGTGTGGGAGGGTGGCAGATACAGCCTGTCATGGCATTTCAATTCCCTATGTCACGAATTAGCGTGGTAGTGAGGGATTTATTAGGAAGAGGAAGTGTAAGAAGTGTTTCCCTTATGGTGTTATAGTGATATTTGATTTCTTTTTTGTATTGAAGAGTAGCGTCCCACGTGGGTGGATAAGGCAAAGAATCCCAGGCGCCCGGTGTTGCAGTTCGCAAATACGCATACTTATACGCATACAACAAAATACACTCCTTGCTCCTTTGCGATCAATTCCACACCGAATAAGACATTCCCTCGCACGCCTGAATTGTTCTGAACACTATGCAAACTTGGAACATCGCACGTTTTCATGCCCTGTCGCTTTTCAATCACCCCATTTTTCTCACCCTCCTCCCACAGAATGGCGGGCTTCGTTAGCCTCTGACAGGCTGAAAGACCAGTTGGCCTTGATGACTCTGTCCCAGGATACCATGCACTCGTGAGCATCCCCAGGCTGTGGCAGTCCCTGCTCGGCTGACGTATCCTCGAGGAAATAATTGGGCTGCTTCGTTGCCTGGGTTACCCGTATGAGCGGGTACCCATATTAATTGAATAGGGTGTTCAGGTGGAGGGAGAGAGGCAAGTAACCGGAAGGCTGGGCCAGAGATCCTACCGCGGGCAAAAGCAGCTGAGGACTGGGCTTTGGGAGTCGCTCGGAAGTACCAGCTTCCGACCACAACACGTAGCCAAGAGCCGACCCGTCACTAGGATGTAATCACATAAGGCTCCCAACATTGCGTAGTTTTTCACTACCACCACCTAGCCCAGGACATTCTTGAGGCTTAATAGTGCGTTGAATAAAGTTGTTTTCTCTTCCTCATCCTCCTCCTCCTCCTCCTCCAATGCTACGCCATAAGAAGCATGAAGATGGGTTGGGCATAAAATGTAGGTGAACTTTGATGCGTTTAACGAAACGCTGGTAGTTTTTTATGAAACACTCGGTCACCAGTGGTTAAAGCTTTAGATCCAAATTTGGTTCAGCAGTGTTGACCTCATGTAATTGTTGTTCATTTTCCTCCACCAAAACGCAGCCGAAATGAAGGAGCGTCCGTGCGGTGTTCAATGTCCGTGCACATTAAAGATCCCCAGATGGTCTAAATTACTCCGGAGACCTACACTACAGCACCACTTTTTCAATTTCCGCATTCACTCCCACCTTCCTCCCTTTCCGTACGGTGTGGGTCAGGTGTTCGCAAAGCATTTTCAGGATTTGGTGCATGGTTGAACAGATACACAGATGCCTCCCGAACTAACGTGGGAGCGGCTGCTCACTCAATTGAGAGCTGTAGCTATGTAGTGACGCATATCCTCGGTCCTCACATAGATCGTCCTCCTACAGCGGCTCTCGAGACCCTGCCAATAGTTGCTAGAATTCAAGACCTCGCACAAGCACCCCCTAACCCTTCAGGATATACCATATACAATGATTCAATACAAGCTATACGCGCCATTCATACGGGTCACATTCCTGAAGCACTGCAGGATAATCTGCGCAGAGCTCTCATCAAACTGCTACCCAAAACTGTCACACTGAGGTGGATTCGTGGCCACGCTGGAATCCCAGGCACTGAGGTAGTGCATCGTCTCGCCTGCGAACTTCAACACCGGGCGCCTGGGATTCGCTGTCCTTATCCACCCACGTGGGACACTACTCTTCACTACAAAAGGAAATCAACATTCACTATGACAGCATTAGAGAAACTCTTCCTACATTTCCTCTTCCTGATAAATCCCTAACTACCACGCAAATACGCATTCTTAGACACATACAAATAAATATACTGCTTACTCCTGTCATATCGTTTCTATACCAATTCAGACATTCACCCGCATGCCCAAATTGTTCCGAACACTATGCAAACTTTGAACATTGCACGTGTTCATGCCCTGTCGCAATTCAGTTATCCCACTTTTCTCACCCTTCTGCCCCAACGTGGCAGGCTTGGTTAGCTCTGACCAGCTAAATGATCAGTTGGCCTTGGTGACCCTGGTCCAGGACATTCTTGACGCTTAGTATTGCGTTGAATAAAGTTGTTTCCTCCTCCTCCTATCAGTGCCAGTATGAAGGAAAAACTTTGCCCGGAGTTGTTTTATTTTGAAGTCCCGCCCGGATAGCCAACGATGGGATGAAAACGCATTACATGCGCTATAGACTATAGTGTGCTAAAGAATACCTCCAAAAATATGTACCTATTAGAGGACGGTGCAGCTACACATCTTTTAACATTTATATGTACCTTGAAAAGGCACAAGGCAAACTGAGATAATGGCTTAACCGTGACAGGATGTAACACTGAAAACATGAGATGAGGAATCATGAAAATTAAGGACACGATGGGTACACTATGTAGTGGCTGGCTTGCTAACTCACGATACAGGAGTAGAGAGTGCAACAATAGTGAAGGAATAAAAAAGGATGCAAACACAGTGCCTGTGTGTGCATCCCCATTTCTTGCTCCTGTCACTAATTGCGATGTATGCTTCTGAGCCAGTAGGCAGAATCAATTTCTTAAAGTAGCTATTTTTGAAACAATTTGAGTAAGAATATAAAGGTGTGTGTGCCACACACGCTGTTCACAAGGTATTTTACAAGGACCAGGTGATTACTTGAGCATTTTTATAGATTTCTCATCACATGCGTTTATTCCCGCATTTCACATAGACATTAATGTTTCCACATTGCACATCAAAGACTGGTCTTGCAAACTAATCTGTAAACCAATTTGTTTATGTTAACAGAAAAAACAGGACTGCAGGAACTGCTAACATGGGTTTGCTGTTGGTGTCCATTTTGTGCCTCACAAAGCAATCAAATACCTTACAAACTGCGTTTAAAAGTTTGTGGACCTTGAATAAATAAAACAATTAACTTAGCGACAAAACTTTGTGACTAGCTCAGTGGTGCTTGAAGGTTTCATAATCGGCGCGTCCTTTGCACGTGGAGTAGTTCAAGCTTCAGCTTTAAAGTCATGAGACATACCTTATTTTACTGACTTTCAGGGAGTATGAATTTGCAGCAATTCTAAAGGCTGGCCAAACGAATTGAGGTATGTCAGGCCGAGGGTGAAGTACGTGGTCAAACACAAGAACAAAGCTTGTTCAATGCTAGTTCCATCTGCTAAGCGAGCAGTATGTTTCCCCGCATAACTGGGTTCTTCATCTATAACAAGAATTTCGCGGTCCAGTTGAGCAAGGAGCCATTTCTGGCGGTTTATTCACCAGAACCACGCAAGCTGAGACTGCCTGGGCGAAACACAAAGTGTTGATTACAAAAATTGCTATACGCGCTGCATGCGTGCAAACTTACGCGAGCCGCCCGACAGGACGAACCTGCCTCCCTCTAGCGATTCCCGAGACAATATAATTGCACCACTTGAGCCTGGGTAGCGTTTCACCGGCGGGCCTGAGCGGACTCGCTCGCCTGTACACGGACGTGTGTGCGCTTGTTTGCCACGACTGATCAGCAAAGTATCCAAGCAGCGTTGCTCGAACAGGACCTCATTGACGTGTACAGCGTGCAGAACGTCAGGAACTGGGAGACCTGCTTCGAAAGGGTTGCGCGCTGTGCAGTAACTGGACAGAATATACCTGCATGTGAATAATGTGTGACAAGAAGCATGACCTGCTGTTTGTATACTGCATGCCACGAAGTGTCCGTGAACAGAAACTGTGCATGTAGATTGCGCTCTAGTGGACGGTACGTCGCGGCCTTTTGTGTTTGTTCTGTTCGGCTGAGCAAAAAAGCCCAGCAGTCCTCTATGGTGGGGCGTGTCAGGCAGCGGTGGTCCGTTTGCTAATGTTTCGGTGCGCACGGAGGAAGCCAGACAGATGGAAAGATTTAGCGGCTTCTTGACCGAGGCGCGGCCGATTGCACAATCCCGACCATCGCGCTGCGTTTCCTCGCCCTTGTCGACATGGACGACGAGGCACACTGACTGACGCGTGCATCCCTCCGCACGGACCTGGCCCTCGTTCTCACTTCGCGTCATTCTGAGCCGCGCGTGCTGGCGATGGCTTCTCTTAGATCTCATGTCTCTTTAGCGAGCAGGGGGAGTGGATCATAGCTTTGGCAGCGATATATGCTGTTTGCGCTCCTAAATTGGGTCTGGAAGTTTCGGCGCTGGTTATTTGAGGACACGCCGCGCAGGTTCTGGCTCCATTCGTCGACGAAGCTAGCGGTAGCAGGCAGGTCCCGACATTGAAGTCATAAAAATAGTAATGCGTACTTGCTGCTGTTAGCTTCAGAGCTCGTGGAGCTGCGGTTCATTTTGTTCAGTCTCTTTTTTCAAGTACAGCCTCTCTTTCTTTTGTAAATAAGTTTGCTGTACCTTGTGTTTGTGTCATATAAAGTTAATTTTTGTTGTGTTACTTCAGGTTCATTGTCCTTGCCTCATTGTCTGTGTGTTTGAACTACACGTCGCCGGCCGAATCGACCAGCACATTGACGAGCTGCTGAAGAATAGAAGACAACAACGAACCTGAGATTTTACTCGTCTTTTTCAATTTTTCAATTATTTAACTTAATGTTTTGGTCAGTAAGACAGTCTAAACATTCTTGATTACCATCATCAATCATCGGCTTTTGATTTTGGGCATTTTGGCACATTTAAGCAACTCTTTTCAATTTGTTAACATTTTCATTTCCTTAAATAATCAACTAATTATAATGATTTCATTAAATCGTCATTGAATATACAATCACCCAATAATCAATACAAAGACAAACTATTACGATAGGATATTTTTTGTACTCAGCACCCTGATATTTCCGATAACCGTTGCCGACAGCAACACCTAAGGCTTTTCAGCCGAACAAGTTGTATAAGCCGTCGCTTAAAAATTACTTGTCATGCCTGTTGAAGTTCCTTGCGCCACAAGTGAGTGTCCTCATAAAATACAACCTCCTAATGGCAATGCTGCATTGGTCGCCAGTTTCACGGCGCATTTGAGCCACATTTATTTATATTCAGTGCAGTTGCCTCTTCGCTGCCCATTTATATACTTTTGCCACAGTTGAAGGATCCATTCTTGAAGAATGATGTTAGAAAGACGGAGTTTAACGAGAAATAAAACACAGCTGTGAGAAATATACACAACCACTACCACATGCACGCAAAATAAATCACTTATCGACTAGTATCGGGAGTTACCAAGGAGATACCTATATATAATATGGTGAGATGAGGAGATCTACTTGTGCAGTACATATCCAATTCAAAAAAATATTGAGATCCTAGTTAGGTACAACTTTAATACTACAGACCCAATAGTAAATTATTGGGAGCAAAACTGATCGAACAATACAGGTAAAATGCACGCACAATTCAATGTTCTTTTGTCTTATAGGGATTAACACAGCAACGCTACCGAGACTATAAGGGATGCCTTTGTGGTCATCTCGGGAAATTTGGACCTTGAGGGGCTCTTTAATTCACTTCGCGCAGCACATCAAAGACCAGTTTTGCATCCATTGGAAAGCAGCCGCAGCGACCAGAATAGAACCGGAGTACTTGCATACAGCAGTCTTCAGTTACAGCAGAGACTACGCTTCCAATAGGGCTGCTTTCCCGAAAAAGTTTATAACGGCGAGAAAAAAAGGGCACCTTGAAAACCGCAATATATAATGAATGAATGCGAGGCGGCTTGGTTTGCGCGAGTTAGGGAAACGATGCTAGCTGTTTGTGGAGAGCCGTCGCGATCGCAAACAAAGCGCAACGTTTTCATGCAGTCAGTACTTACATAGGCACTAGGCCGTCTGCAGGGCGTCGTGTCGCCCAAACCTTGCTTGTTCTTGATTCGCTTCTAACTCACATGAGGCGTCGCAGTCACCATAGTCCAATTTAACGGGGCTTCGAAAGCAGTGAGGTTTTCTCGTGTTAGGTGCGACAAGAAAGTAAGAGCACTCAGGACCGCAAAAAAACAAAAACTTATGGAAGATAAGGCGTCTCAGTTGTGGCCATCGAGAAACGTGTCCATGGCTTATCGTGATGAAACGCTTCGCTCCGCTTTAGTTGTCCCGCGCGTAAGCAGGTCGCCGTGCGTTCCTGCTGACGCCTACCGTGTGCGCACTTTCGAGTTTCCTTAGCTATCTTGCCATCTTCGGAAAGCTCGGGCGTCACGGAACAAAGCGCACGGTCATGTCTGCCTGATAGTGGCAGGTATACTGCATGTTTAGTGTGCTTAGGGAAAATGAACTTTCTGTGGTAAGCGTTGTGAAGAGCTTTTTCGAAGCGGACGCTCACTCACGTACGATGGGTAATGTGACTGGCACGTTGTTTTAGCGTGAACCACGTGGTTGCAGTGCCTTGTTTCTAAGCGTTCGTTCACGCAACGTTCTGGCTGGAACTTGTGGAATAGAGATCTTGCTTTTTGCTCCACCGTTTTTGACCCAATTAAGTTTATTTGGCTGGGTTTAGGAGGTTTAGCAACAAACGAACTTGGCCTGTAAAACGAAGGTCTCCCCTTCCCACCCACGCATATGGCGGCTTAATTTAGGCTTTCATCGGTGTATACAGTGGCCACCGCCGTTGTGAATGGGCTATCGAGGGCATCATACACAACTCTCGGGTTGCCTGAACTGGAGTAGTAATTATTGCTACAATCCAATCGTGCCAGCTGCGTTTGAATATAGAAGCGAAACGTAAAGGGCGCCGGTGTGCTGTGTCATTGCCTCCGCGGTTATATCCGGAAGCGCACTCGAAGTTTACCGCAGATGCACGGCTTTACTAGCCCGCGCGCATATATTCAGTCCCCAGGTGGTGAAATGAGGGGCTCCCTTACAATGCGGCGGGCCGTCATTACTTTAATTCGTGAGTATAAAATACCATATGTGCAGAATCTGTCCACGGAATGTATCATCAGAGAGTGTTTGCCCGCATCCTCAAAATTTGGCCGCCTGGACTCACAAAAGTTATCCTCGTTCACATTTAACCAAAAATGGCGTTCAACTAAATAGTGCCGTCCAAATGTGGGTGGGCCACACCTAAAGCTTGGCCACATTAAACCCCGAAATTTGTCTTCGCGCAAATTCGATGAGCGGAAGCTCAGGGAAAATTAATTTTCACTTAATGAACGAAAAGAGAGGAGATATTAAATCAAGAGCCCATAGCGCAATGATGGTAAACAAGCAAAAAGAGGTGCGGAAAATGCAGTTACGAGGTACATTTTTGTGTTTATGTCTTGAATAGTGCGGGCTTGAAGATGTAATAATATGTAAGGAAAATGAACAACCTGGGCCGGTTAGAAATACAGAGTGCGTTTTTAAGAGGTGTAAGATGTTCATAATTTAATACATTCGGTAAATAGTACCGTATCACCTGGCCACCGTATATTAGTTCGTGTGTATGGCACCTACCACTGTTTTGATTTAACTGCGCTGTCAGCGATGTGACGTAATTTCTCAGCTGCAATTTCCTTGAGTTAAATGCCGTTTTTTAGTGCGTAGCACTATTAGCCGCTATCACAAATTTCGCCGATGTCTGTCCGAAGCCGCTCACTATCTTTTCGTGAACTTGAGTGAAGAAAGAGAAGGTGGCGACGAGCACGTCGCGCGGCTAAGATGGAGCGGCCGCATAGCTGCCGCAGTAGCCGCTCTCTCCCTCTCTGTCCATCTATCTCTCCGTGAACTTAAAAAGGAGGAAGGGAAAGTGGGACGCCAGCATTACGCGACTTAACACTAAGGGGCAGAGCGGCCTCATAGATGCACCCAATGAGAGATATGACAGTAGAGAGCGGTGTGTCAGTTGTAGCCGTGGCGGCCGTCACTGGGAAGCGTTTCACAAGCGTGTGTTACTCCGGAGTGAGCAGTCGTGTGTCGCTCGGGCATTCTCAACTTCGGCATATCTCCCCTCGGGTCAGTCACTCCGCAGCCTTCACAGACAGCAGACGTGCACGCGCGATGCTCTCTGGACCTCGGCTCCGAGTTAACTGGCCGCGTCGTGAACCTGCTTGCGCTTACATACGCGGCCTTCATGCGCGTTTCCCTCTCTCTTTCTCTACCCCTCTAGTCTTACCCCAGCCTTTTCGGCCGCAGAGCAGTGCATTGTGAAGAGGTACATTGTGCCCATTTTTGTTCATTTCTGAAGGTGGAATAGGAGAGCTGAAGACGCGGCTGCAGCGCAGGTTCGCCGTGCTTGACGTGCTGAAGTACACCGGTTAAGCATTGCTACGCATCTACTTCGCATTTGATTAACTATGGAAATCGTCCATAATTTTTTTTCAGCGCTGTCTGATAGATTGATGCATGAACTGAGTTATATGGATTAGCAACTGGGTGCGAGGTCAGGTTCGCAAATACATCCTCCTGCGTTCGTCACAGTCAGCATGTATACAAGTACGCGCACAGCTGTTTTGTGCAATGCGTGTATTCGTCTTGCTGGCAGCGGTTGTTGTTCCCCAAAGTAGGAATAGTTTATTAGTGGGGAAAATCTGGAAACAATAATTTTATGCTTTGCGATGGGACAAAAAAGTCAAGTGCTAATACCTCTTTTCCAGCTATTCATCTCAACTCCACACTTCTAACACCATTTTGATAGTACATGCGATTATGTACACGAATATTTAGTCCCTCGATTCTCTGGATCATGAATATTCACTTGGCTTTCTTCGACATGGAATCACCACAGCATTTCGGGCCGTCTGGCAATATTATACGAACATGACAAATGTATTTAAATTCAGCTGTCGAAGCGGCTTCTCCAAAACCATATTCTCTCGGTTGCAGCTCTTGTTTTTGTCATTCTACATTACTTAATTCTGCTCATAGAAATTATCTTTGGAAGGAGTAGTCACAACTCGCTACAGGCTAAGTCTTCATACTTCATCTGCTGGTCCGTTCGGCACTCCATTTTCACGTCTAATATTATTTTTCAAAATGTCTAATTTTTTGGGCTATCCCGTTTTGAAGATATATGTATACACAAGATAGCAATAGCATAAGTTGCAAAGCAGAGCCCGATAACAAAAGAACAAGGATTGGTTCCTCTTTATACCAATTATGAGTGTCACCAATCTGGGCTATACTGAGGGCTCCATTTCAATGAGGTAATTTGTCCCAAATTCCATGCGTAACATTTACCCTTTATTAGTAACTGTGACAGCACCTCAAGTAATTGAGCTCTTCTCTTGACAAACATTATTGGGCATTATTTGTAGTAAGTAGACGTCAAAATGTTCAAAAATATCCTGGGAAGTAATGAGAGGCCAAACGTCCACTTGTATCAGTGTGGAAACTTCTACAATGCAACTTTTACAAAATGTATACTTTGCTTCTCCTGCTACTGTGATTACTGTTCCACATTTCGCAGCAACGGATAGAATGCTTGGCAGAGAACCACACTGCTCCATGGCTACATAGTCAATAATATAGCTGTAAAAGAATGCGGCCTTTTCGCTAATGGCTGTACAAGAAATTATTTTGAGGCTATGAAGCTTCTAGCATCTAAATAACAAACAAATGTAAAGACCACGAAACAATTCATCTACATTCATACCATAACATACATTTATAAAGTGCAGCCTTTGTCAAAGCTGTAGAGAATAGGGGATCTGCTTCTGAGCCATTTCGTGCGACTTGTTATGCATTTTCTGTATTCCGAAACTTTCGAACTTAATATTTTTTATCCTAGCCTCTAAAATGAAAAATACCTCCACATTTGCTAAATTATTGCCACTACACGGTTGCGAAGCAGGCCCTTGGGCTTACACGTTTGACAAAGCATGTGCATACATTACAGAAGCTCTCCTACCCACATGCCTAACATGCCGCTTTTGTTACCTTTTCTTTATGTTCTTGTATGTCGCCAAATTCGCTCCGCCCTACGCCACTCTAAAAGACCTTCTCGACAAGCTGCCTAAAAGCATTGAAGGCTACGATCTCCTTGGGAACGAAAACTGGTCCAATTACGCAGGTGAGTGATGAGGTGTACTTTATATCAAATAACTGTCAGTGGTCTTCATGCTTTGTTTCCTCAACAGACCTTTATGTCGAAAAACAGTGTGGTCATGCTGCCCCCAAAAAAGAGTGACATTGGACAAAGCACTGAGTAGGATCACTTCCTCAACAAACGATGGAAACGTGCAGTTATTCAGTGATCCAAGTCCGCAGGGAGAGTGGAATCTCCTTACTTTACCTATAACCACAACTCTTCATCAATGAGGCTCTTCTTAAGGACAAGCAGCCCATACTTGCGCCTGGTCAATCAGGCAAATTAACGCCACTGCGAATTGTCTCATCGAAGTTACCTATGCATACGCAGCAAGCCCGGATGCTACGTAGGGATCACTTCGCCTTCAATCGAACGACTTTATTCGCGCACAACGCAACACGGTAGTAGAGTAGCTACAGTGCTTACTGTGGAACCCAAGGATGCGGGATTGAATCGAGGCCCACGCCGGTTGCTTTTCGATTGAGGCAAAAACCAAGGCGCCCGTGCACACCTACAGCTGCTCCCAAGTCACTGGCATCTGCGAATGCTTCGCTTTTTGTTGGGTCGAGCAAACTGGCTATGTGTCTGCAGACGATGGCTTGCAGGGAATCCTTCTTAGCAAAGATGGCGCCGCTTGCGACTTGCACCCCGAAGTGCACTTTGTGCGCTTCCTCAACGGGGCCCGGATGGAAACAGAACTGCAAAAAAAAAAAAAGTTTTTTCGACGACGTTCACAGCTTGCTGCTGCTGCCGGCAAGAAATACCTAGCCTCTTCGCACAATATTCGTTCGATTAAGGAGTTATTGCCACTACTTTGAAATGACCTATATCAATGGCATAGCACTCTTGATCACTCGACACTTGGTACCACACTGGTAAGATATGGACAAAGAGTGGATTAGCGCAAAGGGCAGTCCAATTTCGGAATTCTCAAATTTAAAACTCATTAATGGTTCATTTGGGTATGTAAGCCGGATCTTCAAAGCAAATACCTTTCCTCTTTCTTCGAGTTTTGTAAAATGCTTGGAACAACAACTTCGAAAGAAGTTTTATTCCATGAAAGAATAATGCTTCCCATTTCAATTATCTTCCTAGTTTTAGCGCAGTTTTCGTGCTTATAGCGTCGCATCATATACGTCAGGTCTACTTTCAACATAATCGTTATAATATTACTGTTTTCGGACCATGCACTAACTATAAACCAGCATTTAAAATATATCGCAAGTATGCGCTCTATAGTCCAATACAATTTGCATTTGCAGTAATTGGCACAAATATTTTCAGCATGACAGAATGTGTGTGGTTCGTGGTTTGGATTTTATGGCTAGCGAAATAAAAAGCTAAACATCAAAGTAACTTAAAAGCGCGTCATTCGATGCTTCTGGAATTGTTTGCTGTCGTGGAATATTAAAATCAGATTATGTTACTGTTCAGCGAAGTAACATACAAGCCGCTTATTTCTACTAATAATTTGCAACGGCTGTTTCTTTGAGTCATATCCTACTGTAGATCGAACTTTTATAACTTTCATAAAGCAACACCATTTTAACGAACGTCCTTAATAGGTTGGTTGGTTTGGTTCGTGGGGTTTAACGTCCAAAAGTGACTCAGGCTATGAGAGACGCCGTAGTGGAGAACTCCGGAAATTTCGACCACCTGGGGTTCTTTAAAGTGCACTGACATCACAGAGCACACGGAGGCCACTCCGTTTCGCCTCCAACGAAACGCAGTCGCCGAGGCCGGGATTCGATCCCGCTACCTTGGGCCCAGTAGTCGAGCGCCGTAACCACTGCGCCACCCCAGGCGGGGCAAACGTTCTTAATAAGTGCACTGGTCCAATCTATAAAGGTATTTTGATCCCTCAGTTGTCTTAATTTGTCCCAGTCCGTAATTGCGCCTTTTGTGACCAAGCGTTTATGTTACGTGGTGTTGAATTTGATGATGATGTAGTGTTTACTGCCTATCGAGTGTTCCTCATGACCGTACCGAATGTTTTTGCTTTGTTTTAGATTAGGAGAGTTGTCTGTACATACGCTGTTGCCTATTCTGGTGACTTCCTGCGAATTGTTCAGAATAGAGAAGCCAGAATCCTTGGCTGGTTCCAAGATTCTGGTGCCTTTTGGTGTGGTTTTGTTGTAACCACATGCCGGGTGACGTGCGTAAAATCGCCTACCACCAGTAAATGTACTCTGGCTACGAGCTTTAGAATTTTCCTTATAGACGCGGTATTCCTGAGCCTGCGCCTTTGGGTGAGCCGTACAAGTTTAGGTTGAAAAGTTTTTTATGTCGTCTTTTCCTTGAGACAATTTCCAGCAAAGTGTAATGGACGTCTGTGTCAACTACCGTGAGTTGCATGACGATGATGCTTTGCTGAATGAAGTCACTCTGAGTTGGTCTTGCTTATTCGACACGATGTTTGTACAAAATCTTTGCAGACTTATAAATTGATTTGTTCTCTATTTTCTTAGAGCGCTATGACATCGGGGTTGTTAGCTGACTTCCCAATATGCAGCAGTTTCGAATATTCCGCGAAACGTTGTGCAGTTCCTCTTCCATACCTCAATTTCTTGTCGAAGGGCCATCTTTGTGCTGCAGATTTGGCAAGGTTGCCGGAGTTACCGACAGCTTGTCGATCATTATATCTTGTCTTGCGGATGGACTCGTTATTGCTCTCTTTATCGCTGCCACTTTGGTCTTCATGCGTGCCACTCTGTAGGTCACCTACGAATTTGTCCTTGGTGTCCATAAAGGCGTTTCTAATTGTTCACAACACAGAAAAAGAACACAGAAATACAGAATACAGAAACAACAAGACAGAAAAAGGGGCACACATTTTGGGAACAAATGAGGCCACCCGCTAATTGCAAGAACATTCCCCGTTTAAAAAAAATCATTAGTCGTCAATGCAGATACCATAGTTTCTTTGAAAGCTCAAACCTAGCAATTACTAAATAATATCCAACGTACCTAGACCTAATATTCATATTAACGTTATATGTGATCAAGCGTGCCAAGACACTTTCTATACCGAGGCAAATGGATGGTGCCTCTTTATGCTATTATGCTGTTATTTATCTCTATTTCAACGAGAAGGCGATAGAGAACAAAATGGCTATAAGTTAGCTCGGCTAAGCCTGGTTATACAAGCGAAAGTTTCGTTAGCTTGATATGTTGTGTTGCTAAAGCAGATTAAACTCATGTAGATACCCTAGTGGCCAGGTATGATTTGCCACGGTTTAACTCCTCCAGTGCGTCTGCGAACGTCACGGAAATGCAGCCGAAGCGTTACTTGTAGATCTGACTCCTTAGTGCCTGTTTGCGCATCTCAAGGGCTCCCCAAACAGGCCTAGATGACGCCAAGGTGTCGACGGTGTTTTTTGAGTCGGAGTACCAAGAGGCCAGCCAGATAGCCTACGGGGGCGGTGAAGAGAAAGGGCAAGCAGGGAACTTGAAGGCTTTCTAGCATTTTTCAGGCAATGTCGGTTATTTGTGGATGTATGGATGACAAAATCTATTTACCCCATATTGGCGGTATCGTCACCCTTGCTGGTCAATTGTGCACCGTGGTCGACTCTCAGATATGTACTGTTCCTAATAACGTTTGCCAGGTGTGAGAAGAAGGAGAAGAAGCAGAAGGTATGCGCAATAGAAAAAGTATCAAGCGCCGCAGGATCTGCTAGCAGTACGTGGAAGATAAAGGAGAGCGGAGCCATTTCCTCGCGCCGCGCCTGAGTTGGTTGGTTGCACAACTTTAATTTCCATCGGAAATGGGTGTTCCCCACCCCCGCCACGCGTGCCAGGGAATACGGGGAGTCGTACGCCCGCGGATCAGAGGCTGGCAGGTAGCCCTTGGAGTGTTGCGGCGTCTTTCGTCAGATGGACGGTGTGCTGCTGGATTGCAGGGTCCGCGATTCGCAGCAAGGTATCTTAGGCTACTCTATTTGTAATATTTTGTCCTGTCCCTGGATAATATGGGCACTCCCAAATTATGTGGTCAAGGGTCCCTCTCGCCCCGCAATGTTTGCATAGATCATGGTCTCTAGGGTCTGGTAGCGCGTGAAACGCCAAGACAGGGTTTATGAATGTATTTAGGGTGCCTCGATGTAGCGCGCCGCCGTACAGGGTGAAGACACCGCCTTCGACGGCGCCATGTTGGGGCAAGCTCAGATACGGCGGGCTATGGAGCGTCGGTCCGATTTCTTGTCCAGCACGCGCTTGCGCTAGCAGGCTCAATTGTGTACCGTTTTTACACACATACTCGCAATCCTGGGCGCTTTTTTGCTCGAAAAAAAAAATGTGAAAGCAACTCCTGCTTGCTAGCATGCGTAGTTCTAAGAGGAAATTATCAAATTGCAGATGGTAAGCATTTCCTCTTTCGCCGTCACGGATGTTCAAATGCGGTTATTTTGACGACTGGCTGTTTTATAAAGCAATGCATTTTGCACTGCCGGACATGAATGGGTTTATGAGGTGCATAACATTCAATTGCGTCTATTGCTATAGATCAACAACCATGTGTACGTTTCAGGGAGCCGTATATCGAAAATAATTTGTATCGTAATGGCCCATCGTAAACCGTAGAAAAGACATAGCAAAAAACGATGCGTAAATCAACCTTTGACACGTGTCGCATGCTGATGCACACGGCATTTTATTCCAAAAAAATTCTTATTAAGACTTTGAAGCTGATTTTAGATGCACGCCTAGGAGACATCTTTTAATGAAAGTTGGCGCCAGCTACAGTTTTGCTGCCGTACCCATCATCCGATTTCTCTGGCTGACTTAGCCAACTGAAGTAAATGCGCAAGCGCATCGTCCCAAACTGCTCTAACAGTCTGTTCATAAGCTTTGGGTATCCCGCGCAAGAATGTTTACACGCAATCAAACAATGTCGGGACAGCTGCTGAATTGAGGAGCCACCGTCCATACACTGTGTTTGCCCTCGAACTGGCGCTGAAATGAGATAGGCGACGAAACAGTCATTTTGCGTATTTTGTAGTGTGCACGCAAATGAATGAAATAATAAAAACATTATGGAAGCAATGCGATATTTACATGTACGATCACGAAATTTTTCCATGGATGCCAAACCAGCGACTGCACTAATTCGGGTGTCAGGCGGTCAAATTTAGCTTCACCTAAATTTGGCTTAACCGCCGACGGGTACTTGCGGTGACGACAGGGTGTGAATATCGCCTCGCGATGCGTAATTTTAATACAGGGAAGGAAAAGCTGCATTCGGGATGAACTGTTGTACTGCTCAAGAATCTTGCTTCCTCACGACCGCTTTCACAAGATGATGCCGCTACACCTTCCAGCTCACGAGAGCAGTTTCTTTGAGACTTGTCGAGCTGCCAATCATATGCTTAAAACGACCTAATTTTCGTGAGAACCCAACTTTTTATATTATTGCGAATATCAAAAACCTCGCGTAAAACTGCTCCTGTGTATAATTAAAAAACAACGGCTTCAGGGGACCTGTTATCTCGGTTTCGCGAAATATTGTACTAACGATAAGCCCACTTGCCAAATTCCAGCGCAGCCAACTCACGGGGTGTTTTTTTTTTTTCGACCAAAATAATTGTTACAAACTGCGTCTCACTTCCTACTCTGTCGCGAGATGACGTGCCATCCGTCGCTCTCCAATGTATTATCTCCCGAGAAGAACAGAGGAAATGTAATCTGTGTGAATCTGAAGCCTCGGCGGTTGCCACCAGCTTTCAAGATCGAGTCTAAAGGGGAGCGATCGAAAGGGCACAATGTGCATTCCTTTGACAAATACAAGGCTCGACCTTCTCCACATGTTCTTGGTGCGGCTATGAACACAGAAAGGCAGATCCTCAACAACAGATATTATTGTGTGTCACTACGCGTATGATACTAAAGTCGAGTGTCACTCACTGAAAGTTACACTAAATTTCCCCGAGTGACTACAACATAAGCAGACGCAATTGTCCATATATATATATATATAGTTTATAAGCCCTCACGTACGCGGAAAATTCAAAGTTTACACTTAAAAACACAGCGCGCTACTCGCGATGCCAGGCAATGCGATGCTTCGACCTGCTTCAACGTTGAAGAAGGCAGACCAAAATCTGTTGCGCACAATGCTAGATGGGGAAGCCAAAAACCACAAAAAGCTCGTGATTACAAGCAGATGGGTGAAGCGGCGTGAGATAATGTCATTCCAAACAACTGCGTAACTGCGTTGGGCGAGTACAAAAATATCGTTTAAAACGATTTCGTATAAACAGATACAGACCGCAAGAAAGACGACACGCGCACATACGCAAGCGTTTGTGTGTGTTTGTCATCTTTTTAGTGGTCTGTGTCTGCGCTAGACCTTTTTACACGATTGAAATGCACCTATTCGCTCAAAAAAATTATGAATGCATAAAAGAAGCACAGGTATTGTGGCTTACTTCGCAGTCTTCACGCTTCACTTTCGCGTCCCATACATTTCTCCGTCTCTTATCCCATGAAGAACGAAAACATCTGGCTCCTTTTTTTTTTTCTTTTTTGCTGAGCCAGCACACAATGGAACACAACGGCCTGGCATGCTAGTTTTCGCGACTGAACACAGTTCAATCGCCCAGCACCCAGCGCACAGCGCAACCGCTTCGGACACTCCGCAGCAACGGCCCGAAGCGACTTGCCCCAAGATGGCGAGCGCGGCGGCACGAGGCATGCCAAAGGGTGTCACCACCCTGTACGGCGGCGCTGGTATCGAGGCACCCTGGCGGCGCTGGTATCGAGGCACCCTAAATGTATTAGTTTGTAGGCGCCGCCACGCGACAGCTTCTCTACTATTTAGGCTAACATCTCGCGGGGGTACCAGTCTACGTCCCAACTTATAATGGTCGATGTTTTCCCCGTAATTTTTCAGACGCTCGTGGTATGCCCAGTGTTCGGGGGGCTCGACGGCTACCCGGAAGTAGAGAGCTCGGGATAGATCGTGAGCGGCCTCGTTTCCAGGGATGGCAGCGTGAGCGGGTGTCTAAATTAATTGAATTTTCCTATTCAGCGTTCTTTGGGTGAGGATGTTAACCGCCTCCCAGCGATATTCTCCCCTTTCCAAAATTTTGAATGTCAGTTTTGCTGTAGCTAAATATGAACATGGCTTCCGTTCCTACGCAAACTAGCGTTATCGCAACTTCCTCCGCAGTCTCTATGTTGCGGCTTCTGATGGCTTCCGCGCATACCAGCGCCCCTAGGCCATCGACTATCGAAGCTACCGCTGCCCCGGTTCTGCCACTTGCCACATCAACATAGACTACTTCCTTCGCTCCCATTTTCTTGAACCGTGGCTCTAGAGCTTCGGCTCGTTTGGCCCTTCTTTCGACATTAAATTCTGGATGCATGTCTCTAGGGAAGGTGGGGACTACCAAGGCGTTCCTGCTTTCCCTGCTAATTGTGACTTTTTTGTACCCTTCTATCTAGGGTGAGGCCTACTTTTGCTAGGATTACTCTACCCGTCTCGGTCGTGCTGAGTCTGTGTAATTGGGAGGCTCGCACTGCCTCTGCCAATTCTGCCCACGTGCTACGCACCCCGAGTTCGAGCAGTCGTTCGCTCGAGGTACCCATGGGCAGTCCTAGAGCCTTCTTAACGCATCTTCGCATCAGGGAATTTATTTTTTGTATTATTCGCCGGCCTTAATGTACAGGTAGGACATGGCGTAACTGATTCTGCTTATTACGTACGCCTGGATTACGTTTAGTAAATTTCTCTCCTTGAGCCCTCTTCCTTTCGTGGCGACCCTCCTCAAGTTCCCGAAGGTTTTAATAGCGTAACTTTATAATTTTTTCAGAATCTCTCCGTCATGGCTGTGAGATTGGATGACTATCTGCAGAATCCTGATCTAACCTACTTTTGGCACATGTTTGCCCTTTACCTAATTATGAATCTTCCCGCTATACTTGCCGCGCAGGTACTTTGGGTTATATACGAACAACTCAGATTTTTGCGGGAGCACGAAATTCCCCTATTAGCCGCGTAATCGAGAATGATGTCGGTCGCTGCCTGCAGGCCTTCCTCCGTGCTCACATCGCTCCCCTGGTTAATCCAGAGGTTGATATCGTCTGCTAATATTTGGCCCCTTGAATTGGTTAAGTTTACCCAGAAGGCCTCTCAGAGCCGCGTTGAATAGGAAAGGCGATAGCACTGAGCCCTGCGGCGTGCCTTTGCTTCCTAACTCTATCGTATGAGATTCTAAATTTTGAAATATCATGCAGGCTTTTCTGCCCGATGAGAAGTCTTTTATGTAGTTCTACGTTCTATCCCCTACTCCGATCATTTCGAGCCCTTCGAGGATAGCCTCGTGCCTGACATTGTCGAAGGCCTTGACGAAGTCAAGGCCGAGGATCACTTTGGCGTCTCTCGATCGCGAGTCTATGATATCATGCTTTAGTCGGAGCATTACGTCCAGCGTGCACAACTGTGGTCGGAAACTGACCATTTCGTGCGGCCACAGGTTATTCTGCTCCATGAGGCATGTTAATCTCGTCTGGATTACGTGCTCCAGCAACGTCCCTACGCATGAGGTAAAAGGAATTGGTCTCAAATGCTCCAATTCGGGGGTTTGCCCGGTTTGGGTATTAGTACTGTTTGTCGTTTTCCATTGATCTGGCAACTGGCTCGTTTCCCAAACGTTTTAATGATTCCCATTAGAAGACTAATAGAGTCATCGTCCAGATTCCTTAGCATTTTATTGGTGATCCCATCGGGGCCCGGGGCTGATTTAGTTTTGAGTCTTACAATTTCCGCCCTTGCCTCTGCCTCCGTGATGGGGGCGTCAAGCGCCTCGTCGGGCGTGCCACCATTACTCGGGAGGGGGAACGCTGGTTGTCTGCAACGTACGGTTTTACTAACTTATTCATAAGCGCCGCATTGTCTCCTTCAAAGGCGTGTCTGACTTTTGCCAATCTTATTCCTCATTGCGTTTTTGAATTTGTGGGGTCGAGCATATGCCGGAGCATGCCCCCCGTTTTAGAGAGATTCATGGCCCGCTCCTGACCTCTTCTCCTTTTAGGTTAGGGAATGACGTGCTTTAAAAATTCATTATTTCGTCGCACAACCACTTTCTCGCTGTAAATAAATGGGCGTGTTTGATTGTTTACCCTTTGTTGCCTGCGGGCAGGCAGATGGAGAGCATACCGAGGCGTTCCTTATACTCATGTTGCTGGTATCATTTCCGTAGGCTGTTCAGAGCGCGTTCGCTTTCTCTTGCTGGATGATTAGGCATAGGGCTTGCAGCAGGCATGTAGAGTCGATAGGACGAATTTATGCTCCCTCCGCCCGAGCAGCTAGATAAAGGGTTAATATGAATATGAAGAGACGCGAGAGACCATTATATCCCGACTACAAAAAGCGCTTCGCTTCATTCAAAGTTTGCTCGATATTTTGGGCGAAAGCAGGCGCTCGCTTCGGCTGGTCAACTGCGCTCCTCGTCTACGCATTACTTTGCTTATTTGGGGTGGCTTACAGCTTCTTGTTTGTGTGCATATAATGCTTCCAATTTCTCAGTTTTTACATGCCCGAAAGGCCTTCTTATGAATACAGTCGGTTAGATTGTATTTTTTTAAATGATTTCAGGGGTCATGTTCAGTTGCCTGAATTGTATCAGATGTCCCAGAACTTTCCTGAGAGCACCCTCTCATCCTTTATCCTAGCTTTCTAGTTCATACATGTGCAACCATGCACTTTGTCATCGTACTCAGGGCGTTACAAGACTGCGCTCCACTCCGCGTTTTCCGTTGGTCGAAAGGTGCATGTGATTTGGTAATTTATAAAAGCATCAATCTGTATGGCATGCATGCATGCGCACGTGCCACCCATTTGGTCTAGACACTTTATTCGGTGGTTGTCTGCTGACTGAGTTTATAGAGACGAACAGAAGAGAAGACAACTACAGACATGCATCTACAGATTTATTTTTGGAATATGGCACACACAAACGAAATAGGCATTAAGGACGGCTATATATTCTTGAAAAACATATAGAAAGCAGGCCTTCAGTCTTAAGCCAGCAAGGAGCACTGAACAAGGGTTGAGCAGGCTCCTGGGTTGCAAGCCGAGCTAAAGTTGCGACAAGGCAGACGTTCGTCACAGTGGTAGTCACTGCACATGCAATCACAGGGCGTAAGAATTAAGTTTGGAAGAACGTAAGGTAGTGCCTTTCTGTCCAGCAATTACTCCGTAATACAAAGTTGCAGTATATATGTTATACAGAGCTTAACAATTACTAGCGATAGACGCAAGTACATGAGAAAAGCGTTAAACCGGTGCAAAATCCATGGCCTGGTCAATCTGCGCTTACAACCCAGAGTAATTCATGAACTTAGCGATATACTTGGTCACACGGTCGATCAACTACGATTATACACTGCTGCGTAGTTATTTTTATTTTTATTTATTTATTACGGCATGCTTTTAAGCGCAACAAATATTTTTAGAGTGATGGTGACAGGGAATACTGATACTGGGTACAATTATGAAATGGTACGTAGTTACACAATAGAAAGGATGGGTCTAATTCAAACAAAGGCAAGAATAAGAACTTTTCAGGATATCTGTTCTACTTTTGAACGTATTCACAAAGGAAATGCGATAGTAAAAGAGCAAACACTTCTTGGTAAGTAGCAACGCCGTAGAATATTTCACTGAGATGCGGTGCCGATAAACTACGATAGAGAGCAGGCTCTATAAGTAAATAGGGAAGTCCACGCTGAAAATAGTATATTTATCGTAGGCTTATATTGCGCTGAGACTGCCGTAATTATTGCAGTGGAGGGCACACTATGAGGTTTCGGGCCGCTTAGCCTAAGTGAACGTAAAGCGCACATTTCCCCCTTGCGAGCTTTTGAAGTAAATCCCCTGTGACCGCTAACAGCCAGCGAGCTGGCTTTGTAGGTCGTTACCTCATGTAATCGTGCTGCGACAACCTGTAGGAGCGAACTTACTAGCAACAAGTGTGATTCCTTGCTTTGTCTGTGGGCAGGTTTGCTTATTTATGTAGCAATAAATAATATGCTTGCAAACCTTACTTACATAAATACCCTGGGTTGGTTTCTGCACAAAACCTACTATACCGTTACAGGTAGCTTGAGTTTGTTTTAAAATTGGCTGTAGTTTAGCTCTGGTTAAACCTGGAGGATTGCGACGCATCTGCATGTTACGCTTGCTGTTTGCTATGGCTAGGCCTAATTGTTCGCTTTGGTGAAAGCCTATGGTTTCACTGAAGAGACTAGATATGGTGATTATAGAACCACTTAATAATAATAATTTGTTCACAGGAAAGGAAAGGTGCAGTATCTGTCGCACCTTCTCTGTGGACGCCTGAACCGCGCAGTAAGGGAAGGGAGGAAGGTGGGAGTGCAAGTCGAAAGATAGAAAGAGGAGCCGTAGTGGAGGGCTACGGAGTAATTTCGACCACCTGGGGATCTTTAACGTGCGCTGACATCTCACAGCACACGGACGCCTCTTCGTTTCGCCTCCATCGAAACGCAGCCGCCGAGGTCGGGTTCGAACCCGGGAATTCCGGACAGTAGTCGGGCGTCTTACCACTGTGCCACCCCGGCGGGGCTCTTAGCGGACACATGTGCGTACACGTGTATTATGCCGTAAAGGAATGGAGGAAGGTGGGAGTCAAAGAAGAGGAGATAGAGATACCATTGTGGAGGGCTACAATCCACCACGCCTTCTGCCAAGCAACCACTTCAGGATCTGAAGAGTTAAGCTTTTCGGCTCTCCTACGCCGTTCAGCAGCCGCTAGGCTCCTTTCACTCCCACCTTCTTCCCTTCCCTAACGGCGCGGTTGAGTTTTCCACAGAAACCAAGTGAGACAGTTACCACATCTTTCCCTTCCTATAAATCAATCAGGTACTACACTACTCGATGGCGGACTGCTTACTGGCTGCTGCGCGCCGCTAGTCACACACACACACACACACACACACACACACACACACACACACACACACACACACACACACACACACACACACACACACACACACACACACACACACACACACACACACACACACACACACACACACACACACACACACACACACACACACACACACACACACACACACACACACACACACACACACACACACACACACACACATATATATATATATATATATATATATATATATATATATACGGCATCTTTCATAGCCTGAGTCGCTTGGCACGTTAAACCGCACAAACCACACATATATATATATATTACAAACCACGCGGATAGCGACGCGCAATTGCTACTGCCTATCAGAGAGAGCGAAACGGGAAGCTTGTCGGCGAGGCGATGGAGAGCGCGCGGCGGCCCCGGCGCACCAGCTGTGTGCCGTGCGACATCAACCGGTCCTCGCATATGCGCAGCTTGGCCTTTTCAGAGCTTCGCGAAATGGCTCAGCGACAAGCGTAGGGTTGCTTTTGCAACAAAGGTAGATGCACCTGAAAATAAAATTCTACCCTTACAAGCACAATAATTCGTACCTTGCATATTCAGGTGTCGCCTCACTGCACGATCCCCCATTGTCGAGACATTGCAGGTGCCGAGTTTGGCGCCCAATATTCACGCGAACTGTTTGAAAACGTTACAGTCGAATTGTAGACACCTTAGTCGGTCCTTATTAGCTTGTTTTGACTGAAATTTACAAATTAGCAGGGTGTATGGCCGCTTATCACAACACAAAAAAAATTGAAAGTAGAGGTGATAGGACACAGGACAAGATAGGCATTCTTGATAGCATGCTAATAGGGGGCTTTTAAATTATATGCTCGCTCTATTCTGACGTTGTGTGTTATCTCAAGCATAAAAGCAGTAAGATACAAATAGATAATCATCATCGTCATCATCATCATCATCATCATCAGCCTGACTATACCCACTGCAGGGCGAAGGCCTCTCGCATATTTCTCCACTTAAGCCGGTTCTGTGCTAGCTGCATCCACTTGACCCCTGCCAACTTCTTTACCTCATACGCCCACCTAACTTTCTGCCGCCCCCTGCTACGCTTTCCTTCCCTTGGAATCCAGTTTGTTACCCTAAGCGACCATCGGTTATTCTCTCTTAGCACTACATGTCCTGCCCATGCCCATTTCCTCTTCTTAATTTCCACTAGAATATCGGTAACCTGAGTTATTTCTCTGACCAACCCTGCACGCTTCCTATCTCTTAATGTTACCCCTACCATTTTTCGTTCCATAGCCCTCTGGGTTGTCCTCAACTTAAGTAGAACTCTCTTGGTTAGCCTCCACGTTTCAGCCCCATAGGTGAGTACAGGTAAGATGCAACTTCAAATAGATAATAGGAACCTTCAAATCATGTCTTGATATACCGATAACCTTAAGGTTAGAGCTCATTACTGTGCCTGTATATTTGCTTCATACCTCTTCTCCCCACATCGTCACTCACGCATCATACTCCTCTTTCTTCTCTTCCTCTCTCCTAGTGCAGAGAAGCAGCACAGATAGTCAACTTTCCACAGACCTCTCTGCGTTTTGTTTCAATAAACATATCTACTTGCCCACTGCCCTTCCTCCTCAGTTCCTCATGTTGCCTTTTTGGTGTAGAATTTGCGCTGCCTTGCATGCAGTATATTTTTGCGGAAAGTAATTAGTTACGATGTCACACTACCATCTTTGCATGTGATGTAGTGGAGAGCCTTTTGAACTGTTTCATTCAGGCGGTTCAAACCTCGAAGGGTAAACAAAACATAAAGTCTGCATAAAACGATTATAGCTACATTCCGTTTTACAGTTCGATATTGGATGTGACAAAAGGCTGATAATACGATCGATGAGTAAAGGTGAAGTATGAGCCCGAAAGTCCTTCTATGATTCCGGAAATCAATGCAGAAGGCAAAAATCTTCAACTGAAAAAGCATTTTCGCACACCATGAATCGAAGATAGACTGGCCTATAAATCTGAGCCGTCACAACCAAGAACTTGGCAAGGCCAGCACGCTACAATTAATTAGCCTATGCAATGACTGTTGGTTTCTGTGGTTTAACTTGGAGCTGGGCACAAGTTCCGGCCCGCCCCACGGGCCAGAGTTCGGGCCGCTTGGCAGCACTTTTGCTCGGGCTCAGGCTTGGGCCGGGCCCAGGCCAAGTTATATTTTTCTCGGGCGGGCCAGGCCGCTACGGACACCCCAATCAACATACATCATATGCGAAAGCGGAATTACGGCCATAGTGCAAGCTAGACTTGGTTGTTCTTGTTGCAGTGTGTACATGGGCCACGGGCCGCAAACTTAACTGCGCGATAAACGTCTAGAATACACA
This sequence comes from Amblyomma maculatum, assembly GCF_055883805.1. Taxonomy (NCBI): domain Eukaryota; kingdom Metazoa; phylum Arthropoda; class Arachnida; order Ixodida; family Ixodidae; genus Amblyomma; species Amblyomma maculatum. The sequence goes on from NC_139345.1 coordinate 135,717,533, forward strand.
GCATATTCCTTCGTCCTCCCTAAGCAAGAGCTTCCGAATTCTTTCCCGGCGTCGAACTGCTTTTCCTCACCGCCTCTTCGCCGCGACCGGATCTTAGGTAGCTGTCAGTGAGCAAGCAAAGCGCCCGGTTCAGGGCGATTTAGTTCCGAGTTTCGCATCTCCGCTTTGGTAACACCGGCGCTGATGTTACGTATTCGTTTCAAGATTCGCGCGAAGCTGTCGCCTATAAAACATCTCTATTATGACTTACTCCTGTCTCGACATAGCCTTGTCTAAAGCTAGACATAGCTGAAAGCATCTTTGGTGCAAGAGCTTCTTGCTGTTTCTCTTGCTGCGAAAGAATCATGTGAAAGGCACACGTTGAGCCAGGCGAGTACTTAGACAAAAAATCGACTCTTTGATTAGGTTTTGAGCTAGCGCACATTTGGGGAAGCAAACAAGCTGTTTACCAAAAACTTGGTTTCCTATCGAAGAATGTGTTAATTACAGCAGCCACAAGTTTGGTTTGGTTTCTGAGGTTTAACGCCGCAAAGCGACTCAGGCTGTGAGAGACGCCATAGTGGAGGACTCTGGAAATTTCGACCATGCTGGGGTTTTCTAACGTGCACTGACAACGCACAGCACGCGGGCGCCTTGCTTTTCGCCTCCACCGAAAAGCGACCGCCGAGGCCTGGATTCGATCCGGCGTCCTTAGGAACAGTAGTCGAGCCCCGTAACCACTGCGCCACACTGGCGGGGTGCAGCCACAAGTAGTAGCACCAAAAGAAACTTCAACGCTGCCAGGTTCATTATCCAAGAGCGGCGTAAATTCTTCAATTCGATTATTAATTCATTTTTACACATTACGTTAATTCAACGTACTTCCTATGGCATTAAATATTCAGCAAATTTTTCATTCAAAACGTTAGTACTCAAGATTTTAATATCTTGATAAACTTATCACCCGAAAACTATTTTATTCTTTATTATCGCTTAAACTGCGATCATATAGCATGTAGGGCCGGGTCGGGCTCGGGCTATAAATTTAAGTGCCGGGTAGGGCCGGGCGCAGCCCTTATTCGAGTCGGACCGGACCGGGCATGGGCCTGTAGAGTCGGGCCCGGGCCGGGCTTGGGATAAAAATTTCGGCCCGCGAAATCTCTACTTTAACATCCCAAAGCAGTTCAGGCTATGAGACGCCGTAGTGGAAGACTCCGGAAATTTCGACAATATGTTTTTTTTTTTCTTCTGCAATGACATCGCACAGCACGCGGGCGCCTTCATTTTGGCTCCATCAAAAAATGGCTGCCGAGGCCGGGTTTCGATCCCACATTCTTTCCAGTGGCCGAGCGCCCTGACCACTGTGCCACCCCTCGCTTTCTTTTTCTTGATTGCCAAGTTTATAACCACGTTTTACAAATAAAGAACATTACCTTTGCCTCGCGCACCCTCGTTTTACCTGGTTGTACTGATCTTTAATCAGTAAATAACGCTTAATTAGGTCAGTTGTCATTTCTTTTTTGTATTGTCACGTAGTGGTGACGAGGTCGACGACACAAATGAAGGGGTCGATGATTGCACTAAAGAAATCTTTATTCGGGCTGACTTGAGGCCGCAAAAGAACTGAGCAACTCGGCGGCGGCGATAGCAACAAACGCGCTCGTCGGTCGTCGAACAAAGAATGCTCGTAACACTCGGCAACGCTCAATTTAAAGGCTACACAGGACAATCTAGATAACGTCGCAAACAGCTACCAGCACGGGCTGGAACATTGTGGAAAGACACCCGAGTGGCCGGAACCTTCGAGACAGATTCGGCGCATCTTGTGCTGCAACAAAACTGATAAAGGTGTCACTCGTGACATCGAGCATTAACAAACAAAGATTACGGAACTGATACGCGGTCCAGAATCAGAGTGATAAGCCCGTATGCCGGCGGCTGTTAAAAAACAACAAATACTGTTTTGAAGGTTTCGCAGCATTACTCCCCCCTTAAAAAAACATCGCTTCGATGTTCCAAAACAAAGAAACGTAAACATAAACACTGCAAAGTTTAAACACCACAGATTATTTAACGCGCGTAATATGGCTTCAGTCGTACAACATGTATGTACAATTTCTGGGCGTGCGCGTCGCCGTTGTGATGCTGGCGTTCCATCGGGATTGACTTCATAGTCCAGTGGTCCGACGTGGCGAATGATTTTGTACGGCCCAAAGTATCGACGCAACAACTTTTCACTTAATCAGCGCCGGCGAACCGGTGTCCAAACCCACACTTGGTCTCCTGGATTGTACTCTGCGTGGCGCCGTCGTAAGTTGTATCGTCGGCTGTCGGTGCGCTGTTGGTCTTTAATACGCAGCCGTGCGAGTCGTCGGGCTTCCTCTGCACGCTGCAGGTAGGCGGCGACGTCGGGGGTGTCCTCGTTGGTTACGTGTGGTAGCATTGCGTCGAGCATCGTTGTGGGATCCCTACCGTACACAAGCTTGAACGGGGTCGCTCTGGTCGTCTCCTGGACTGCCGTGTTATACGCGATCACGCGAAGATGGCGTCCCAGGTCTTGTGTTCAGCGTCGACGTCCATAGCGATCATGTTCGCGATCGTTTTGTTCAGGCGCTCCGTAAGGCCATTGGTGTGGGGATGGTACGCGGTTGTTCGTCAATGGCTTGTGTGACTGTATTCCAGGATGGCTTGCGTCAACTCTGCCGTAAACGCCGTTCCCCTGTCCGTGGTGAGCACTGCTGGGGTGCCGTGTCGCAAGAGAATTTGTTCGACAAAAAATTTGTCGACTTCTGCCGCGGTACCATTGAGTAGTGCTTTTGCTTCGGCGTAACGGGTAAGGTATTCAGTGGCCACGATGATCCAATTGTTAACCATAGACGAAGATGGAAAGGGGCCAAGGAGATCCATCCCAATTTGTTGAAAGGGCATGATTGGGGGTGGAATCGGGTTTAGTAGTCCTGCTGGTCTGATCGGCGGCGTCTTGCGTCGTTGGCACTCACGACACGTCTTCACGTAGTGGGCAACTTCGGCAGGCAGTCGCGACCAGTAGTACTTCTCCTGGATTCGATGCAACGTGCGCGCAAATCCGAGGTGGCCTGCTGTGGGCTCATCGTGCAACGCCTGCAGAATTTCTTGCCGGAGGGTTTTAGGCACTACGAGAAGCTGCGCGGTCTTGTTGGGTGCGAAGTTCTTCACGAGCAGGCCATTGCTTAACGTGAAGGATGATAAATGTCGCCTGAGCACACCAGGAGGGGAAGCGGTCTTTCCTTCCAAGTAATCGGCTAGCGCTTTCAGCTCAGGGTCTGATCGCTGTTGTTCTGCGAAACTGCTGGCGTTTACCGGTCCCAAAAAGGCGTCGTCGTCATCGCCCTTCGGGGGAGCATCGACGGGAGCGCGGGATAAGCAGTCTGCGTCGGAATGCGTCCAGCCCACCTTCTTGAAGTCGTAGGCTCCATCTGGCAAGGCGGCCGGAAAGATCTTTCAAATTAGCCAGCCAGCAGAGCGCGTGGTGGTCGCTTACGACCTTGAATGGTCAGCCGTATAGGTATGGACAAAACTTAGAAGTGGCCCAGATGATTGCAAGGCACTCCTTCTCGGTCGTCGTGTAAATGACTTCGGCTTTTGTGAGGGACCTGCTAGCGTAGGCGATTACTTTATCCTGTCCAGCACTCTTCTGGACGAGAACGGCTCCTAGGCCCACACTGCTCGCGTCGGTGTGAATTTCGGTCTCGGCGTTTTCATCAAGGTGGCCAAGTACAGGAGGGCATTGCAGGCGGAGCTTAAGTTCGTCGAAGGCTTCTCCTTGCTGCGCGAATTCCCATTTAAAAGGTACGTCAGCCTTTGTAAGCTGCGTCAACGGTTCGGCGATCCGCGAAAAGTTTCTGACAAATCGTCGATAATAAGCGCACAGCCCAAGGAAACGGCACACAGCTTTCTTGTCGGCAGGCAGTGGGAATTGTGCGATTGCGCTGTTTTCTCCGGGTCTGGGCGAATACCGTCCTTGCTAACGATGTGACCTAGGAACCGGAGTTCTTCGTAGGCGAAGTGACGCTTCTCTGCTTTTAATGTTAGTCCGATGATTTGACGGCTTCCAGCACTGTCTGTAGTCGTTTTAGGTGGTCTTCAAAGTTTGACGAGAAAACAACAACGTGGTCCAAATATACCAAACAAATTTGCTACATCAAGCATGCCTCGTTGAAACGTGGCTGGTGCGGAGCAAAGGCCACATGGCATCACCTTGAACTCATAAAGGCCGACCGGTGTGATGAATGCGGTCTTCTCTCGATTTTTTTCGTCGACCTCAATTTGCCAATATCCGCTCCTGGATATTAAACTGAACATTAAAAAGACGAAGATCATGGCGTCTTGCCCTATCAAGTCCTGGAGCATCAATGGACAAGAAGTGGAAGCTGTGACAGATTTTCTGTTCTTGGGCGCCAAGATTACCTCGGAAGGAGACTGCAGCCATGAAATTAGGAGACGCCTGCTTCTGGGAAAGAGAGCAATGGTTAGCCTTGACCGCCTAGTAAAGAGCAGAGACATTAGTCTGCCAACCAAGATCCGTATAACCCGTGCTATGGTCTTTCCAGTTGTGATGTATGGATGCGAGAGTTGGACTGTGAAAAAGGCTGACCGCCGAAGAATTGACGCGTTTGAATTGTGGTGCTGGCGAAGACTCTTAAGAGTTCCTTGGACTGCCAGAAGATCAAATCAGTCGATATTGTCGACCATAAACCCTGACTGCTCATTGGAGGGTCAAATTCTAAAGTTAAAGCTCAGCTACTTTGGTCATCTGATGAGAAGAGAGGAGTCGCTGGAGAAAGATTTGATGTTGGGAAAGGTTGAGGGTCGCCGGAGAAGGGGTAGGCAGCGAACGCGATGGTTAGATGGCATTCTCGAGGCATTGCAGATGAAGCTATGTGATGTTAAGAAGATAGTGAGAGACCGCAAAGCGTGGCGTGACATGGTCCATAGGGTCACGAAGAGTCGGACACGACTGAACGCCTGAACTGAACTGAACTGAACTGCTCTTCAAGTCCATCGATGAGAAGTACCTTGCATTGCAGAGCCGGTCGAAAGTGTCGTCGATGCGGGGAAGCGGGTAGGCATCCTTCTTTGTTATGCTATTCAAGCGGCGGTAATCAACGCAGAAGCGAAGTGTGCCGTCTTTCTCCTTGACTAAAACGACTGGTGCCGCCCAGGGGCTGTTCGATGGCTGGATTACGTCATCACGCAGCATTTCCTCAACTTGATCGCGAATGGCCTGCCGTTCTCGCGGCGATACACGGTAAGGGCTTTGGCGCAGAGGTCGGTCGTGTTCGTCCGTTATAATGCAGTGCTTGGCCAGTGGTGTTTGTCGTACCTTCGATGATGACGAGAAGCACTCTATGTAGCTTCGAAGACTGCGAATCTGGTTTTTCCTGTTTTGGGTCAATACTGGGTTGATGTCAAATTTGGGCTGACGGAATTGGTCCAGTGCGTCTTCCAGTGGGTGGTCGTGGAGGGCAAATACGTCTTTGAGGTCCGTTAATTCGTCGAGAAAAGCGATGGTCGTGCCCTTGTTTAGATGCCAGTATTCTTCAGTGAAGTTTGTTACCAGCACCTGAGCTTTTCCTCTCCGGAATTTCGCGATGCCTCATGCGATGCCGATACCTTGTTCCAAGAGCAATTGGATATTTCCTTCAACGATGCCTTCAGCGGTTTCGATGTCTGTGCTACCTACGCTGACGGCGACGCTTTATCGGGGAGGCAGTGTCAATTCTCCGTCGAGGACGTTTAGAGCGACGTGTTGCGTCGAAGTCGTCGTAGCAGGTATGGCTTTGTCTGCAGAGATCTTGATGAGCTTGAATCGGAGGTCGATAATCGCCCTATTTTCATTTAGGAAGTTTATGCCTAAAATCACGTCGCGGGAACACGGCTGCAAGACCACAAAGCTGGCGGGGTAGGTAATTACGCCCATTTACGGTTATTCTCGCAGTACATCGTCCCGATGGAGTAATCAGGTTGCCACCTGCGGTGCGAATCAGCGTGCCATCCCAAGCGGTTGTAACTTTCCTGAGATGGGAGGCTAGCGGTCCACTGATGACTGAATAGTGCAAGACGACATAATGCAGCTGCATAGTCCATCGCTGCTGATTCATGCACTGGAGCCGTCGGAGTCGTCGCTTGAGGAACGCCCAGCACCTGCTGAACTTCTTCACGGACGACGTCCGCGAGCGTCGCCACCTGGGGTTGTTGCGATGATGGCAGCATTCGGCGGAGCACCTCTCGCACGATCTCCCGGATGAGGTCCCGAAGGTTCTCTCCGCTTGCAGATGCGCTGGGGTAGTGGCATCAGTAGTCTGGTTGAAGTGGTCGCTCGTAGTACCGCATCCGGGTGTCCAAAGTCTTCTCGATGGTCAATGCTTCACTTTCAAACTCTTCTACAGTTTTCGGCGGGTTCCGGAAAAGCCCCGCAAAAAGCGACTCTTTATCTCCTCGCATTAGGAATTTCACTCTCTCACCTTCGGTCATGTTAGGGTCGGCGCGGCGAAACAGGCGTTTCATCGCCTCTATGTAGACCAGGACGGGCTCGTTTGGTTGTTGAATTCTTGATTGGAGGAGGGCCTGAGCTCTTTCTTTTCGGACAGAACTTGAAAAGGCCATCACGAACTGTGCTTTGAATATCTCCCAATCCTTGAAAGAAGTATCGTGATTTTCAAACCAAATTCGGGCATGTCCTTGAAGAACAATGTAGACCTGCCTGAGTTTCGCATCGTCGTTCCAGCCATTGAAATCTGCCACACGGTCAAAAAGGTCCATCCAATCTCCCGCATCTTCGTCCGGTAGTCCATAGAAGCAGGGGGGCTCACGTGGGTGGACGAAAACAACCGGTGCTGTAGGCTGGGCCATTGTCAGCGTCGATGCCTTCCGAGATCGAATGGGGTCAGGCAGCAGACCGTGTTCGGGTTGTAGGCCTTGAAGTCGGCGGCTGGCTCGGTGACCTGTAGGCTGGTCTTCCAGGGCGGCAGGAACACGGCTTGGGTCTTCGCTCAAAGGCTCAAAGGCAGCACCTCCACCAGATGTCACGTAGTGGTGACGAGGTCGACGACACAAATGCAGAGATCAATGATTGCACTACAGAAACCTTTATTTGGGCTGACTTGCGCCTGCAAAAGAACTGAGCAACTCGGCGGCGGCGATAGCAACAGACGCGCTCGTCGGTCTTCTAACAAAGAATGCTCGTCACACTCGGCAACGCTGAATTTAAAGGCTGCACAGAACAATCTAGATAACGTCGCAAACAGCTACCAGCACGGGCTGGAACATTGTGGAAAGACACCCGAGTGGCCGGAACCTTGGAGACGGATCTCGGCGCATCTTGCGCTACAACAAAAATGATAAAGGTGTCACTCGCGACATCGAGCATTAATAAACAAAGTTTACGGAACTGATACGCGGTCCAGAATCAGAGTGATAAGCCCGTATGCCGGCAGCTGTTAAAAAACAACAAATACTGTTTTGAAGGTTTCGCGGCAATATGGAGGTAGTCTTTTGTAACATAATCTCATGCTGCATATAACTAAACGATTTCATAAAATAAAAAAAAAATTCCTGCTGCATTGGTTAACTGCTAGACATTTGGAACGTAAATCATTTCCTTTGCTTTTACAGCGCCATTTCAGCACTTAAGTTCGGGAACCATATTGTTAGCCCTTGCCAGTGCAGCTTTGCTAAGAGAAGTCCATTATCCACGCTTAGCTCTCTCTCTTCCTTTACACAGGGCAGGAGGTCTGCCCTGATGGGTCTCCCCTTCAACGCCGTGGAATCCTTCGAAGACTCCGGTCTTCGACAAAGTCGTCCCTGCGGGGACCAGTCTCGAGACCGTCGTCGACGCAGCGGCCTCGATGGTGGGTTTACCCGAAGTTTACTGCGTCAAGCATATGGGCGCCCAGTCTTTTCAAGTTACAGTGAGGAGCATGGCATCCATGTCTCTAATCGTTGACGCCGGCTGCCTCGTCATCGGCAGCGAGCGTGTACCAATCGTCCCTGTTGGGCCTCAAGTTACCACCGTGGCCCGCCTTTTCCTGCCGTCTTATGTTTCAAATGAAGCACTCGTCCAGGTCCTGAGCCAGCATGGTAAAGTCCTATCCGTCAGTGTGGGCCAGATGAGCTCCCGTAAGGGTGTTCTCACTGGGACACGGTATGTGCAGATGGAGATGTCTGCATCGTCACCAGTACCCAACTATCTACGCGGCGCCGGGCATCGCGTAACCTTTGACTATAAAGGTATGCAGCGTGCTTGCCGGCGATGTGGCTCCTCGGATCACTTTCGGGCGCATTGTTCAGCGCCTTTTTGTGGACGCTGTGGTATCCACGGTCATCAAGGCAAAGGCTGCACTTTGCCCTGCGGACGCTGCAGTGATGCCCACCCGACAGTGACGTTCCCGGTACGCCGTTCCTACCCGGACGCAGCGGCAAGTGCGTTTTCTCCGCTTACACCCATGAAGCCTACAGTACCGGCCCCATCTGCCAAGCCAGCTGAGTCGGATAATGCAAAGAGGAAGTGCAAATGGACTCAGTAGAGGGCACGACATCAAAAACGTTGACGAATTTGTCTACTGGTACAATGCCGGAAGGAACGGCCTGCAGTGATGACGTGCCGTTTGACAAGCATACGACTGGTCCATCCCAGCCTGAGATTGCTTGCGCGACGGCGGCTGACGTCGTGGTGGCCCCCGGCCGGATCGTCGTGTGAGCCTACTGCTACCGAGGCAGCTCCTGCCACATCGTCACCGAAGCCTCCGTGCACGGCTAAAGTTCGCGGAGTTCAAGACAAGCATGGAGTTCGCAGAAAGAAGGTGGAGTCGTCATCTAAGCCTTTGACTCCACCAAAAACCCGCGCTGCGCTCGGAACGCAGGCTGGTCGTATTATGAAGCTGGCGGCGACGCCGGCCACTGCTGGCGTTTCTAGTATTCGTGGAGCCTTGTGAAAGCAAACCGAGCGCGGGAAGAAGCTTCCGGCATTACGAAAGAATTTAAAGGAGACATCTGAGGTTGTGAGCCAAAAACAGGATGTGGACGATTCCAGCAGCTCTTTCAGCCTTGGTGTCGGAGACACTCCGTCGCTTTCACCGCTCAGTGAATGTGATATGGACATCGAGCTCTAGCGAGAAAGGAATAAGCGCTGTGTTTCATCACCGACCTCAGGATCGGATGCGGCACAAGAAGGTCGCCCGGAGGAACTCCCAAGAAGTGCCGTCCTTCTTCAGGAGGGCCGGGAAACTCCGCCTCATGTGAGCGCAAGTACTTTCGTTGGCCGCCTCAGGGCGCGCATCTGCCTTAGTGGCGTTCCACATTCAACATCCGATAAGGCATTAGGACTGAAAATTCTTTCTTTAAACGCTCAGGGGTTTCGCAATATGCGAAAACAAACAGAAATAGTAGATTTGGCTTTCAGAACAAACTGGGATATGTTGTGTCTTCAGGAAACAAATTTTACTAATCTTACTGATGTGTTGGCCTTTAAGCGCGATTTTCATTTGGAGTGCTTTTCTTTCGCCACTCCGCGCTCGAGTGGCTTAGGAGTTATGGTGCTAAATAGATCCGTTTTGCGCGATCATCACTTCACTTATGACGGGTTTGGGCGTGTGCTAGCGTTCGATTGCTTATTTTCGGCTGTGAGGTTACGCATCTTGTGCATTTATGTTTCGGCGGGCCCAGCCTTAGTAATAACTTCTTTAAAGTGTTGGATGTTTACTTTTTAGACGGCCGCCAAGTAATAACAGTGGGCGATTTTAATTGTGTCATAGACTCACATGTTGATGTTCAAGGCCCTGGTCGAGGGCGACCGACTGGGAACATACGTAAGCTGCTGCGCCTGGTTCAGCATTTTACGCTTCTTGATGCGCACGAACTCATGCATGTGTCGCATTTCTGCTGGACATTGCGTCGTGGTTCATCTGCGAGCAGGCTAGACCGCGAATATGTGCCGCAGTCCCTTTCAAACGTATGTGCCGGCTATGGATGTTGTGACCTTGCCTCAGACGCCCATTCATATTTCTGACCACCGGCCAGTCATGCTCAGCCTTTCCTTTCCTAGCGCTGGCGCATTTCGCCCGTGGTGTTTTGATGTGCGCGTACAACACGATTCGCGTTCGCGTTAGAGCTTGTCGCGAGCTTTACGCGTTTCGCTTTCTGACAGTATACTGGAAATGAATGGCACACGCTCAAATCAATTTGGCGCATGCACACTTCAGTAGACGGTCGTGCACTACGTCATCGAGTGTCTCAGGAGCTGGTAGACACGGCTGTAAAGATCCGCATCGCACACAGAGCGGGTTGGCATACCCCTCTGATGCGCGCCTGGTGCGAGTAGTTACATAGCTGATATCAGTGCCTTATTGGAGCCTCGTCCCTTTCGGCGGCGGCCTGGCGTGGAAGGCGTAGTCCATCTGCACATCCTGAGGTGCTTCGATTTGCGCGGAAAACTTGCATCCATGACTCAGCATTGAGCGGAGCGCCCGATTGTATGCGTTTCTTGACGCACTTCAAACTAATGGCGTGTTCAGATGCTACGATTGATGTAGGAGCTGTAGAGATGCATCAAATGTTAGCTGGGTTGCCGCTGGTCAGGCCGGAGATGCATGACGTGCTTTGTGCACTTACCTCTTTAGAAGAGGTAAAGACAGCTTTAGAGTCAATGAAACGCGGGTCAGCGCTTGGGCCTGATGGGCTCCCTGTGGAACTTTGGGTTTCTGGGACGTGGTCGGTACAGCACTGACCAATGTCCTTCGACAGTGCTTTGAGCATTTAGATTTTCCGCCCAGTTTTCGAAAAGGGAGCGTAATTTTGATCCCAAAACATGATCCTGGATCATCTCGACCAGACGTGTGGAGGCCGAACACCCTTCTAAACGTAGACTACAAAGCTCTCGCAGCCATCGTGGTTCGGCGCTTGAGGGGTGTGATGGCCTCCCTTATTGGTTGTCATCAGGTGTGCTCAGTTCCTGGCAGGGAAATACATAGGCTATCATATGCCACTCGAGACAACAGAGACGCTCAGCTAGTGGTGTCCTTGTTTCTTTAGATCAAGAAAAAGCTTTTGACCGGCTAGAGCATGCCTACGTATGCGTTCTGAATGCTTTTCAGTTTCCGCAAAATTTGATTGATTGATTGAATGTCCTTTATTGAATGGGAAGGCTCATGGCCATGGATGAGGATAAGGGGGAGTAGGCATAATCTTCATTGTTTAGGTCGTCACTCGAATCACATTGCTCTAACCAGGCCACTAAGCGAGCCATACTTGGCAAATATCATCTCTGTGTTAGCATCAGTTTCTAGAAGGGAACGGTAGTTCAGGCGGTAGGGTTCGATCTCGGGGCGTCCAGTAGAAAAAGCAGGGCATTCCCAAAGTAAATGAGATATGCCGCCTCAGGTTAGAGTCGTACAGTGGGGGCACGTAATCATTTTCTCCGTATACTGACGCCAGCGGGCCATAATACGTGGCGTGTAAGCCGCATGGGCGATGAGCTTATTCAAAAATACTTCTTGACTTCGGGTGAGGTGGGTTCTTCTCGTAAAAGGTGGGTCTGGTGTGGCCACCTGCATGCGATGCTGACTGAGGCTACGAAGACTGGTCCGAGTATAGTGCATAAGGGCAAGAGAAGCGGTGAGTTGCCCGCCCAAGGTCGAATAAGGATGAAGCAAGGGGGGTGGGGAAGTAAATGTTGACATCCCACTTGCCAAGGCAGCCGCGGCGTGTACCGCCGCATTGCCCCCTGATTCGTCCGAGTGACCTGGGGTCCAGTGAATAGCGACAGTTCTGGTCGCGAGTTGGTGGCGTTTCATGTTTAATTAAAAGCATGTATAATGGCATTCAAAGCCCACTGGCGGTGGATAGGTGGGAAAGTGCCCCTTTCCCTGTGACCCGCGGTGTCAGGCAAGGTTGTCCCCTCTCGCCTCTTTGTTTGCTCTCAGCTTAGAGCCTTATTTGAAGGCCCCGCCGGGGTGGTGCAGTGGTAAGACGCCCGACTACTGTGCCGGAGCACCCGGGCTCGAACCCGACCTCGGCGGCTGCGTTTCGATGGAGGCGAAACGAAGAGGCGTCGTGTGCTGTGTGTTGTCAGCGCACGTTAAAGATCCCCAGGTGGTCGAAATTACTCCGTAGCCCTCCACTACGGCTCCTCTTTCTCTCTTTCCACTTTCACTCCCATCTTCCTCCCTTCCCTTACGGCGCGGTTGCGGTGTCTACAGAAAAACAAGTGAGACAGTTACCGCGCCTTTCCCTTCCTATAAATAAATAAATCAGTTATTTCAAGGCTATAATTACAGACCAAAGTATCCGTGGCCTCCCTCTGTGCCGGAGTTCCCGGGTTCGAACCCGACCACGGCGGCTGCGTTTCGATGGAGGCGAAACGAAGTGGCGTCCGTGTGCTGTGCGATGTCAGCGCACGTTAAAGATCCCCAGGTGGTCGAAATTACTCCGTAGCCCTCCACTACGGCTGCTCTTTCTCTCTTTCCACTTTCATTCCCACCTTCCTCTCTTCCCATACGGCGCGGTTCGGGTGCTTCCTTTTTGCCCCGCCGGGGTGGTGCAGTGGTAAGACGCCCGACTACTGTGCCGGAGTACCCGGGTTCGAACCCGACCTCGGCGGCTGCGTTTCGATGGAGGCGAAACGAAGAGGCGTCCGTGTGCTGTGCGATGTCAGCGCACGTTAAAGATCCCCAGGTGGTCGAAATTACTCCGTAGCCCTCCACTACGGCTCCTCTTTCTCTCTTTCCACTTTCACTCCCACCTTTCTCCCTTCCCTTACGGCGCGGTTGCGGTGTCCACAGAAAACAAGTGAGACAGTTACCGCGTCTTTCCCTTCCTATAAATAAATCAGTTACGTTGGCTGCGTTTCGATGGAGGCGAAACGAAGAGGCGTCCGTGTGCTGTGCGATGTCAGCGCACGTTAAAGATCCCCAGGTGGTCGAAATTACCCGTAGCCCTCCACTACGGCTCCTCTTTCTCTCTTTCCACTTTCACTCCCACCTTCCTCCCTTCCCTTACGGCGTGGTTGCGGTGTCCACAGAAAACAAGTGAGACAGTTACCGCGCCTTTCCCTTCCTATAAATAAATCAGTCCACAGAGCAAGTGTTACAGTTACTGCGCCTTTCCCTTCCTGTGAACCAATTTAACTTTTTAACTCCCTCTCCCAGGCTGTCAGACGCTGCGTGCGACTGCTTACGCGGATGATATTACGTTGTATCTACGTGATGAAGCGAGCCTGCTGCGCTGCCTTAATCGTTTTGACAGATACGGCAAGGTGTCTGGGGCTGCTCTCAATTTTGAAAAAGTATATATTGTTACGGACGACAAGGAAGAAGTAGCGGGCAGTGGCGCGGGCAGGAGAACTCGCGCTAGGCCCGCGAACATTCATTAAACGTCATCTACCATCGTTATCGGTCATGTTCTGTCTCCTCTCTTCATCGGCTTGCCGCTTCGTAACATTTGGTTGGAGGTGAGGGGTACGGCATCCCCATTCTCGCCTTGGAGCATCGACGCTATCTTCAAACCGGGACCATCACCGATGGCTCAGGGACATCGCCGAGCAGCTTCGCTCCAGCCATTCAAGCCCAGACCTAACAACTACCACCGCCCACCCAGGCAGCACAAGACCCCGGGCCAATATTGTCAGTGAGTTGGTAGAGATAGCCCTATGTAGGCCCAGCGCTGCCATCTTATGGCTGGTATTGGTTGTGCCATTTTATAACACGTCCAACACTGGCCCTGAGGATTACATGGGTAACCAATATTGTTCGTACCTATTTATAATGATGACAACATTGGCCCGTCGATGCCCTCACAATATCGGTGGTACCATTATTCGAGGATGGCAATGATGGGCCTGGATATCCGGCGTATCACCGGTGTTGGCGCTGCCAAGAGGTAAGGATGGCTATAACGGACAGCATTAGCCGTCAGTCCACTGATGTTGGCCAGTATTCGACATATGCTGGACAATAATGTGAGCTCTGTTACAATGGCCCGCCAGCGTATTTGGGTTTGCTCGGTACGGTGGCTCCGCAAGGGACAAAACGACAGAAGAGACGAAGAAAGCGGGCTGTTCCGACTAGCATCTACCGCCCCCAGGAGCCGAGCAGCCTAGCGATTAGCGGCGCATGCTTTTTCAATGGGCGTCATGCTGGATGCGGCACTAGCTTGAGAAAGCCTATACTACTACTACTACTACTACTACTACTACTACTACTACTACTACTATTATTATTATTATTATTATTATTATTATTATTATTATTATTATTATTATTATTATTATTAGTAGTAGTAGTAGTAGTAGCAGTAGTAGTAGTAGTAGTAGCAGTAGTATAGAGGAAGACTGGTTTCACTAAGTTGGCACTGAATTGTCTGTAGGTAACGGCCAAATTAACTGGCTAAATATTATCTAAAATGGGCAGGACATGTAGTGCGAAGAGAGGATAACCGATGGTCGCTGAGGGTAACAAACTGGATTCCAAGGGAAGGAAAGCGTAGCAGGGGGCGGCAGAAAGTTAGGTGGGCGGATGAGATTAAGAAGTTCGCAGGGGTCAAGTGGATGCAGCTAGCACAAAACCGGGTTAAGTGGAGAGATATGGGAGAGGCCTTCGCCCTGCAGTGGGTATAATCAGGCTGATGATGATGATGATGATATTATCTTCACAGTTCTAATTATTAATGATAATAATATTAATTGGTACACAGGAAGGGAACGGCGAAGTATCTGTCACAATTGTGTCTGTGGACACCAAGGGATGAAGGTGTCCACAGACTCAAGGGGAGGAGAGAGAAAAAGGAGCCGTAGAGGTGGGCTATGGAGTAGTTCAGGTGTCCACAGACACAAGTGTGACAGATACTGCGCCTTTCCCTTTCTGTGAACCAATAATTATTATTATTATGATTAATTAAACTGTGAAGATAATATTTAGCCAGTTAATTCGGCCGTTAACTAGACAATTCAGTGCCAACTTCGTGAAACGCGTCTTCTATACTACTACTACTACTACTACTATTACTACTACTACTACTACTACTACTACTACTACTACTACTACTTATACTACTACTACTAATAATAATAATAATAATAATCACATAAATATTACTGTGTATGATTATCACTATTATTTAGTAGTAGTAGTAGTAGTAGTAGTAGTAGTAGTAGTAGTAGTATAGGCTCTCTCAAGCTAGTGCCGCGTCCAACGTGACGCCCTTTGAAAAAGCATGCGCCGCTAATCGCTAGGCTGCTAGACTCCTGGGGGCGGTAGATGCTAGTCGGAACAGCCCGCTTTCTTCGTCTCTTCTGTTGCTTTGTCCCTTGCGGAGCCACCGTACCGAGCAAATCCAAATACGCGGCCCGCCAATGTCAGATATACACTGGGATACCTTACATATCAACAGTATTGGCATTGCCCTTTCATAAGGATGGCTATATCGAACAGCGTTAGCCATTACTCCACTGACGTTGGCTAATATATGGCATATGCTGGACAATACTGTCAGTTCTGTTACCATGTCCCGCCAGATGCATTGGCATACACTTTAGTCAACATGTCTTGTCTATTTCACCTACTGGTCAATATTAGATGCAAATTAGCATGTCCCTATTGCAAAACCCAGCATCTCCAGTGCGAAACCAGTAAGATTTTCGCGCTGGTTTTGCACTGGATCTGCTGGGCACGCTGGAGGTCTGCGATATTCACTGGAGCAGTAACGGGAAGAGACTGGTTGCACTGGTGCGATGGAAGAAAAACGCTGGGATTAGCCTTTTGACGCTGTGTGTGTCGCTGGCATCCGCAATGCACTGGGAGAAGCGCAGTATGTGCGCTGGGGCCGCACTGGTCCCAGTGCCCCAGTATAGCCGGTGCGGCCTGCGGCGTCAGCCGGAGTAGCATCCCTCAGGGGCCGACAGGGCAACAGCGTACTTTCAATCGACCATCGGGGGGCATATGAAAAATATGGTTCAAGCAAGCGCTTTTTGCTGCGAAGTCGTTGCGCATTTGTAAGAAAACAAAGGCAGTATCTTTTTCTAGTTTCCATTTTTCGATAGGTCGTTTCGAGAGAGACAACGACCGCCGCACCTCGATCTCATGACACACTGGCGATTAACGCACAACTAAAGCTGGAATTGAATAATGTGGGTTACCATGCATAACTAACTTCACAGCTGATCTTAAGGGCACTCTAACACAATGATTACTGCCGAAATGTTCAATGCGGGCTCAATGGCAGGCGAGCTTAGCCTGCACCACGCCCCAGTATAAACAGCAAAAAGAAAAACTAAAACCAGGAAGAGAGTTTACCGAGCGATGGGCCCATGAGAGAAAAAGCAACAACATACAGCGCTTGTTATACATTATATTTGGCCTGTTCCTCAAGCTTTTGCGCTCCTTCTAACTCTGCGCATAAAGCAGCCGAGCCCTCGGTCCTCGCAACGCTTCCCGCAATGTTTACATACAAATAAGGTTTAGTTACACGCAATTAGGGTCATCGCTGCGGCTCTTGCCGGTATTGAAGCTTGGTCGCACTTTTTTTCTTGAAGGCCTCTACTAAAGCTCCGTGTTCAGAGAAAATTACGCCCATGGTAGCAGAGCACCACTCAAGAGCCGGCGTTGGTAAATTTGCCAGCGATGTCAAACTCCACATGTTAAAATGATTCCAGTGCACAAAATAGCGCGCATAAGCACCCAGAACATTAGTTGCAAGTCGTGAGAGCAGACAGCAAGCTAAAATGGTCAAGAAGTTGCAATTTTTAGAGCGGTAGCAATGGCATGTAGACTGCAAAACATGAAGTCCCAACCTTATAAATGCGGGTCATGATATAAAATGCAGGAATGTTTCAAGAAGGTGGCCGAGTTTCATGCATTATGAATAATGTCAACATTAGTGCGTTTAGGTTACAAGCAGCCGAAGTGAAGGTGCTCGCGTATGCAGACGACATCGTTATTTTTACGGTTGACCAGGAGAGTATCACCGAGGCTGTCAAATGTATCCGTGAGTTCTCTCAAGTTACCGGTAGCAGGGTGAACTGGGCCAAGTGCCTTGGGCTCTGGCATGGACAGTGGCCGTCGAAACCAGATCGCTTTGCCAATGTTACGTGGACAGACACACCGACCAAGTACTTGGGCGTCGAGCTGGATGCCTACCGCGAAAGCGAGCATTATTGGAAAGGGCAAATGACCGAACTACGGGAGAGAGCCGAGAAGTGGAAAGGCGCCAACAGGTCGATTTTTGCCAGAGCTACTGTATGCAATCTTTTTTTTTATCAGCAAACTTTGGTTCGCAATGCAAGTTTTGAGTTGTTCGCGCGTAAACGTACAGAAGTTACACAGGATTTTCGCCGTTTTTGTTTGGGCAGGTAAATGGGAACGCTGCAGCAGGACGAATTTGTTCCGTCGGGTAAAAGACGGCGGTTTGGGACTCGGCCATCTGTTTTTACGAAAGGTGGTCAACCGGTTTTTGTTTTTTCGGGATGCTTCGAACCCTTTCTTACGCACCGTCTGCCAAGTTAGGCTACGGCGTCTACTGCCGGAGTTTGTCTCCACCGAAGAAGCTACGGGTGGGATTCTGGTTATTACAGGGAGGTCGTCGCTAGTGTAAGATTTCTTTCAGTGCGTTTTTCTAATGAATATTTGTCCACTGTAAAACGAAAAAAGCTGTATCGCGATTTATGTGACATTGTTTTGCCACAACCCTTGTACAGAACCTTATACAGTGGAGGTCCGGGCAGAGATGTGTCGAAGAGAGTAAAGAAAATGCAGGTGTCGCCAGGAGCTAAGACATTTTTCTTTAAATTACACACCGGAACATTATCAGTAAAGAAGTTTTTGGAGGAAAGGGATTTTTTTTTACCGTGGGGGGCGCACTGTTTAATCTGCAAGCAGCCGGAAACAATAGACCATGTTTTTTTGCATTGTTGGGAAGGGGTTTATTTCTGGGATGTTTTGCAACGTACGATAAAGAAAGAATTTCCACTAGACTCCCACGGCATCCGGTATTTAAGCATTAATGAAGATGGCGTTCCGTATGATTTAATCATGCTCATGGGCCTCCACTCTATATGACGCTCCAGAATGGCGGGCTATCACTGCGACAGGGACGCTCGACCCGCTAGAATATACTTTCGAGAAAGTGTGAATTGGTTTATTGCCATACAGAAAGTGGCTGCTGACCCTCCCGAATGGCTCTCAAGGGTAGAGCCTTTGCTGTCGTTGCGGGAGTTTTAATGTACTGAGACGAAGCCAGCCTGACATTGGCTGATGATGACCTTCCAATATGTACTTTGTTTTGTGTTATTCGTGTTGTGTTCTTGTGAAATGGTATGAACCAAAGCCAGGAAATAAAGAAAAAAAAAAAGAAGGTGGCCGAGTGGTTAGCGTGCTGAGCTAATGATTGATATGTGCCTAGGGACTGAGTTCGAGGCGCGCATGGTGCACTAACTTTTTTCTTTATTTACGTTTTTTTATGTACCTAACTTGTTTCGTTGCTTTTTAATTTTATCCCACGCCTTTTTTTCTCCGGGCGAACAGTGCCGCCAGTGCGGAGCGTCCCAGTATGCCGCGTCCCAGTGCGCCCAGTTTCCAGCGTCATACTGGGACCATAATCAGGTATGGCGCTGGGACGCTGGCACCCAGTGGCACTGGTTTTTGCAATAGGGGTGGCTGGAAATATTCCGTGGGAAACCGCATTAGCGTGCTTTTGCGGTTGGCAGGCTCATTTAATACTTGGAGTCGTTACCTGTGCTGTTATAATCGATGTTTTCAAGTTACCTTTGCAATTTTAAATACTTCGGAAATCTTGTGTCTAAATAGTTATAGTTCCGCGGTGCTGGTTTCCGTCGTATTTGCTTTAATAACACCTAGCTGTTGTTGATGTTGCTTGGGATTACACCATGTTCTTTTACACTAGATCTTCATTGATTTAATCTGGCACTGTAATCAATCCACATGTATACTGTGACGAATTTGGATGAGAGCGACGATCGGTCAACGGCGTCAAATTTCAATAAGTTCACCACCGTTTGCTGGTCCGTCAGGGCGGCGGCGGCGATAAATAGCTCCACGCCGACCGGGAGAATAGAAAGAATCAAAACGACATGTCATATATTGTGCATAGGCAATGGTTGCTACTTTTTGTATTCTATTCGGCAATGGTCTAGGTTCTGCAGCTCTGGGCGAAGAGAATTCCTAACGTTTTAGCAAATTTCTTTGCCCCCGAGTGTATTAGTTTTAACAACAAACAGATGATTACCGCCGGACACGCATGCAGTGCGATGCAAAAAAATGAGCGATAAGCGTCGGCCTATTAAGGCTCGTACGTGACTCAGATCGACTATGGCGAGCGCGCTTCCATCGAACTACACTTTAAAAATACACTAGGCCCTTTAAACTATACGAATACGAACCATCGCAGCACGTACTTTAGCTTAAACGATTTAACAATGGTGATCAAAATTAAAGCTGGGTTATTGAGCGGTAAATTAAACGTCGGTCCGCACATGCATGGACGTTCCCACATATAGCAAATCGTATCGACGCTTCCTGCTTCGTTGTCGCTCTAAGAAAAAAAATGGAGAGAAAACACTGCACGTACAATCTCAGTATGAATAATATTAAGGTTATGCTGAAACAAATAACTGGGTTACAGTTTCACTTTTATTCATCGCACTCATTCGCACATTTGTTTTTTCTCAAGCGTCCGCCCTTGTTGACGACACACCGCGCACTTCTCTTCCAGTCCACTGATGGCACTCACTCGCGCCGAAATATGGACGCTCTGTTCGCTGCTTGCTAGGTGCATTGAAAACATCACAAACAAAGGAAGAAAAACATGGAGGCACCGTTAGCGGCGCCGACTTGCCCAAGTGGATGCGCTCTGCAGGTGGGGTTGTCGGGTTACTCGCTGCGCGATGCAATCCAAGACGCAGACCCTGACGCTCCACGTGTGGTTCAAGGTGCACACGGCCGCCGCCCGGGCGGGAATTTACGACGCAATGCGTCAGCTCAGCCGCTATACTTTAAGGCTCTATTGCTTTCATATACCTCTTTGACAAACGTAGAGCTAGTGTAACTTACGTCCTAGGCTTTTCAAGAGTAGACCATTCCATACGTGTATAATCAAAAGTACGACTGCAATGACCATGGCGCATTAATCACTGATGAAATATCGCACACATACGGTACTGGCAAATGCTCTATGATTATCTTGAAACACTCATTCGGCAAACGAGTACGCCAGTTATTTGCTAAACAAACCCAGAATATTCAAATCACTGCAGTGGCAAAAATGATCGCAGAGCCAGCTAGAGTCGCCCGCGGCACGGCGGCGGACCGGCTTTCATATTTTACAAGGACTTGAAACGCGAAATATATCCGCATGCGGCTTTGTCACACTGAATTTCATAGGAAATCAAAATAGCTTCGTGTAGCAGCCAGTATACAAGAACGGCAGCTCAGCAGAACAACATTTGATTCGACGCCATGCAAGTGCATTGATAGCATAATTTGTGAATTTCTGGATTATTTTTTTTTTTGCACAAGTGCTAAAAAAAGAAGTCTGTAACGTTTCTCCGCTTTTATTCACACCTCCAAATTCGCGATTCCGTCGTCTTTCACTGCAATACAATGCTTGCGCTACATATGGCAAGAAGGAATAACTGTGGAGTTCAAAAACTAAATAAAGGAGTCGTTGTTTTACAATTAAGCTTAATTCGGTATCAAAGCTTATTTATTCTCTAACTACCTCCGTGGTGGAACAGTTACAGGCGTGCGCGGGGAAGGTAGTTTTTTTTTTTTTTTTTTTACAAATATTGTGTATGGAGAGAAGATACCCACATGTAAACTGACTTGTTCGCATTATAACGAAAAAAAAATGTGAAAGAAAAGACTGGAAACACAAATAAAATACGAAAAGGTACAGTGGGTATATCAACAACTGGATTAAAATGACATCTTTGTTTCGCACGCTCGTTCGCACAGATTTCCAGCGCCGCATTTCCGGGCTTTCATAACAGGTTTCATAGAGAAATGTGCTTTTACCGCATTTTCTTGGCCAATAAAATATACGCGAGAAACTAAACTGTGAGAAAGAAACAAGCGCCTAATGAATCGGGCCAACAAACGACTAATCTAGCAGATAGAATGATGCTGACGGTGCGGATAGACGAGAAAAAATGTAAGCATCGTATGCAACTAGCTTACAAAGAGGTGGAAAGTCGTGGTACTGAGATGCTTAGCTCAATAATTTTCAACAAACTTCAACAAGCTTTAAATCCTCATTTAAGGGTGATTGAAATATTCCACTTGATTGAGCACTATTGTATGGAAGCATTTTCGTTGGTATGCTAAAAGTGAGCAAAGTATTCGTGGTAGAACACAGCATTCAAAAAATACAACTTGAACAGGTTTGGGTGTTATAAACAAAACAGCTAGGCGCCTCTCCAGGGCGACGACGCGCTTCGCTGCTGGCACAGAGCCCTACATAGATGAGCAGCAGCAGCAGCGCGTCTATGCTGCTGCTGCTGAAAAAGCGATTACTAAAAAGCTCGAAGGATGACGCGACAATCGCTTAGCCGGCATGAGGGCGACAGCTGTATTTTGTTTCAAAGAGGGCGCTCCGTAAATGCCCACTATGCGGAGAACCCCCTACACTCTACCATGTTACATGGGCCTGTCAAAAAACACAAGTAGCACCAATAAACACCACACCAACACCGGAGCAGTGGGAGGCTGCGCTGTCCTGCTCGACGCCTGACGACCAGCTCAAGCTGATTGACAGAGCGCGCAAGACGGCAAAGGCCACTGGGGCCCTGGACGGAGGGCCCCACCAACGCCGGGAGAATTCCTTTTGTGTAAATAAAGTTTTTCATTCACTCATTCATTCATCCAACGGCCACTCGTTCGCTCGGCTCGATGTTCGGTGGCACCGCGCACGGAAAATGCTTCTTTCTTCAAGAAATATTCCATGTAAGTTTTCCCATTTTTTCATTCAGATTTCATAAAGCGTTTGTGTATACTGGAGCAAAATATTAGCCTCTTATATTGAGCATTTTTTAAATTACAAGCGTTGTCTTACATTTCATTGTTGCTGCAGGCTGCCTAAGACATGTGCTAGGGAGATTTGTCTTCTTTTAGCATGTTTATTACGTTGTTAACTTTTCAAAAGTGGTTCTCAAGTGTGCGCGACTTGATGCCGATCATTTTGCAGATTATTTCAAGTTAAACCATTACTGTTTTGCAGAGTACTGATTTTCTAAAGTAAACAACTGCGTGGCATCGTAGCCCTAAAAGCCAACTTCGGATATTCACGGCGCTACAGTGACTGGAACGGCGTATAGCCGTCGCGTGGCTCGGCCGCTCGGGTTCCCTTGGGTGACCTCGGACGGAGTCGGCGGAGTCCGGGCAAAAGCACATTTTCTCGTGTCTGCTGCGATAAAACGCTAACCGCATGAGTCGCGCGGCAGCAATATGCGCAGTGCGCTGAGGACCACTAAAGAATTGCCGCTCGGCGCTGTCGCCCAGGTTCTGGGTTTTTAGAAAATCGCTCTTGATGCTGGAACCAGCTCGCGAGGCAGCCAATCGCAAATGGCTTTGGGGTACTCACCTTCGTTGTTTCTTTTTTTGTTTTTCTTTTTTTGCATGCAAAGCTTTTTTCCCTAGTCCGGTATGAGCGAAAATCCTGCAGACGCTCATTTCGTCTGATCCGTGCATATATGAGCGCATCGAGACGGTTTAGTAAAAGCTTGGTAGGGTAGTATTGCAAAACAAAAAAGGCTAGTGTGGCTAGATATTGCTAATTTTCGAAAGTTGCAGAAAAACGCCACTGCTTTCAATCATGTCTGCATCGCAGTATAGTAGCGCGCCGCTGCGCTGGGACCATTTTTTTTTTTTTTTGGGGGGGGGGGGGGGGGGCTCGACGCTTTTTAAGAAATTTCATCAGTGTTGCTGTTTCGTGCAAGAAACTGCATGTAGCGTAACTGTACTCATTTACCAAACGAGGAGGCGGCGCTAACAAAGCAAGGCTGAAAACGCGTCTCTGTCGCTGAGGTCCTTCGCTCTGTGCGATGTGCACCAGCCGCAGCGACAGTCGTTGGCGTCGTCGTTGCGCGATGCATCGCCAGGAATTGTCGCCTATTTTTTTCTTTCTGTATTATTGCTTCAGCTGCAATAGATCAGTTGCAAAACCTACACGTCAGCTTCCCGGTGAGGCAGACATTCCTGCACAATGGCGGCATAGACTTTGGGGTAATAGTTGGGTACAGTGCTAGCACATCGCCTGACGGGTAGGGTAATTACCGCACTTCTTGCCCATTCGTCACAGTATTATTCGCGTGCGCATTGTCGCCCCACTATTACTCTCTCCGGTTAGTGTCCCTTTTCTAAATTTTCTTTCTTCACCCCTAGGGTGACAGTGCTCCCCCCTAGGGTGACAGTGCTCCCCCCTTTATTCCAGTGTTAAGAATGCCCGAAAACCTTTCTCTGACAATGAATGGCCTGTGCGTGGGGAACTGCATCCCAAGCAGCGTGGACTGTGGTAGATGCATGTACTGCACCTAACTATTATCCCTGAATCAGGTTTTGTCGCCACTGTGCACGAATTCCTGCCTCACAGGAAAGCCGACTTGTAGGTTTTGCAACTGGTCTGTTATAGCATGTCCAGCAGGGCCGGAGCCTTAAGTGTGAGCGCTGGGTGGGCTCAGGCAATTTCAGTTCCAGGCCGGGTTCGGGTTTGTAGCATGAGGCCAAGATCGGGCTCAAAATTTATGCCCGTGCACACCTCTAGTCGCGTCGGTTGTGTAGCACACGTTTGGCGCCCGTGCATGCTTTTAATTTTGTTCTTCGCACCATGACACTTTGCTCCAGCATCAAGACTGCATGAAATATCAGTATGCATTTTCCGGTCGTTATGCTAACTGATCGCCCCACCGGCCTGACACAGCAATGTTAAACCATGTGTAACAGAGAGTTGCAATTAGTCCATTTTTTGAGACAGCTTTCAATTGAAATCATAGATTAACTAAACAGAGAAGAGCCGTGGTATGCTGTTATCATGATTTAGAGGCATCGATTTAATGAAGACTTTCTTTCCTTGCATTTAGGGCTCTTTGCTCTATAACGCCCGCAGTCCAGCTGCTCCACTTGTATCATCGCACTGCTTTTGCACAAGCAATCATCTGCCAGCAAAGGCGTGCTGCCTGAATGTGAGGCAGACAACATCGTCAACATTTTGTTGTTGCATCATAACCTGTCAACAACCGAGGGAGCCTTGTCATGAAAAATGCTGTGTGTAAGGAAACATTGCCTCAGTAGGTATGACACATTTCCTTTGTTTTGCATTATATAAAGGCTTTAAATGCTCTGCTGGCTTTTGGATATATGATTGCATGCTATATTACTTTTTCTGGCTTTTTAGCTAAAGACTTACTTGTTCAGAAGTCTTGCCCACCAGTATGCAGAAAATATCCTTTATGTACCTGGCAGTGCTTTAATAGCTGGTGCTATATTTAGTTGCTTTGTTTCAACAGTATGTGACTATTTCAAGTTGAGGCATGATTGAGTGAACCTGTTGTGTAATAGCACAATAACAGACATAGCTTGTTGAACTGACGAAGTAGTAGTCACTTGCGTAACACGGGAGTGCGGGTGCTTTAAGTGGATAAATATTTACCATACTTGATTATGCTTGCATTACAAGAATTCGCAGGAAGCCTGTATTGAGGTTGCAGAGAAGAAAGCCATTCAGTATTGCTCAGGTTATTTGCCTTCCAGTCTCCCTTCATTACTGCTACCTGCACTGTATGTATTTGTTCATACAGACATGCAGTTACTGACTGCTTGTACATTTCTGATTGCTTACACTGGCGTCAGCCATGTAGATGTAATATTACTTTGATCTAAACCAGGCTGTTTACTTTGCTCAAAGTGACAATTATAAATAATTCTCTCCCCAAGCCATTGAGATTCGCCATTAGCTTCCAACCCGCTTTATTCGCAGCTGCAATGAATTTACTCTGTAACCCTAGAGCAAGACTTTTGCAGAAAGGAGATCATCATGCAATACTCGTTCAAATTTTGTAAATTTTAGAGAACATTCTGTTTGTTTTTGCATATGCTTCTGTGTTCGGAAAAAACAGAGCAGACTTGCTTACAGTGCAGGAGGGGTGGGCTGCAAGACAAAAGGAAATTATTACTGCAGCTGCTCATTCAGGCGTGCATTCCTTGTGCATTCATTGCTCTTATATATGTGCACCTCTGCTGCATACTTGCCAGGGTTTTCCCCATAATGGGTGGCAGTGATCTTGCCGCCTACCTCTCAGGGGGACTGCCCTTTTCAAACTACCTGCCCACAACCAACTCACCTCCTGGGGCTCAAATTTGTCATACTCAAGGACAATTTTCTGTGTTTGATGTTACCTGTGATGCCATTTCAGTTAGGCAGTGTGCATCATTGGTCCATGAGTTTCATTTCGGGATGTCGCCCTTTATATTCCTTCCTCATATTTCTTTTTTACATCCCCTTGCAACTGCCAAACGAAATAAGACGTATAAAACTGCCAAACTCCCGCAGTCTCTGAATGCTATGTCAAGAACAAAAAAGCTGTTGCATGTCTTATTAAAAGTAGAAATGTTCCCCCGATTTTTTTTATTGTCATGTCTCGTCAGACGATTTAGTGAACTGCCACATGACCAAGCAAATTGCAACTGTAAGTGCACTGAGGAGTCATGCGTTAGAGCAAGCATATGGATCTTGTGTTGCTTAGCTGCTTAACTCCAAATATCCTCCTTTGTGAGACAAGATATTTTTTTAGAAAACTGGATGGGGGGAGCCAGAAGAAAGCAGATAGGATTCTTAGCAGCATTGTTACTTGTTACACGTGCGTTCCACCCCTGTATACATGAACTCGGCAGAATTGGGTCGAGTACGTCTGTCGAGTGAAAAATCAGTTCTGGGGTTCATATATACACAGTCGGGTCGAGTAAAATAGGCGGCGGAGCGGGTCGCGTTAACTCGCTTGCAGGGGGTAGGTTAATTCGCTCGACCCGCTTATCTAAAAGCATGTAGGCGCTGTCCAGTCAGGGAGTCTAGTTATGGGGAACTCAGGGATATGAAAAAGCCTCTGGAGCGGCGACGAGCGTCACTCGAAATGAATGTCTTTTAGCGCTCATCAACGACAAAAAATAATCGAAGCTCTCGATAGTAAAAGGCAATGGGATCAAACACGAGTAAGAACTTGCACAATAACTTCGAATCTCGATGCTACGCTCTGCTACGATACTTACTCATTAGAAAGCGAGTTCATGTAGACATCAGCCGTGTCGAGAATGATGACCTTGCTTACTCAACGCTGATTAAACCCGGTGCTGTTGAGTCCATGTACACAGGGCTATTGTACTTGTAACTTTAGGTGAACTCTCAGTTCGTGTATTGCACATTAAATTTGAGCGATATTGGTGCTTTTTTGCGTATGTGCTGTTTTGTTCTGCAAACAATACTATTTCTCAAGACACAATCTTATTTTTAATTTGAGTACAAAATATTGTCCATTTTTGAAAAAAAAATAATTTCTGAGGCTGTTAAGAAATTTTGATTTTGAAATATAGTCACAAAATATCAACATTTTATAGATACTGAAATATAAAATGTGTGCGAAACAACTTTTCAGCTCAGGATTAACCTGGTTTTTCAAAGAACTTGTGATAGGGTGAAAGTGAAAAATCAGTCATGCTAGATGCATCGTTTTTTTTTTATGATCCCATAGTCACATCAAGCATTGTATTTTAAGGTGTGCTTAAGCAATGAAAATAATATTTCGCCTCAGATATTCAGGCAGATTACTATTCTCTATACCAACAACTATGAATTGGTTTGAAGAAATCAGATGCCCGAGCACCACACCTGGTACCTGGACATAAAATCACTCATGTATGCCTAACTGAATATAATCTTGCACGTGGAAGGTTGCCGATGGTATGGCCATATGATTAGCTGTGATGAGGGAAAATGCATACCTGGTAGGCTGATAGCTGATCAGGAAGTACGATATCATTGTACTCAGATCTAGAATAACATTTTCCTGCCTATGCAAAGTAAATTTCCAGTACTTGCTCAATTGCTCATTGCAGGCTGACTGGCTGACTGTTATAATTTTAGCTGAACAAGCATGCACTGTACGATTACTAGAACTTCTTGTTGGGCTTGTTCGTGTTTATTTATTATAAACTGAAGGCGCCAAAATAATGCACGCACACAAGAAAAGAACGGGACAGAGTTCCACTCACAACTGATTTATTGTACAGAACAAAGTAAATATATATCTCACTGCCGGCACATGCGCGAGGAACACATACAGCTACATCAAATTCAGCATCATGTAGTTTAAGATAAGCTATGTTCAAGAAATGCTCTCTCAGAGAAAGAGGCATGGGCTTCTTCGACATATCTTAAACTTCATGATGCTGAATGGGTTTCTTGCGCATATGCCGGCAGTGAGATATATATGTACTTTATTCTGCACAATAAATCAGTTGTGAATGGCGCTCTGTCCCGTTCTTCTTTTCTTGTTTGTGTGCATGTTGTTCTGGTGTCTTTAGTTTATAATGAGCACTGTATGAAAACCATTCCTTGGTACATTACAAGTAAGGCAATTGTTTATAGTAGAATGCCGCAAGCAATAAAGCTGTGAAAACTTAAAAGCTGGAATTTGAAATGGTACGGTTATCTTGAGAATATTATATGCGTACACAGCCTTGAGAATATCTGCGATGTACATATCTCCCTTAGTTAGCTGATTGGAGATAGCTTGATTGATTCTGTCAGGGCAATTATTTCTTTATTCTGGCCGCAGTAATGTATGCGTGCCTGTAACTGGTGTACTCCAGAAAAAGATTTTTTAATGTGTTCTTTAATATCCAATTTTTCATGCTTAGTAATCCATATTGTCTATTGCAGGAATGTTTAAGAATATTTTAAAAATTGAAAGTTCTGGAGCCTGAACCGTCATATTTTCAGGAACTGTAATTCGATATGAACACTAAGCATCCACCGAAGTTATCGGTTTGCCAGAAGCAGGTTTTTCCTTCCAAATATCTTTCTTTTGTATCTGGAATGGATATTTTCTGCGTATATGTTTATTATCCCTACGTCATAAGATGCTGCATGCCCTTGCAGGCCCAGAAACCTGTCGCAAAGTGCTCTAAAAGAAGAATGTGTGGCAATAGGCCTTCAATATATACAGTAGAACCCCTTTATTGTAAAGCCATTGAGGCCAGCGAAAATATTTACTATATCATGGTCTTTACTGTGTCAGTGGTTTGTGATGACATGGTCCTCAAAGTGCTGTCTAGTAGTTTAATAGGCACTTACTGAACACGTCTTGTTGCTTATGAAAGAAAACCTAAATACCTTTCGTCTAGATCTTATCATCTCTTTGTGTGATTTTTTCATTATAGAGTTTCTCTACATCTTGTGGAAGTACCTTTGAAGCATGAAGACGTGATTACGAATGCAACCATGTTCGATTTCATGTAAAAACTAAAGCCTTGCATGAACATGGTGTCCCTTTTTGCTCTTTGTGTCTTTTAAAAGGCAATAAATGATAAATTCGCATGGCACTCAAGTGCTGTAAGACCTTACTCGCTGCACCTCCACTTTCTGCCACCACTGCCTCATGATTTGTACTGCATATTGCAGTGAATGTTGACCCATTTCTTTCCCTTCCCTATTTCTTGCTGCACTTTTACTCCTTTACTTTCTTAATGGAACACGCCGCCTCCTTGCTATGTTTGTAAACAGCTTTACGTTTCTCTTCGCGCTGCGCGCTTTCCCTCACGGCTCCAAGGCTTCTGTGACATAGGCTCCTTCTGACTGCTGCTACGGCTAGTAGTAAAGCCACCTAAACGAACACTCGGGGTTATTGTTCTGTTTTCAAATACAAAAAGTCTTGGCCTCGCAACTCTAGGTAGTGCGCGGGAGTCGTCGCCATGGCCAGAAGCACTTTAACCGATTTTTACCAAAAACATCTTTACTATAAAGAGGGAAAATGTACAGATGCCTATGGAAGATGAACTGGGACTTCAATTTAACTTTAATATATCAGAGGTTTTACTATAGCGGGGTTCTGTATTTTGTACTAAATCGTATAGAGCTCCCAGACTTAAAATATGTGTTTGGATAACTGTTGAGAAGGTGAGTTTAGATCTTATGGTGATTGCTTGCCTTCTGTGCAGATGTCATTTGTAAGACCCACGGGCCAATCTCCTCAACAAACTGTTCCTGAATGGTTGTTTCCTGCGGGGTGCCCAGCTTACTGCCTGGGCCATGCGCTTCCCCCGCCCCCTCAACCTCATCACTTGATCCATTGACCCCTCATTGCCAACTATCATGCTCAACACAGTCCACTGCCATTTTCCATCCATGGTGGACACTGCCCTGGAATGCATCCATGCTCAGCTTCCTATTCCTGCAACACCTCTCGCACTACAAGGCTATAGTGCATCAACCCTGCTCAACATGTCCAGCCCCTTCCATCATGACCAATGCACACTGCACCCCATCACCTCTACCTGCACTACCTGGTCATGTGCTGCTTAGTGCCCTGTTTCTAATTACACCTACTAGCCTCTCCCATATTAACCCTGTACCCAATGTCTCATGCACTGCATTTTGGCCCTCTGATGTCCTTGTGGCATGTCCATGTATATGAGCTCTCAATAAAATGTTTTCGGAAAATATTTTGCTTGCCTCATTTAATTGCATGGTTTTTATGGCTCCTTAGGGAGATGACATGCAAGGTGGTATTGGGAAATGACTGCATAAGAAAACCACAATAGTCAGAGTGACTGTTAAGCAAATGGCAGCAGTAAGGGCAAGGGTGAAATAACTGCATGGCTAAAGGTGGCTTAACAGTGGCAGTGCCAATGCCACGTGTGCCGATGAATACTTGTTGCATGCCAATAAATACCAATATGTGATACTAGCGGCACGGCCGGTTATATATAAGCCAGACCAATATATAAAAATGTAGTAGTTTCTCAAAAAACCAGTGTTACGCCAATGCTGGTACTAATTTTTGTCGACGTTGGGCCGGGGTTGGTGCGATGTTGGTGTGCTGCCTGGGCAGCCCCCAGCTCGGACCTGAAGACATGGAGAACAGACATACCAATCAGAACCGAGATGAAGGACCCGAATGACCCGAAGGAACCGATGGACACGAACACGCAACCCCCGCCCAAGCTGCCCGACGTGACCTCGAGCCATCGGTCCCATGGACTCTGGTGACGGATGGTTGACAGCTCCAAGGGAGGCGGATCACCCACGCATCAGACATCGTACCAGCAAGCCGTTCTATTCTTCCTTCTTCCTCTTCTTCTTCAAGCATCCAGACACGCCCATCATCATGCCATAAAATCATTAACATCGCTAAACTTCCTCGTCCACGATCGGGACGATTGCTCGGTGGCCCCGGGTCATGTTACGGACGACAAGGAAGAAGCGGGCAGTGGCGCGGGCAGGAGCGCTCGCGCTAGGCCCGCGAACATTCATTAAACGTCATCTACCATCGTCATCGGTCATGTTCTGTCTTCTGTCTTCATCGGCTTGCCGCTTCGTAACAATATCTTTTATTTTGCAGGCCAGAAGCGCGCCTTAATGGTGTCCTACCAATTGCGCAGAGCGACACCATCCGCACAATTGGCGTTGATTATGAGAAACGTGGGATAGCAGCTTCGGTGTGATTACCATCTTAAACGAGGTGCGCAGCAAGGTGACTACAGCCAGTGCCTTTGAACTACCCATGTTGGAGAAACGCTACCTTGTCCACATTGTTTTCTGCGGGCGAACATGGTGCCTCGCACATGTAGCGCATCCACCTCTCAGAATTTTATGTTCTCTTCAGTCTCTTGTATTTTGTTTTTGGGGGGCAGGTCCCACGGAACTAGTATGCCGTGCGGCACTCGGCCAGCCCCATTCGAAGGGGGGGTTTGCCTTCCCTTCTTTGTCAGTCTGCTGTCGGCTGCTGGCTCTACGCTACCTTCTTCGTTTGCTGCAGAGTGACGAGCGCCCAGCATGGGTGCTAGCTTTCTATTTTTTAGGCACAAGTCTGAGGGAGCTTGTCCCTGACATACCACTCAACAGGGGCCATCAGGCTTTCCGGATGCCAGTTTTTTATTCATGTACAGTGGCATTTCGTTGCCACGCCCGCCACGTGAGCCCTGACTTAGATATCTCGGCGAACAGAGTAGAGTAGTGAAGTCGATGGGAACGTTACTACTTCCGCTGATGCCTGCGGAACATAGGCGAAGGGCGGACTCCACTTGTTGGTTACCACTCACAGCGTCGTTTCTGCCAAGGCATTTACGTGACTTTATGTGGCTTTTGGAGTGGGGGGTTTTGCTTACACGAGATCAGCTGCAACTATGGGGCATTGTGCGGACGGCACAGTGCCCCCCACCTGCCCACTTCAGGAATCTAATGGTCACATGGCCCAGCAATGCGTCGTTGCTCGTGTTTTTTGGAAGGCAGCTCATGCCGGTTTCAGAAGTCTAGGTATTAACCGATTTCAGATAAATGGTAGATGTCCTCGTAAACTTTGCATGATTGCTGATTGTAGCTGGCGCTTTCGCGTTATGGCGCAATCGTTGTGAGGCTGTCGCATCAAGCCGGCGCAGACGTGCGCTTTTCTCTGTCCTGGCGCGTCAGCGAAAGGAGATCGTAAGCTTTTTGGCTGAGGAACTTTTCTACCTTTGGAAGCGAGAGTTCCTTCGTCAATGGCCATGCCCTTTTGTTTCCATGTCGGATGGACGTGTTCGGGTGGTTTTTAACCCACCTTGGTACCTGTAATATAGTGTAAATAATAATGTTCACATCGCAACCCACACGTGCAGTACATCTGTACATGCGATTGCTGTATACGTTTATATCCATTTTATTTGGTAAATTATTCTAAACTGTTTATAACTTCATGTATATTGCCATTCATTGTTGTATATGTCATCATCACGAACCGCCAAATTTTATTCTGAATGTAAATACTGATTTGTGATGTATTTGTTCCTTAGGATGTATCTTATGTGCACTTTCATTTGTTGTTAATCGTGTGTATTGCCTGTTTTGGTCATTTGTCGCCGTTCATGTGAACGTCTAATGTCTAATAAAACGTTTTCTAAACTGCACGCATTTATAACTTGTTCTGTGGATTAGGTGAAAGTGAGTAACCAAGAAATGTAGTTGTAATTACCTTACTTGTTTTGATCGCGTTATTGTCAGAGCGTTTTTCGGTTATAGTTAACAGCTCCTGTGATTAACGCTATATTGAATACATGATGAAAGGACGACTGATTATTCAAGAAACTGTCATTATGGGCTTCGACCAATTTTCATCCGCTTATTACGCACTGTTCGTCAGATACAGGGCGCTGCGAGCGTGCGACGTGAACAGACGCGTGTGTTTGGGCTCCGCCAATTTGTGGCTGGGGCCGCGTCCCAAATCTTCCTACCTGGCATAGATCGATCCGGAAAACAAGCGGAACAACTGTACACAAAAGTCGTCCAGGTAGGCCGATTTTCTTCAAATCTACGGCCGTTTCTCGACCGACCACGCTGGCGCCGTCGTTAAGCCTAACGACGTCGCCGACGCCTGGCCTGGCAAAATTGGCCCTCCGAGGACAAAATGGCGACTTCCGCGTAATAAATACGCGGCTACAACCCTGAGGCGATGTTGTGTGCCTCAGTACCCACCCCCGGAGATACAAATTTGACGATTATTCCAAAAATTCGACGTCAAGCTTTACTTCAAGCAGCTGCACGCCTCTCCCAAGACAAAGCCCAGATGGCGGCGCGGCCGCCATTTCGTCGGTCGGAAACATGAACGCTCCCGCGACGCGCGCCACGGGAAGCAAGGACAAGGCGTTCTCGAAATGGAAGCCGCGTCCAATGCCCAAACCGACTCTCGAAGACTACGTTATAGTCATCAAGCCCAAATAAAGTGTTTCTCTTCACGAGGCGTTCACGGAAACCGGCTACGGCACAACCATTACGACGTACCTCGGGCTGAAACTGGCCCGCGCCGTCTGCGTTCTACCCTCACGAGAACAAAACATCATCATTGTGCATACCCCGGACATCGAGGCAGCCGACCAGCCCATCGGCGACTTCGCAGCAAACACCGAGAAGGGGTCGATCCTGCTTCAGGGTTACCTGAGACAAGACGGCGGCAACATATACCATGGCGTGATCGTGGTCCGTAACTCGGACGCCACAGAAACTCTTCAAGATCGAGTGTCCGGAATTCGAAACACTCAACAAGGCACGCATCACTTTCGCGGGTAAAGTGAAGCCCTGTTACGTGCATTGTGACAACATGGTTGTCTCTGTGCGAAACTATTGCAAAACTATCCCTGCGTGCGGCTAGTGTGGGGCCGTCGGACATCGGGCGGATGCATGTCCAAACCTGCAGTCGAACACCTGTGCATTCTGCGGATTCCAAGCTCCGCTAGTGGAGGTGATGCGGGCTCCTCACAACTGTGTTTCGCGGTGTTCTGTGTGCGGTGGATCCCATGCCACCATACTCGCGACTGTGCGGCAAAATTCCGCACACCCAAGATAAAAAAAAAGTAAAAGTGGCGCCCAAGAAGAAACGACGCCATGTTGGGCCTCCCGGCGATCAGCCTCGCCAGGAAATCTCCAAAACCGAGAACCCACCTACAACAGGCGCTGAAAAACGACCATCGAAGGTGTCGCCACCATACGGCGGAATGGCGAAACAAGTGACGGAAACGCGCGGTGATATCAGGGCCTGGGTCAACGCAGTAAAAACGGTCACCAGGTGAGCGGTTCGGGTGGGACTGCTTCTGTGTCCCCCTTTCCACTTCTTTCCCAAGGAAGCGTAGCGCCGAGCAAGAGCAAATAGCAGCATTCAGGGCCCAAAAAGTGATGCTGCGTGAGAAAATTAAAGAATTGGAATCCAAATTTACCCAGTCTTCTCGCCCTCGCCTCGCGCGGCTGAGGTAATGGAGAGTAAGCTCGTGGAGCCCGGGTCCAAGAGCTGCAGGCCGTCGTGTAGGCGGGTAGGTTGACGCCTACCCTGTATCTGTTGCAAATTAACCTTTTTACCACCACCACCACCGAAGGCGGTAACAAGCTTGGAGGCCGCATTCGAGGCCCGCTTCGGGGCCACAGAGGAACGATTCATTGCCATGGAAAGTCAAATTTTAATGATCGTCAACGCCATCTCCAAATAGCAAGAGACAATCCCCGCGATGATTGCCAACAAATTGCGCATTCCTTGCGCTCCTCGCGCAGGCCCGGCGGTCCCTTACCCGGCCTTCCAAACAAAACTTCTAGACGCATCCCTGAGGTAGACAATGGCGACAACTGCTCGCTTTCCGGTATAGAGGATGCCCCCCTTTTCGCGAGTGTTGACTCCGGAGCAGCTTCACTACAACCCCTCCTAAGTCTAAATGACCATGGCGAGCAGCCCTAAGATCAGGCGCTCTTAAGAACCAATTCGGCCATCCCTGTCCAAATTGCCCAATGGAACTGTCGGGGCTTCTGTTCCCGCCCAAAGAGGGCAGACTTCCGACTTTACCTTTCAACTTTCGACTCTCATCCCGTGGTGGTTGCCTTCCAGGAGCCAGGGAGTGGCGTCACCCTCACAAATTACATAACCTTTCAGCAGGACCCCTCTTCCTGCGTCTGCGTGCATAAATATTATGCGGCTACTCTAGTTGACTTGGAACTTCAAACTGAATATTCCTACGTGATGGTGACCCTTCTTCCGCTCAAGATACAAAATGCATCACTCCACGTACTCAACATCTACTGTTCCCCCAGACTCAAAAATGTAACGTTCGCAGCACTCTATAGCCGTGCACAAACGGCTGCGGGCAGGGACTCCTTGGTGATTGTGGGGGATTTCAACGCCCACAGCACACTCTGGGGATACGTGCGTGAAGAGAAGCGGGGACGCAAGCTAGCGGAGCTTGTTGGGCGTGACTCTTCACACTGACCCTGCATATCCAACGCGGCTGGGTAATTCAGTGACCCAGAATACATGTCCGGATCTCACCTTTACCAAAACCGTTGTACACGCAGAATGGATCAATACCGAGGAAACCCTCGGTAGTGACCACTGCCTTATCAATACCACCGTAAGAACCCCTTATCAATACCACCGTAAGCTCATACCAAATCTGTCGTCGCGACCGACCGACACGGTGTGGTGGCGCTGCAGTAGTATTAAAAAGCCCTGAGTGGGCCCAGCGAAATTATGGGGACCCCGTCGCTGACCTTGAAATTCCTTTTCGCTGTACAGGTGCTCCTGTCAGGGATCGCCTGATCATCAACCTGCATTGACACGTGCTATGGACCTGCGGTTATCAACGCAATCCGTGGCGCGTGCTCTGAAGCGCCAACTCTATTCCCGGAAAACAAGATCCTCCCCCATCTGCATGACCTGCGCATGACAGTGACATGACCGATTCCGTTTGCTATAAGAGACTACCCGCAGCGTTATTTCTTCAGTGGGCCTGAGCGAAATCATGGGGACCACGTCGCTGACCATGAAATTTCTTTTCGCTGTACAGGTTAGTTGCACCTTCTCTAAAGTAAGGGTTGGTGATAATGTCCTACTAGTCGTTGTGCCGTGCCCACACACCTGTCTAACTTTAGCTTACGAGCGTTTCCTTGCATGTAAAATGTTGCTCTGCGGTGATGTCGAGCAGAACCCTGGTCCTTCTGTGGAAGATCTGTGCCGCACTATTTTGAACGGGCAGGCCGAAATACGCAGTGAAATTCTAGAAATGGAAACCTGTATCAAGGGCACTGAAGAACTTTTACACAATTTTAATGCACAGCTAAGCTCTTTGACCGATCTTCTGTAAGAATTGTCTTCTAACCCCCCACACGTGGCATCTCTTGTGGATTCAACCACTGCCATGCAAGTCATGATGGCATGGCAGAAAAACAAACTGGTTCATCTCGAAGATCGAAGTCGACGCTCAAACCTTATCGTATATGGTATAGATGAGCCTTCCGATGAAACCGAAGGCACTTTCAGAAATGCGGTTATAACTGGGATCTTTGAAGAAAAGCTTGGTTTAAAATGCCAATCTGTTGCACGTATACATTGCCTTGGACGACAAGAGAGCCGAAGGCCCGTGATCGCATATTTTCAAGATTTCACAGAAACACAAGCTGTATTACAAAATTCGAAAAAAATCAAGGGGTCAAACACTTATGTCCAAAACGACTACAGCCAATGCATGCTGCGCTAACGTAAATTGTTGTGGGAAAGTTCAAAGATAGAACGAGATGCCAAAAAACGCGTGAGCCTTATTCATGATAAGTTGAAAGTCCACGGCGTGTTGTATATATGGGATGATGCACGAAAAGAACGTGTGCTCTACCATCGCGAAGTGGAACAACAGATGAGCACTCGATACCTTCATCAGGAAATTCCGCGTATGATTGATGGAAAGCAAGCGCTAATACTAAAGAACTGAGAGTATTAAATTTTAATGCCCAGAGTCTCCTCAATAAGACGGATAAACTTGAGTACCTTCTTTTGGTGCATGACCCTCACATAACAGTCATCACTGAGACTTGGTTGCATGATGCTGTATGTGATTCCGTCCTCATACCCAGCTCATACCAAATCTTTCGTCGCGACCGACCCACACGGGGTGGTGGCGTTTCAGTAGTATTAAAAAAACCCTCTAAACGGGGTAGTCCTAAATCAAATCCCAGATCATGAAAGCCTATTTATCCACATGAATTGCTGGGGCCATGTATTCACAGTGTGTGCTGCTTACAGAGCACCGTCGTGCTCTACTGATTATTTGTTTAGGCTTTACGATCACTTATGCCTGCCTAAAAAAGACCGTCTCATTCTTGCTGGTGATTTTAATCTGCCTGAAATCAATTGGATTAACCCAAAATCTGTCTTTGTTGTTATTGATAACCCTTTGGCTGATATTGTGTTCGCGTGCGATCTTGTACAAACTGTAACGGATTATACTCGTGAAATTGGGAATGCCCGTTCTACTCTTGATTTAATCTTTGTCAACAAAAGTGTGTCTGAATATATGGTATCAGTAGACGCTGGCATTTCTGATCACCATGTCGTAAACTTGTCATTTCCGATAGAAAATCGACAACACCACAAGGAACATTCTATTCGTATTGTGAAAATTTTTCACGAGCCAATCACCAAGCCATTTTGGACGCACTGTGGCATCTCTCTGATAATCTATGTGGTGATGTTAAATCATTATGGAAGGCATTAACAGAAACTGTACAGTTCTGCCTCGATAATTATGTACTTGACAGACGTACCAAAACTAACAAAAAGAACCCATGGATGACTCGAGAAATTGTTCATATCCATCGCAAGCTAAAACGTGCCAAGCGTAGCGGTCATTTCAATAGCTCTCATCAAGCCCTTAAATCTGCGCTCGCCCCTCGCTTAGCCGATGCAAAAGCAAAATACTTCACTCACTCACTCCCGAGCTTTCTAAAAGACAGTCCTGAGAAGTTCTGGCGGTACCTCAGTGAAACTAAAAAAGAACCGAGTCAGTTATCTGTTAATAATTGCACTTCTCATGACCCGCAGTTATTGCCAACTGCCAACTTTCACTCTGTTTTCACCACGGCACGCGATGACGTCCAGTTTGATTATTCCCTTTCGGATCTATCACCCGATTTCATTACTTACGAAGGTGTTTTTAATATGTTACTCAACCTTAAAGTGAAGACCTCTGTTGGCCCTGATAATGTACCTAACGTATTCCCGCGTCGCTATGCAGAACCCCTAGCCCATATTTTTACTCATCTGTTCCAGTTATCATTTCGGGACTGCGTTCTTCCTGACGATTGGCGAATTGCCCGAGTGATTCCAGTTTTCAAAAAAGGGGACCGTCTTGATGTTAGAAATTATCGTCCAATTTCATTAACCTCTATAGTACATGTAAACGCATGGAACACATCGTATCCAACTTCATAATCGCATTTCTCGAAGAAAACAATGTTTTGTCGTGTTTCCAACATGGATTTCGGAAAGGCCTTTCAACTGTTACCCAACTGGTAACCACCATTCACGAAGTGGCATCCTCTTTTGATAAGGGTGAGCAAGTAGACATGATATTTCTTGACTTTAGCAAAGCATTTGATCACGTCTGCCATAACAAACTAGTCCTAAAGCTTCAGAACATTGGTCTTCCTTTACCAATGGTGAAATGAATTCAAGCATACCTCAGTAACCGAAAACAGTTCGTCCCCGTGAATGGCTGCTCCTCTAAAATTCTCCCGGTTGGGTCTGGAGTACCCCAGGGAAGTGTCGTGGGCCGTGTTTTATTCCTAATTTACATTAATGACATTGCTGCCTCAGTTGACATCACATCTGTTAGTATTAGGTTATTCGCAGATGACTGTGTTCTATTCAAAACTGTTCGTTGCATAGATGACCAAATTGCTTTGAACAATAACCTTAATGCTGTACACCAGTGGTGTAGCCTTTGGTCTATGGAATTAAACAGAGAAAAATCCGTTCTTCGCGTAACTAACGAAAAAACTCCGTTTCAGTTTTTGTACAAAATCAACGAATATCCAATAGTTCAGGTGGATGAGTGTAAATATCTAGGCGTCACGATCACTAAAAACTTGAACTGGACCAGCCACATCAACAAAACCTGTGCATCCAGGAAACTAGGTTTTCTTCGTTCTAAATTAAGGTCAGCCCCTGCCCATGTTAAGCTGCTAGCATACAATACGCTTATCAGACCTCAGCTGGAGTATGCTTGTGTGGTGTGGGACCCGTACTTGAAAAAAGAGATAACTAAAGTAGAAGAGGTACAGAGAACAGCAGTTCGTTTTATATTCAATGCTTATGGCAGATTAGATTCCCCATCGTCTCTAATGAGTGATAACATTTTGACATTAGAAACGAGAAGAATGATTTCCAGATTGAGGTTTCTGTATCGGCGTTGCAATCACCAACTTGATATCAATGCACAATTGTTCATTCATCCACGCGTGGGTCGTTCAACCCGACACTCCCATCATCACAACCTGGAACCAATCTTTGCCCGTACTAACAGATTCAAGAACTTTTTTTTCCGCGCACTGTCTCCCAGTGGAATGCACTTCCAAAAGATGTTTTCTCCGCTAGTAATGTAACAGTTTTTGAAGAAGGTGTACGAAAAGAACTGCTTTCATTTTTTGCTTCCCTTTTTGCTGATTCAATTTTTTTTCCCCATCATATGTTTCCACTGTACCCTGTTCGTTTTATATTTTTGCTT
This sequence comes from Amblyomma maculatum, assembly GCF_055883805.1. Classification (NCBI taxonomy): domain Eukaryota; kingdom Metazoa; phylum Arthropoda; class Arachnida; order Ixodida; family Ixodidae; genus Amblyomma; species Amblyomma maculatum. Next base: position 135,756,820 of record NC_139345.1, read on the forward strand.
GCCGATGGTGGCGCTGAAATGCTTTTTCTTTTGTCCTGTATTGCCCTCCTGCTTGGTCTATATTGACTGCAGTATGTTCTAAATAAATAAAAATAAATAAACCATTGGCAAGACCCCACGCACAAGCTCGGCTCCCTGACTGGAATAAGTTCCGGCAAAGCTACATCAATACGGCCTCCATCCACGAACAAGGATACCACGCGTGGGCACAAGGATTGGTCACACACCTTCGTTCGGTGGTAACAAATTTAGCTTTCCGAGGCCACCCCAGAGGTGGACAACCACCTTGTGCCCCTCTCAAAATTCTCTCAAAATTCGCATCGCCGAGCTCACTCAGCGAGCGGCAGAGTACGCGGCTAAACTCGCCGACTCGAACTGGGTAGAACGCTGCAACACGGCGGCCAGACAAATTTCGAGCCAGAGCACATGGCGTCCTTTTCGTGCCCTAATTGACCCAACTCAAACCCGCGCCGAGCCACAAACACATCTCCAAAGAGCTATTCATAGCTTCGATGGAAATACATCAAAATTAGCATGCAAACTGCGCGATCAATATCTTTGCACTAAGCAGGACCCCGAAGGACCCGCGTACGCGTATGCAGGTTCAGAGAACGCGGATCTGGATCAACCGTTCCAGTTGCATGACCTGAAGGCGGCCCTGGCTAAAATAAAACGAGGAACGGCACCGGCCCTGGACAAGATAACTGTGAAACTGCTTGCCAATCTTCCCGACCCCGCCTACGAAACTCTCCTCGCTTTCATCAACTCGAACTGGCTTGGTGAGGCACCTCTACCAATTGAATGGAAGACTGCCCTGGTAACTTTCATTCCGAAAGCCGGCTGTTACGTTTCGAACTTCCCGAGTAACGAGATGGTGCACGTGTCGAGATGGGCGTCCGTTTTTCTAAGAAGACTGCGCGCGACCACCTCGGAGTTCGTGGACCTGAACCACCCAGGACGCAGCAACGCGGTGTCGCATATCGGCAGCGACGGCAGCAGTTGCCCCAGTTTGTGTCCGGAGGACTGTGCACAGAGGCGCTAACGAATTCGCCGAAGAGCGGGCGCGCCTGTGTTTGGAAACAGAGAGCCGCGGCGCCTGCGTGTTAGCACCGAGGAGAGAGAGCGGGTCATCTCCCCCCCCGTGGAGAAGAGCGGTCACCGCATTCCTTTCCCGCGGAGTGCTCCCGCGCGAGGGGTCCGCGTGGGTGGCGAGCGGTTCCGACCTTGGACAGCCAGCAAGCCTCCTTGGGACCCCCATGCCTGACTTCCCCCGGCGGAGTCGCCATCGTGCCGCTAAAGTGGAAAGAGTGCGATGGGAGGACGTTCTAGTGGGCGGTTCCCGAATGTCAGCAGATCAGGAACTCAAATGTGATTGGACTTTGACAAAATAGAAAATTCCGCAACTAGGTACTTGGAACAAAAAAGTTGTTAAAAACGAGAGCACGAGTGCTCTCTGGTGTGTACCTTCTCAGATTCACCATGTAAATAAACCTTCGTTAAGTTCTCTCCAACTCTCGGCCAGTCTCTGCTTGGGTGACCACCGCCCAATATTCAAGTGCCTGCAGCCCGACGTCTGACTCGGCTTTTCGCTACCCGTTGGTCCGCTACTGGAGCAGTACCAACGCAACAGCTGGTTGGCAGCGTCGGGATGGACTCCGCTGGAATCATGGTTGCAAGGTTCGGTGAGTGCTTGGCTTTTCTTCACTGAGGTTTTACCAGGCTTTGTAGTAAGTAAGTTTACAAAGGTGGTGGCGAATTGCTTATCGTTAGCGCGGGACTTGAAAGTACGTGACGATAAGAGATTTCTGAAAGGAAGAAATTGCAGCACTCGGGATAACCATGAATTTGAAAGGGTTGAAAAAGCCACTTTTACTGGAGTTGGCCAAAAGTCTGGGTTTGGATCTTCAGGACCAAACGAGAAAGCCAGATATCATTGAGGCTATTGAGGCACTCGAGGCAGACGACGATGAGCTCTTGAAATGCCTGGAGCTGATTGCTGAGAGAGAGAAATCAAAGAGGGAAGCAGAAAAAAAAAAAATGAGAAACGCATGGCTGAAGAGAGTAAGCGCTTAGAGCAGGAACTTGAGCTGAAGCATCTCGAACTGCAGGTGCTAAAAGCTCGAAATGAAAGTGATGAGAGCGTAGCATCGGGCACTGTAGAACGCAAGTCGTTCCGTATGAAAGACCTTATGCAACCTTATAGGAAGGGAGAGGACATAGGTCTGTTCTTGGTAAACTTTGAGCGCACGTGCGAGAAGGCAGGGTTTAGCAAAGCAACTTGGCCACAGTGCTTGCTGACACTGTTGCCTTGTGAGGCGGCAGATGTGATAGCCCGCTTGACTAAAGAAGATGCAGACGATTGCGATAAGGTTAAATCTAGTCTGCTCAAAAAGTATAGAATGTCAGCGGAAGCTTTCCGGCAAAAATTTCGCAAAGCTAAAAAGGAGATTGATGAGTCGTACCCGGAGTTCGCGTATAAGCTCATGGCTAACTTGGGGGAATGGCTCAAAGAATCTAAAGCTTATGACGAAAGCCAAAGAATGTTGCAGTGCTTCGGACTCGAGCAGTTCTACTCTTGCTTGCCTGATGATGTAAGGCATTATTGGGTGCAAGACAGGCCGGAAGTTGCGACTGTTTCGAAGGCAGCAGAACTGGCAGAAGAGTTTGTGTCGCGCCGTGCGCTGGACAGAAAGGAAAGCCCTAGGAAAGAACACCAGAATAGGAAAGCAGCTGGATGGAGAGGGCAACCTTTAAAAGAGAAACAGCAAGCACGAGGCGCAGATGTCGCAGAAAAAAAGGCGATTGTAAGAGAAGCACCCGAAGCAGAAGACCGCCAAAATAATGCTTTTGAAAAGAGACGGCCATTGGTATGCTATAATTGCCAAAAGCCCGGACATGTAGCGGCGGTCTGCAAAAGCCCAAAGATTGTTTGCTCGTCAGTGGACAGCAACGATGAAAATATGCGGCTTCTAGAGCCATACATGCGAGATCTCGTTGTGAACGGAAAGCCGTGTCGCGTGCTTCGAGATTCGGCAGCTACAATGGATATAGTTCATCCCTCGTACGTAGAACCAGAAAATTTCACTGGAGAGTGCGCATGGATTAAACAAGCGGTGGAAGCCGGTAGCGTGTGCCTTCCAATCGCTAACATCAGCATTCAAGGTCCATTTGGCGTACTTCATACGGAGGCTGCTGTGTCGGCCAGTCTGTCGAAACAGTACCCCTATCTTTTTTCGAACAGATCTGACCAACTCTTGCAGCAGAAGGGACTATTGTTCGGAGAAGGGGCTGTTCACGCGTTGACTCGCTCGAAAGCACGAAAGCTGGCTGCTAAATCCGTCACACTGGAAGCGTCAGGTGACGTTGACGCGACAGAGAGTGAGCCGTTAGACATGACAGAGGCAGTCCACGCGCCGATTAGCGAGGAAGTGAACATCCGAGACACGCGAGAAAGTAGCGAGGATTGTATTGAGCTTAAAGAGGCCTGCGGTGAGCTTCTCATAACACCGGCATCTGACAGCTTGCAAAGATTGCTCGGGGTGGACCGATCGTCCCTGATAGCCGAGCAGAGAGTCGATTCCACATTGCGGAATCTTAAGCACATGAAGAGTGATGGTATCGCGAAGAAAAACGTGATATTTCTAGAAAGGTCCGGGATACTTTATCGAAAGTATCTTGATCGCAGAGGAGTGCAGTTCGACCAATTGGTCGTACCAAAACGCTACCATGGTGATCTTTTGCACTTGGTTCACGGGAGCTCGTGGTCGGGTCATTTAGGGCTCAAGAAAACAAAGAATCGTTTGCTGCAGGAATATTGGTGGCCGGGATGTTTTCGGGAGGTGGAAGATTTTGTAAAGACCTGCGACACATGTCAACGGGTGGGCAAGCTGGGAGATAAGGCGAGAGCCCCAATGAAGCTAGTGCCTGTGATCACGGAGCCATTTCGACGACTCGTGATCGACACTGTTGGTCCCCTTCCAAAGACTAAGACTGGCTATAGCCACATTTTGACAGTAATCTGTCCTGCCACCAAGTTTCCCGAGGCAGTGGCCCTGAAAGAGTTGAGCTCAGTGGAAATTGTGAACGCGCTCATGTCCATTTTCGCACGGGTTGGGTTTCCCGCTGAAATACAGTCAGATCGGGGGACTGTTTTTACCAGCGCACTGACTACAACTTTTCTGGAGAGATGTGGGATTAAGTTAATTCATACTTCAGTGTACCACCCGCAGTCCAACCCGGTAGAAAAGATGCACTCGGTAATGAAGCGCGTACTGAGGGCATTGTGCTTTGATCGCAAAGCCGACTGGGATGCCTGTTTGCCCGCAACAATGTTTGCGCTGAGAACCGTACCTCACGAGGCCACGGGATTCACACCAGCCGAACTGGTCTACGGCCGCTCCCTTCGATCGCCACTCCGCCTTCTTAGGGAATCGTGGGAAGGCCGGGGAGAGGACCCTACGGTGGTCGAATACGTTCTCGCGCTGCTTGAACGGTTGCATAAGGGACAGGAGCTCGCGGGATGCGAAATGAATAAAGCACAGACGAGGGCCAAACACTACTATGACCGAACAGCGAGATCACGCTGTTTTAAAGCGGGAGACGCGGTAATGGTGTTGCGACCTTCCCAGAAAAATAAATTGGAAGTTCGATGGGAGGATCCAGCGGAAGTTATTCAGAGGTTGTCCGACACGAACTATCTAATTAGCCTGCCCGGAAGGCGAAAGGTACAGCAGATATATCACAGTAATCTGCTGAAACCGTACAGGGAAAGGGAAATGATAGTTAACATGGCGTTGAACCTCCCCGAGGAAACATCACTGGATTTCCCGGATCTAGGAGCAGGGGAAAATGAGGACTGCAGTGAAAACATTGACCAAGCCATTAAGGCCATGGTCGAGGCCGCTGAAGTCGATGCTGATCAAAGCAGAGATCTAGCAACGCTATTGCACGAATACAAAGATCGGTTTTCGGAGAAGCCGGGCCGGACAACTGCGATAGTTCACGACATCGAGCTTAATTCCTCTCAGCCTGTCCGTTCGAAAGCTTACAGGGTGTCACCCAGGCAGCGAGAACTTATGGAGGCTGAAATTAAGCGAATGTTAGAGCTCGACGTCATTGAGGCTTGCGAGAGCGACTATACGTCACCTCTCATTTTGGTAGAAGTCCCTGGAAAGGAACCGCGTCCCTGCATTGATTACAGGAGGCTCAACCTCATAACCAATGACCAGACCTACCCAATACCCAATATCGAGGAACGGATTGAGAAAGTTAGCAGTGCAGAGTATATATCTACATTCGACCTCGTTCGAGGCTATTGGCAGGTGCCCTTGACCGAGCAGGCAAGTAGATATGCGGCGTTCATTTCGCCCGTGGGAACATTCCGCCCTAAGGTATTAAGCTTCGGCTTAAAGAATTCCCCTTACTGCTTCTCAGCCCTCATGGATAGGGTTTTGCGGGGGCTGGAGGATTTCGCCTTACCATATTTGGATGACGTGGCGGTGTTTTCTAGGTCATGGCCCGAGCATGTCACGCACCTACGAGCGGTTCTTAGCCGTTTCCGCGACGCGGGTTTGACAGTGAAAGTTGCGAAATGCCAACTTGGGCGAGCCGAAGTAACCTACTTGGGTCACACAGTTGGACGAGGCCACCGCCGACCATCAGATGTGAAAGTAGCTGCTATCCGCGATTTCCCGCAGCCGCGTACTAAAACGGATGTGCGCTCGTTTTTGGGAGTAGCGGGTTACTACCAGCACTACATTCCCCGTTATTCAGAGCTTGCCAGTCCTCTTACTGACGCTTTGAGGAAAACGGAACCGCGGGTCCTTCAATGGGATGAAAAGAAAGAAAAAGCTTTCTTTGCCTTGAAACAAGCACTAACGAGTAAACCTGTGCTGCAGGCACCTGACTACTCGAAGCCATTTATTGTGCAGTGTGATGCAAGTGACCGTGGCCTGGGCGTGGTATTATGCCAGAGAGGTGACGCGGGTGAAGAGCATCCGGTGCTGTATGCTAGCCGTAAGCTAACTCTACGGGAGGAAGCGTATAGTACTTCGGAAAAGGAGTGCGCATGTCTTGTGTGGGCAGTGCAGAAACTTGCGTGCTACCTCACCGGCTCGAGGTTCATCATTGAAACAGACCATTGTCCTCTCACGTGGTTGCAGACTATGTCCCCCCAAAACGGCCGACTGCTTCGCTGGAGCCTCGCATTGCAGCAATACTCTTTTGATGTTCGCTACAAAAAGCGTAAACTAAATGGGCAATGCCGATGGCTTAAGTCGATGTTTTTAGTGTTATTGATAGCATCGATGAGTCTGGCTTGGGTATGTTTTTTTCCTGGCATAGGTTTGCATAATTACCATTTTTCTTTTAATCTTGAACATTGTGTTTGTGTGAATGAATAATGTTCTGGTTGTTTCAAGTGCTGAAGTAGTAGTAAAATGATTAAAGTAATATTGGTATGAGAGCCTGGTGGATCTCGTGGAGAGAGTCCTGGCGCTTGTCGTCTTTGCAGCTGTGGTTTTCGTGTTGTTCAAACTGATGCTGTCTTTCCTGTGAATGAGCTGGTCTGCAGAGATCAAGAAGCCCTCCATAGTCTTCACAAGAAGCAACGAGGAGCTGCTGAGTCCGTTGGAGGCAGCAGAACATCAGCAACAGTGAACCGAACCAGAACGACATCGTGTATCCCTCTGGACAATGGTTGCTGACCTTTGTGCATCGGGATCTTCAACCGCCGCCGGAGAAGCTGTTACGTTTCGAACTTCCCGAGTAACGAGACGGTGCACGTGTCGAGATGGGCGTCCGTTTTTCTAAGAAGACTGCGCGACCACCTCGGAGTTCGTGGACCAGAACCACCCAGGACGCAGCAACGCGGTGTCGCATATCGGCAGCGACGGCAGCAGTTGCCCCAGTTTGTGTCCGGAGGACTGTGCACAGAGGCGCTAACGAATTCGCCGAAGAGCGGGCGCACCTGTGTTTGGAAACAGAGAGCCGCGGCGCCTGCGTGTTAGCACCGAGGAGAGAGAGCGGGTCATCTCCCCCCCCGTGGAGAAGAGCGGTCACCGCATTCCTTTCCCGCGGAGTGCTCCCGCGCGAGGGGTCCGCGTGGGTGGCGAGCGGTTCCGACCTTGGACAGCCAGCAAGCCTCCTTGGGACCCCCATGCCTGACTTCCCCCGGCGGAGTCGCCATCGTGCCGCTAAAGTGGAAAGAGTGCGATGGGAGGACGTTCTAGTGGGCGGTTCCCGAATGTCAGCAGATCAGGAACTCAAATGTGATTGGACTTTGACAAAATAGAAAATTCCGCAACTAGGTACTTGGAACAAAAAAGTTGTTAAAAACGAGAGCACGAGTGCTCTCTGGTGTGTACCTTCTCAGATTCACCATGTAAATAAACCTTCGTTAAGTTCTCTCCAACTCTCGGCCAGTCTCTGCTTGGGTGACCACCGCCCAATATTCAAGTGCCTGCAGCCCGACGTCTGACTCGGCTTTTCGCTACCCGTTGGTCCGCTACTGGAGCAGTACCAACGCAACAGCTGGTTGGCAGCGTCGGGATGGACTCCGCTGGAATCATGGTTGCAAGGTTCGGTGAGTGCTTGGCTTTTCTTCACTGAGGTTTTACCAGGCTTTGTAGTAAGTAAGTTTACAAAGGTGGTGGCGAATTGCTTATCGTTAGCGCGGGACTTGAAAGTACGTGACGATAAGAGATTTCTGAAAGGAAGAAATTGCAGCACTCGGGATAACCATGAATTTGAAAGGGTTGAAAAAGCCACTTTTACTGGAGTTGGCCAAAAGTCTGGGTTTGGATCTTCAGGACCAAACGAGAAAGCCAGATATCATTGAGGCTATTGAGGCACTCGAGGCAGACGACGATGAGCTCTTGAAATGCCTGGAGCTGATTGCTGAGAGAGAGAAATCAAAGAGGGAAGCAGAAAAAAAAAAATGAGAAACGCATGGCTGAAGAGAGTAAGCGCTTAGAGCAGGAACTTGAGCTGAAGCATCTCGAACTGCAGGTGCTAAAAGCTCGAAATGAAAGTGATGAGAGCGTAGCATCGGGCACTGTAGAACGCAAGTCGTTCCGTATGAAAGACCTTATGCAACCTTATAGGAAGGGAGAGGACATAGGTCTGTTCTTGGTAAACTTTGAGCGCACGTGCGAGAAGGCAGGGTTTAGCAAAGCAACTTGGCCACAGTGCTTGCTGACACTGTTGCCTTGTGAGGCGGCAGATGTGATAGCCCGCTTGACTAAAGAAGATGCAGACGATTGCGATAAGGTTAAATCTAGTCTGCTCAAAAAGTATAGAATGTCAGCGGAAGCTTTCCGGCAAAAATTTCGCAAAGCTAAAAAGGAGATTGATGAGTCGTACCCGGAGTTCGCGTATAAGCTCATGGCTAACTTGGGGGAATGGCTCAAAGAATCTAAAGCTTATGACGAAAGCCAAAGAATGTTGCAGTGCTTCGGACTCGAGCAGTTCTACTCTTGCTTGCCTGATGATGTAAGGCATTATTGGGTGCAAGACAGGCCGGAAGTTGCGACTGTTTCGAAGGCAGCAGAACTGGCAGAAGAGTTTGTGTCGCGCCGTGCGCTGGACAGAAAGGAAAGCCCTAGGAAAGAACACCAGAATAGGAAAGCAGCTGGATGGAGAGGGCAACCTTTAAAAGAGAAACAGCAAGCACGAGGCGCAGATGTCGCAGAAAAAAAGGCGATTGTAAGAGAAGCACCCGAAGCAGAAGACCGCCAAAATAATGCTTTTGAAAAGAGACGGCCATTGGTATGCTATAATTGCCAAAAGCCCGGACATGTAGCGGCGGTCTGCAAAAGCCCAAAGATTGTTTGCTCGTCAGTGGACAGCAACGATGAAAATATGCGGCTTCTAGAGCCATACATGCGAGATCTCGTTGTGAACGGAAAGCCGTGTCGCGTGCTTCGAGATTCGGCAGCTACAATGGATATAGTTCATCCCTCGTACGTAGAACCAGAAAATTTCACTGGAGAGTGCGCATGGATTAAACAAGCGGTGGAAGCCGGTAGCGTGTGCCTTCCAATCGCTAACATCAGCATTCAAGGTCCATTTGGCGTACTTCATACGGAGGCTGCTGTGTCGGCCAGTCTGTCGAAACAGTACCCCTATCTTTTTTCGAACAGATCTGACCAACTCTTGCAGCAGAAGGGACTATTGTTCGGAGAAGGGGCTGTTCACGCGTTGACTCGCTCGAAAGCACGAAAGCTGGCTGCTAAATCCGTCACACTGGAAGCGTCAGGTGACGTTGACGCGACAGAGAGTGAGCCGTTAGACATGACAGAGGCAGTCCACGCGCCGATTAGCGAGGAAGTGAACATCCGAGACACGCGAGAAAGTAGCGAGGATTGTATTGAGCTTAAAGAGGCCTGCGGTGAGCTTCTCATAACACCGGCATCTGACAGCTTGCAAAGATTGCTCGGGGTGGACCGATCGTCCCTGATAGCCGAGCAGAGAGTCGATTCCACATTGCGGAATCTTAAGCACATGAAGAGTGATGGTATCGCGAAGAAAAACGTGATATTTCTAGAAAGGTCCGGGATACTTTATCGAAAGTATCTTGATCGCAGAGGAGTGCAGTTCGACCAATTGGTCGTACCAAAACGCTACCATGGTGATCTTTTGCACTTGGTTCACGGGAGCTCGTGGTCGGGTCATTTAGGGCTCAAGAAAACAAAGAATCGTTTGCTGCAGGAATATTGGTGGCCGGGATGTTTTCGGGAGGTGGAAGATTTTGTAAAGACCTGCGACACATGTCAACGGGTGGGCAAGCTGGGAGATAAGGCGAGAGCCCCAATGAAGCTAGTGCCTGTGATCACGGAGCCATTTCGACGACTCGTGATCGACACTGTTGGTCCCCTTCCAAAGACTAAGACTGGCTATAGCCACATTTTGACAGTAATCTGTCCTGCCACCAAGTTTCCCGAGGCAGTGGCCCTGAAAGAGTTGAGCTCAGTGGAAATTGTGAACGCGCTCATGTCCATTTTCGCACGGGTTGGGTTTCCCGCTGAAATACAGTCAGATCGGGGGACTGTTTTTACCAGCGCACTGACTACAACTTTTCTGGAGAGATGTGGGATTAAGTTAATTCATACTTCAGTGTACCACCCGCAGTCCAACCCGGTAGAAAAGATGCACTCGGTAATGAAGCGCGTACTGAGGGCATTGTGCTTTGATCGCAAAGCCGACTGGGATGCCTGTTTGCCCGCAACAATGTTTGCGCTGAGAACCGTACCTCACGAGGCCACGGGATTCACACCAGCCGAACTGGTCTACGGCCGCTCCCTTCGATCGCCACTCCGCCTTCTTAGGGAATCGTGGGAAGGCCGGGGAGAGGACCCTACGGTGGTCGAATACGTTCTCGCGCTGCTTGAACGGTTGCATAAGGGACAGGAGCTCGCGGGATGCGAAATGAATAAAGCACAGACGAGGGCCAAACACTACTATGACCGAACAGCGAGATCACGCTGTTTTAAAGCGGGAGACGCGGTAATGGTGTTGCGACCTTCCCAGAAAAATAAATTGGAAGTTCGATGGGAGGATCCAGCGGAAGTTATTCAGAGGTTGTCCGACACGAACTATCTAATTAGCCTGCCCGGAAGGCGAAAGGTACAGCAGATATATCACAGTAATCTGCTGAAACCGTACAGGGAAAGGGAAATGATAGTTAACATGGCGTTGAACCTCCCCGAGGAAACATCACTGGATTTCCCGGATCTAGGAGCAGGGGAAAATGAGGACTGCAGTGAAAACATTGACCAAGCCATTAAGGCCATGGTCGAGGCCGCTGAAGTCGATGCTGATCAAAGCAGAGATCTAGCAACGCTATTGCACGAATACAAAGATCGGTTTTCGGAGAAGCCGGGCCGGACAACTGCGATAGTTCACGACATCGAGCTTAATTCCTCTCAGCCTGTCCGTTCGAAAGCTTACAGGGTGTCACCCAGGCAGCGAGAACTTATGGAGGCTGAAATTAAGCGAATGTTAGAGCTCGACGTCATTGAGGCTTGCGAGAGCGACTATACGTCACCTCTCATTTTGGTAGAAGTCCCTGGAAAGGAACCGCGTCCCTGCATTGATTACAGGAGGCTCAACCTCATAACCAATGACCAGACCTACCCAATACCCAATATCGAGGAACGGATTGAGAAAGTTAGCAGTGCAGAGTATATATCTACATTCGACCTCGTTCGAGGCTATTGGCAGGTGCCCTTGACCGAGCAGGCAAGTAGATATGCGGCGTTCATTTCGCCCGTGGGAACATTCCGCCCTAAGGTATTAAGCTTCGGCTTAAAGAATTCCCCTTACTGCTTCTCAGCCCTCATGGATAGGGTTTTGCGGGGGCTGGAGGATTTCGCCTTACCATATTTGGATGACGTGGCGGTGTTTTCTAGGTCATGGCCCGAGCATGTCACGCACCTACGAGCGGTTCTTAGCCGTTTCCGCGACGCGGGTTTGACAGTGAAAGTTGCGAAATGCCAACTTGGGCGAGCCGAAGTAACCTACTTGGGTCACACAGTTGGACGAGGCCACCGCCGACCATCAGATGTGAAAGTAGCTGCTATCCGCGATTTCCCGCAGCCGCGTACTAAAACGGATGTGCGCTCGTTTTTGGGAGTAGCGGGTTACTACCAGCACTACATTCCCCGTTATTCAGAGCTTGCCAGTCCTCTTACTGACGCTTTGAGGAAAACGGAACCGCGGGTCCTTCAATGGGATGAAAAGAAAGAAAAAGCTTTCTTTGCCTTGAAACAAGCACTAACGAGTAAACCTGTGCTGCAGGCACCTGACTACTCGAAGCCATTTATTGTGCAGTGTGATGCAAGTGACCGTGGCCTGGGCGTGGTATTATGCCAGAGAGGTGACGCGGGTGAAGAGCATCCGGTGCTGTATGCTAGCCGTAAGCTAACTCTACGGGAGGAAGCGTATAGTGCTTCGGAAAAGGAGTGCGCATGTCTTGTGTGGGCAGTGCAGAAACTTGCGTGCTACCTCACCGGCTCGAGGTTCATCATTGAAACAGACCATTGTCCTCTCACGTGGTTGCAGACTATGTCCCCCCAAAACGGCCGACTGCTTCGCTGGAGCCTCGCATTGCAGCAATACTCTTTTGATGTTCGCTACAAAAAGCGTAAACTAAATGGGCAATGCCGATGGCTTAAGTCGATGTTTTTAGTGTTATTGATAGCATCGATGAGTCTGGCTTGGGTATGTTTTTTTCCTGGCATAGGTTTGCATAATTACCATTTTTCTTTTAATCTTGAACATTGTGTTTGTGTGAATGAATAATGTTCTGGTTGTTTCAAGTGCTGAAGTAGTAGTAAAATGATTAAAGTAATATTGGTATGAGAGCCTGGTGGATCTCGTGGAGAGAGTCCTGGCGCTTGTCGTCTTTGCAGCTGTGGTTTTCGTGTTGTTCAAACTGATGCTGTCTTTCCTGTGAATGAGCTGGTCTGCAGAGATCAAGAAGCCCTCCATAGTCTTCACAAGAAGCAACGAGGAGCTGCTGAGTCCGTTGGAGGCAGCAGAACATCAGCAACAGTGAACCGAACCAGAACGACATCGTGTATCCCTCTGGACAATGGTTGCTGACCTTTGTGCATCGGGATCTTCAACCGCCGCCGGAGAAGCTGTTACGTTTCGAACTTCCCGAGTAACGAGACGGTGCACGTGTCGAGATGGGCGTCCGTTTTTCTAAGAAGACTGCGCGACCACCTCGGAGTTCGTGGACCAGAACCACCCAGGACGCAGCAACGCGGTGTCGCATATCGGCAGCGACGGCAGCAGTTGCCCCAGTTTGTGTCCGGAGGACTGTGCACAGAGGCGCTAACGAATTCGCCGAAGAGCGGGCGCGCCTGTGTTTGGAAACAGAGAGCCGCGGCGCTTGCGTGTTAGCACCGAGGAGAGAGAGCGGGTCATCTCCCCCCCGTGGAGAAGAGCGGTCACCGCATTCCTTTCCCGCGGAGTGCTCCCGCGCGAGGGGTCTACGTGGGTGGCGCGCGGTTCCGACCTTGGACAGCCAGCAAGCCTCTTTGGGACCCCCATGCCTGACTTCCCCCGGCGGAGTCGCCATCGTGCCGCTAAAGTGGAAAGAGTGTGATGGGAGGACGTTCTAGTGGGCGGTTCCCGAATGTCAGCAGATCAGGAACTCAAATGTGATTGGACTTTGACAAAATAGAAAATTCCCCAACTAGGTACTTGGGGACAAAAAAGTTGTTAAAAACGAGAGCACGAGTGCTCTCCGGTGTGTACCTTCTCAGATTCACCATGTAAATAAACCTTCGTTAAGTTCTCTCTAACTCTCGGCCAATCTCTGCTTGGGTGACCACCGCCCAATATTCAAGTGCCTGCAGCCCGACGTCTGACTCGGCTTTTCGCTACCCGTTGGTCCGCTACTGGAGCAGTACCAACGCAACACGGCAAAGCCATAAACACAGACAACCTCCGCCCCATCTCCCTCACGTCTTGTGCGGGAAAGCTGACGGAGACTATGGTGCGGGACAGGCTGTCTGGGCTTCTGGAAAATCAACATACATTCGCAGACACCATGTTCGGTTTCCGCCCGCAAAGGTCCGCTCAGGATGTTCTGCTTCAACTCGACTGAGAAATTATCAACCCTGCCGAATATCCCTTCAACGATAAGGGATCTTTCGACAATGTCACACATGGAATCATCCTGCAAAATCTCTCCCTGACGAACTGTGGACATAACACATTTCAGTACATCAAGCAATTTCTCCCGGATCGACAATCTTTCATCCCAATACAAGGCGAAGAACACGGCCCGTATAAACTGGGAACGGGAGGAACCCCACAGGGCGCGGTCCTCTCGCCATTAGTTTTCAATATGGCCATGATGAAACTCCCAGCTCAGCTGGCGAAGGTCGAAGGCATCCAGCACGCGCTGTACGCCAACAACATAACCATCTGGGCCAAACACGTATAGGTCGGAGACATTAAGGCCAACCTGCAGCAAGCGGCGCAGATCGTAGACGCTTACGCCCGCCGCTGCGATCTTCAATGCTCCCCATCCAAATCCGAATTTGTGCACACGCGCCCGTCGCCTAAGTGCACCACCAAAATGGAATTATCCCTGGCCAGCGGTTCGATACCCGAACACGATGAGATTATTTATTTATTTATTTATTTATTTATTTATTTATTTATTTGAAAATACTGCAGCCCCTCAAGGGGCTATAGCAGGAGTGGGTATAAAAATGTGGAACAATTCCACGCATACAAAAGTACATACAAGCATTACAAATATAAACGCTAGAAAAACAACATACAATGCTACGACTCAATTGCCGACGCAAAATCAGAGATTGATAGTGCACGAATGTTGCCATCCAAAGAATTCCAACACTCCACAGTGCGCGGAAAAAAACTGTATTTGAAAACGTTAGTGCGGGCAAAAAAATGTTGGATATTAAGATCGTGATGGCTCCTGGTCCACCGAGATTAGAGTACTTGGTATCCTTATTCATAAACATCGATGGGCTGATGCGACACTAGCAAAAATGCGCAAGGTGGGGGACCAGGTGGGCCGGATGGTGCGCCGGGTTTCCAACAAACGCGGGGGGTTACGGTGCACAGACGCCTTGCGGCTGACGCATGCATTCGTGACCAGTCGAGTACTCTGCTCGACTCCTTACCTCCACCTGCGCAGGTTTAATGAGAACGCCCTCGAAGTGATTCTCAGAAAGATGTACAAGCGTGCCCTCGATCTCCTGATCAACACATCCAACCAGCGTTTCGAGTACTCTGCTCGACTCCTTACCTCCACCTGCGCAGGTTTAATGAGAACGCTCTCGAAGTGATTCTCAGAACGATGTACAAGCGTGCCCTCGATCTCCTGATCAACACATCCAACCAGAGTTTTATGGGCCTGAAAATGATAAACACATTCGCGGAGCTCCGGGAGGCGCACTTGACCAATCAATACACAAGGCTTTCAAAAACGCCGTCAGGGCGCCGCCTATTAGCCCGACTACACATCCACCACCCAACACATACGAAAGAGCGCGTACGCATTCCTGAAATCTGGAGAGACGCCCTGCACGTACGCCCTCTTCTGGCCAACATGACACGTGACGACCACAGTGGCAGGCGCCTTGCGCACGTGGAGGCACTGGCCCATCACTATGGGAACAAACACGGAATGTTCTTCGTGGACGCCCCCGGCCCTCACCATGGGAGGTGGTACACAGCCGCAATCATCCATCAAAGAATCACGGTGAATGGCCTAACATTCGGAGCTCAAGACGTAACACATGCGGAAGAAGTTGCCATCACGTTAGCCGCCGCAGACAAGGACTCTCGAGTCATCATCACCGACTCGAGAGGGGCCTGCAGAAATACTGAACAGGGGTACATTGCTCTCTTTACGCACCGTATCCTTCAAAACAGTGAATACGTCGGGCCCCTGCGTCTGGAGCGATTGCATGGGCTCCAGCTCACATGGGCCTCGAAGGCAATGAAACGGCAGATGCCGCCGCCCGCGCGCTCACTCTCCGGGCAACGCCTTCAAACCCTTATGATACGGATCCCGAACCCAATCCGGCTCTCACTTTTCGAGAAATTACTGAATTATTTCAATTCGGCCATGCAATTTATCCTAAGCCTTGTAAGGGCCTTACAAAGGTGGAGGAATGCACACTTCTCTGCATTTACAACATAACGCTGCTGTGCCCAGCGGTGTTAAAACACTGCGATCCTGCCTGTACAGGAAAATGCCCGCACTGTGCGGAGAAGTCTTCGGCCATCTTCCACATGGTGTGGGCATCCCAGTCAATCCAGAAACTCGCCTCCAAACCCAACCCCACCCGGGAAGACTGGGAGGTAGCCCAGCTCGGCTGCACCGACCTGGCAAGCCAGACGGCCCTGGTCCACCGAGCCCGAGCCGCGGCGGTCGCAAATGGGCTCCTGTAATGAGGAGCCCACCTAGTGTTTGCGTGAGGGTGCCCCTGATACCTCAAGCTTCCTCCAAATGTTTTTCACACACACACACACACACACACACACACACACACACACACACACACACACACACACACACACACACACACACACACACACACACACACACACACACACACACACACACACACACACACACACACACACACACACACACACACACACACACACACACACACACACACACACACACACACACACACACACACACACACACACACACACACACACACACACACACACACACACACACACACACACACACACACACACGCACGCACACACACACACACACACACACACACACACACACACACACACACACACACACACAATAGTATACCTTTGATTTTATATTTTGGGGTGGAAAAATTAGTGATTTTTCAATGATTTGCACTATGAAGGAACTGTAATCACTACCTTCCACGTAAGAACTACCTTGAAGCTATGGTGCTAAAACGTACTTGATAGGCCCATTTGACAGGCCTTTCGGCAATTTCGGAGATATATATAAGGAGTGTTTACTGTAAGCTAAACAAAGCCTCGTGATTGGGGGGGGGGGGGATGACAAAGTGAATTTGCATGAGTGCATATGTGGGCTCTCGCACATTTAACAGATGATTAAACTCATTAAAAAGATTTTTTCCTAGTTAAATAACCCGCCTTTGCATTGACATTAGCTAATCTAATTTATTAAACAAATTTCTTTAATTTATTTTGTACCAGTTGCAATTTGTTGAAATGGTTTATTATTTTCTATAAAATATATATTGTTATTTTTTGTATACTTAAATAATATATATTATATTATATTTCATCTGCATAGTAATTCATAATAACAAATACGTTCAACTTTTAACAATATTTCAATTGCTTAGTCATAATAAAGGCTACTGAATGCTTATAATGGAGTTTTAATTTTCTGAAAAAGGTTGGTATGAATATGAGTTTTAAAGCAGTTACCATTATTGCTGCGTTGTAAGGAAGAAAGGCATTATTGTACTATTCTGTTACAATACCTAATGTGTTTTGCATTTATTTATGAATAAAGCGCTTGATGGCACCGTTCGACCGATAATGTTGCTGGTAAAGGAATCAAATAATATTAACCCAAGTAGCACACATTACGTGGCCCACCTGGGGCCCGTATGGGCAAGTTGGGCTTGGGTAACCACAATAGCACCCATGAGGGCCCCCTTTAGGGATCAAGCGGGCAAGCCCAAGTTGGGCTGGCCCCTGCTTTTTCTATCTGGGCATCATATAGGCGCGGAAAGAGCTAACTGATTACATATTACCACATCTGGCCCTCAAGGGTCCCGCTTGGGAAATTTTAGGGCCGATGCAAATAAAATTTGGGCTCTGTGTAGGAAAAGCCTGGGCTAATTCAATTGGGGCTTCCCACTCAAAAGTCGAATAGGTCCCGCATGGGCCGAGGCGGGGCTAAATACGGGTATGCCCGCACATTGCCTACCTGGGACCTTTGAGGGGTACTTGAGGGAAGGTCAGACGAAAATGTGGAATTCATGCAGAAAATTCCTGGGCTGCCCCAAATAGGGCTGCCCACCAAAAATATAGATAATTTCCCGTTAGTGGGGCAGGCAAGTATTCCTTCCCGCTTCTGCCCGCATCGGTCTCTTGTGGGGACATTTAGGGCAGATGCGATGCAAATGTGGGCCTAAAGCGAATAGATGACGGGCTAGTCCGATTGGGGCTGCCCACGCAAAACCCGAATAGGTCCCACATGGTTTGCGGCCGGGCTGAAAAGCGAGCACATCACCATGCTGCCCTCACCGGGTATTCCTTGGGGTACTTGCGGGAAAATGCAACATATATTCGTAGTCCATGTGGTAAAAATAAGGTCAGCCAATTTGGGGCGGCCCATGAAAGGCCGCAGTGGGCCCCAAATTGGCCGTAGGCGGGCATACTGCTCTGAAACGTCTCCACTCTATCTATAAGGCACCATTTTATTTATGTAAATCATGTTATACCGGCCACTAATTACCTCTTCTGGAGGTTTCACATAACTGTCCTATGCAGTGAATAAAGACTATCTATGTTTACTCTACAAACTACGTTAATTATGCAGTATCGACAGAAAATATGCAACAGTAAGTGTTCCGCTTTACGAGTATGTACTGAACGACCTCCAAATGTTTCCTACGGCATTACTATTCTGCACGCAGCACCGAAACAAATATTCAGACCAACATGTTGGGGTGATGTGGGCCAGCCCAGATTATTGTAGTGTTGGGAATAAATTTTTCTCATGCTACTGAGTGTAGCATACAAGAAAAAAATAGTGCTTAATGTTTCACACTTCATTATTGGAACTTGGGCAGCCCTGAAAATTCCCGATTCAACCCATGAGGGCAGCACGTGGGTCAGCCCGAAACGGGCTGGCATTCGCAAATCCCGCGCCTGTACAATTCAGGTATTGAAGGGATTAATCGACTTTAATATTAAAACCTTGATCAATGGGATGTCACTGCCTGCACAAACGTGGGACCCATTAATGGTTCTGGTGTGCTGCCCACATTCGTCTACCTGGGCTGAATACGGGCAGCCCTATTGGGGCTGAATGCGGGCAGCCCCATTTGGGCTGCCAACACGGATACAGTTTGGGACCGATCACGGCGAAATTGGGCAGCCCACGCGGGACCCTTCTGGGTACGTGTTGCAAATCCCGCATTGGGGCCCGCATGAGCTGCCCTCACGGGCCCAACGCGGGCCCCCCCGTCATAGCCCACTTTGTGCTACTTGGGAATTAGCCGGCAGAGGTTCTTCAAGGTTTTCATCAAAGCAGTTTAGAACTAAACGTGCAGAGTTTCCGTCATTGTAGGAAAGAATCTCTTTCAGATATATAAAACCAATGTACTAAAGGCTAGCGGTGGCCACTGCCTCGAAAATTTATTTGCAGCAGGCACAAGCGTTTGAGTACTTTGTACTCTATTCGAAGTAGCGTGTATCTTCTATTTTTGTTTAATCGAAATCAACATAAAGGTGCGTGTACTGGCGCCTAGAAACCGCGTCTCGCCGTCAGTTTATGTCCAGACAAATACTTAGGATACACACAAAGAGAAGTTTATTGACTTCCATACAATGTACATATATACATATGGTCTACTCTCATGAGACAACAAATGTGGCTGAAGGCTGGCTCAATAACAACTTTTGACTCCAATCTAGAAATATCATTTTTTTTACCATATCATCAAAAGAGTGATATTACTATCGAAAAGTCCAGTAAATGAACAAAGAAATCTTGGCTGTTTTTATTCGCTAGCACTGTCGAAAGCGCTTCAGTTCGCTACAGAGTGAACATAAGCGCGTCGCACACAAGACAGACCTCAAATATATTACGTTTTGGCCCTCTAACTTCCGATCCGAGAATCACGTGCTACTTTTTTGCCAAACTGCTAAGATTTTTACGAGTCAAAGCAGAAAATTGTAACCCCAAGAGTCTGTAATATTACAATGTTCGAGACGCTTCTTTTACGGCAAGCCCGTGATTTTAAAACAAACACTGAGTTTTTCATTGCAGGGTTTTTATTTTTCATCTCGGCAAGCGTGATTGTACTTACTAAAGACAAGCATACTTGCATGCATGATTCGTAGCGTTACCTGCAGGAACCCCAGGGTTCATGAAAAAGGCGGCAGCGGCTTCGGAATCAGCATTAGCAATTACATGTGGCACGATTAGAATCCAACTTCAACCTATAGTGACGTCGCAGGTCATGGAGCGCTGTTTTATTCCAAACGTCGGTTGAGTTGCCCAATTTTACACTGCTCTCTTCATGAGGGAACAGCGTCCTTCCAGGAGACCCATACACCTCCATGACGAGAGGGGTATGCCTCTGGGTCTGGCGGGAGGTTTCTGGGCTCGGTAGATTTCTTCTTAAGTGCTTCAATACGATCCTGCAGCCGCTTTACCACCTGCGCAAGAGGCGAATTTCAAAGGGTAAGAACGATATTACGTGGCATGTATTTAGGCTTCGGACAAGTCACGTGATAACCCTCCGATGGTAGGCAAAATATTAGCTTCGAAGTTCCTTCGAATACACGGAAGGAACAATCTAGACGATGGGCATAAATGAGGTCCTCAACTGGCTTAGACGAAGACGAGTCAAGGCTGTTTCACAAAGTGTGATTCTCACTGTACCAGAGTGCGGTTTCAGCTGCACAGCAACAGATGGGCAGGACGCTCTAGTTGCAGAGCGGCAGCGGCAGACTTCCAACGAGTTGGTCGCACGCCGCACTGTCTCAGTGACGGTTGCCACCTAAGCGGCCGCCAGCCAATAGAATTCCGAGATTTGATATAGCAGGAAACGCGTTAGCGGAACCCGTTGAAGCTGCACCACAGGTGCGGTTTGGAGGCGTTGCTGCCATTTTCGGTACGCTCGTCACCGGCTAAAACTCTGATTCTTGTTTTCGGTTGAGCTGAATCGGCCTCATCACACAGTGCCTCGAAGTGGACGAATTCATACGGCATTTCCGTTCTTTAGTAGGTAACATTGCTCCAAGAACAGAAGGCGCCGCCGCTCATAACCAACTAGCGTTTGAAGACAAGCGTCCGCTTCACTGTTCTCCTCATCGAATCCGCGAATTCTTGTTTCCAGCAACTGCTTCTCTTTGTTTTCTCAAGAAGTTCAAGGAGCAAGCGTCTATTTGTGTATATTCTACTGCGAGCGAGCTGAAGCACTGTCGAATAGCGCGCTAAAACGACGCTGAACCACAACAAAACTTTGTGTGTAGTTGCGTAAAAAGGAAAAACTTGCACTTTTGTTTTCATACAGTGCTTCATGTTTTATAAAAAAAGACATAAATAATAAGCGTGTTTTGAATTTGTCATTGGTAAATTATGCTAAAGCCGCTCCAGTCGCACCGACGGAAATTGCAAGCGCGGCAATTATCTGAAAGGGCTGCTGCGATTGGCACCGCAACAAGACTCCGACTGGACCGAAATTTTTTGTGCGCATCGCATCATGTCAAACGGCCTTCAGGCATACATACGCACTTTCGTAGGTCTTTGAGACCTTTGTATTAATTGTCCCACATCTTGCAACGATGTGGTACAAGGCGCGGCGCAGAAAGTCTTAAATCTCCCTTGTTCGAGGAAGTGAACTTACGAATCATTTGTGCACAGAGAATCTATTGTAGTCTGATCTACCACCATACCAAGTAAAGAAACCACTCCTTGCAAGCAAATGAAGATAAAAATCCTTAACATAAGACTCACAGCTAATCCTCCACTCCCTCTAATAATTTTCATCACCGCGGCGTTGAGTTGAGACTATAATGTGTGTGTGTGTGTGTGTGTGTGTGTGTGTGTGTGTGTGTGTGTGTGTGTGTGTGTGTGTGTGTGTGTGTGTGTGTGTGTGTGTGTGTGTGTGTGTGTGTGTGTGTGTGTGTGTGTGTGTGTGTGTGTGTGTGTGTGTGTGTGTGTGTGTGTGTGTGTGTGTGTGTGTTTGTGTGTGTGTGTGCTACGAAGACGACGAACCGGGCAGTGGCGCGGAGGGGAGTGCTCACGCTAGGACTCCTGGCCTTTAAAAGGACACTAAAGACACCCAAATATGCTATCAAAATCTAATAAACGGCATTTGGTGACACTCTCGCCGCAAATCCGGTAGCAAAAAATAGAATTATTGTTCAGATTATAAGGTAAGAAGTTTAGTTTTTTTTTTGGTCCCGCTGGTCGATTTCAAACTGTTTTCTCCTACTACGCAGAAGGGTAGAATGACATACACTATGACGCTGAAGGAAACTCCTTGATTGCTGGCGCGCGGGGAGCGGAGTATACTTCGCAGGTGCTTGCGGAGTCATAATCTTCATTCGATACGCACTTACGGTAGGTGCATCTGCTGCTTCAAGCTCGTATTTCAGGCGCCGCAGGCCGAAACCAAACTATCCGAGCACGCATGAAGTGCCTGAGCCGGAACATAGCTAGCTGAGAGACTAGCGGCATCTACCTGCAACTGGACGAAATTAGCATATTTTTATGTTGGCCTTGCAAAATTTACGTTGTCTTTTCGTCTTTTCGTCGTTGTTTACGTGTAATAAAAGCATGTTACCATATTCGACACAAAACCAACTACCGCATTCAAACGGTCAATGTATTTTACATTTGTCAGCTTCCGGGATCCCTAGCGCGTCACGTGATTTGTAGTTGCGCGCCTCGAACGTTTCGGCTGTGGCGGCGATACCTGTATTCATGTTCTTCCTATTTACTACCTTATAACAGCTCTGTTTTCAGTAAGGGTGGCTTTTTTGTAACCAGGAACTGCCATTCTATCGATGCAAGCCCACTTTATTTTTCTCTTTAGTGTCCCTTTAAAAACTTATTTCATCGTCATGTCATCACGTCGTTCTGTTTCTGTTGTGTCGCCATGTTCCATCGCTTCTCATGCCGCCACGTAACTTTTGGTTGGAGGTGCCGATAATCCCCATCATCGCATTGGAGCATCGACACCATCTGCAAGACGGGACCGTCAGCCGAAAACCCGTGGAGATCACCGCACAGCTCCGCCCCAGCACTTTCTGTTCAGACCAGACCATCCGCTATCTCTAGTCCCGCCCCCAGCCCTGACCACCACACACGATGACCAGGAAGAGCCCACAGCCGACCCCACCGACTCCACAACGAAGCGACCTCCCTACCACTCGAGCGAAAGCACTCCCTCCCGCCCAAGCCGTCCGGCGTGTCCAGGGGATTTGGCCTTCGGCAAACGGTGAACATTGGACCTGATTCTCCGAGGGAAGCATTCATCCTATCTCGTATTCATTGTGGCGGCAAGCCTTTCATCTCCAAGTCCTCCGTCTGCGTTCATTTGTCACATTATGCATTGCATTACACGTAATCAATCGGGATGATCGCTCGGTGGCCCCGGGTCATGCTACAATGACCACTAAGAGGGCAGTGGCGTGGAGAGGAGTGCTCGCGCTAGGCCCGCTGGCCATTAAAAGCATATTTCATCGTCATGTCATCATGTCGTACTGTTTTTGTTGGGTAGCAGTGTTCAATCGCTCCGCATGCCACCACGTAACAATATTTTATATATATATATATATATATATATATATATATATATATATATATATATATATATATATATATATATATATATATATATATATATATATATATATATATATATAATAGAGATAGAGAGAGAGAGATTTGAGAATAAATTAATCCCTTAAGAAGGACGATCAACCATCCGGAAGTGTCGGTAAAATAATGAAGTGATCAGTAATGTTGTGATACATCCCTCATACAGCTTTGAGTTTCTATGGCCTATTATTCAAAACAAAACTTTATATACATATTGTAAGGAAGAAGATGATACAGCGCCGAAGCTAACGACGATGAAGAAGCCGATCAGCTGGCGCGCGCACTGAGAGCTCGGACCGTTTTGTTCGGACGACATTGTGCCTCGCTCTACGATCGCCTTGTGTCACCGGTCGCCGTCTCCAGTCCTCCGAATAACTCCAAATAAACCCCTCTTCATTTGGTGGAGGTGCTGGGTGGACCCTTAAACTATCACCGTGGAGCTCCGCAGCCATACGATACCTATGGCGACAAACGAGGTAGGCCAACAGCCAGTGGCAGCCCCTTCGCAGTCCATCTCATGCTTCG
The DNA here is from genome assembly GCF_055883805.1 of Amblyomma maculatum. Taxonomy (NCBI): domain Eukaryota; kingdom Metazoa; phylum Arthropoda; class Arachnida; order Ixodida; family Ixodidae; genus Amblyomma; species Amblyomma maculatum. The sequence goes on from NC_139345.1 coordinate 135,780,443, forward strand.
GTACCATTCGGCAGCGAGATCCCGCAGTTTTCAGCGGGCAGGGCGACCAGGACGTTGAAGATTGGTTGGCCTCGTACGAGCGGGTGAGTCGTCATAACAACTGGGATGACCCGCATGAAGCTCAACAACGTTATCTTCTACCTGAGTGATGTTGCTAACCTCTGGTATCGAAACCATGAGACAGACATGCCAACTTGGGCCAACTTCAAGGCAAAGTTCACTGACGTTTTCGGTCGACCCGCAGTGCGGAAACTACGCGCTGAAGAAGCCTTGCGGGTACGAGTTCAGCATGAAGGGGAAACATTCACGAGGTACATTGAAGAGTGGTGGATTTATGTAAGCGTGTCGACCCGTCTATGGATGAGGCTACCAAGATAAAGTACATAATGAAGGGCGTTGATGTAGATGCATTTCACATGCTGTGGGAAAAGAGCCCAACCACCGTGGCTTCAGTTTACAACCTTTGCCAGAGTTTCGATGAAATGCTCAAGCAACGCCTGCACTCGTCGCTCTCCCGCACCTGCTGCGTCCATCTCTGGCCTGGCTGTGAGCAGTGACCTTTTGGCTCACATCAAAGATTTTGTTCGAGATGAGGTCTCCCGACAGCTTGGGCTTTTGTCTGGTCCACGCCCGTCGTCTACAGCCCAGCTACTTACCCCTGCGATCCGACACACCATCACGCAGTAGGTTGCCGATGCACTTCTCAGTTTTGGCCAGCCAGTGCCTGTCACACCACATGTCGACCCTGTTCCACTGCAGCCCACACCTCTTGCTGCACCATTAAATTACAACCCCCTGTGGTTATGCCGGCTCTACCTGTATTAGTACAAATGCCTCCCAAATATGCAGAAGTGACCGCCCGCCCTCCGCTGCCACATTCTTTTGCGTACGTGCCGACTATGGCGCCACCGACTGTCGCTCTACGGTACCTATCAACGATGCCTCCCTACAATCCTTGGCGCACGAATGACAACCGACCTATCTGCTATGACTCCGGTATTCCAGGCCACGTCGCCCGCCTGTGCCGTCGTACTCTGCGTTCTGCCCCTGCACGCACCATGGCTGACAGCAATTACCAGTACGACACTTTACGCCCACCTTCGGAGGCATCTCCAGGGCAGCCGCACAGCTCACCGGGCCGCCATAACATTCCATCGCACCGCTCGCCGTCCCCTCGCCGTCGGTCCTTGTCGCCAATGCGGCGTCGCGGCGTGACACAAGACTCGGAAAACTAGCAGCCGCAGTTCCTGGGGCACGAACTGCGCACATTTCGCCTACCACAAGTCCTCGTCTGTCTCCGCCGAGCATTCTCGAATTTTTTTTCGGCGGTATTCGTGCCCTTGCACTCGTCGATACCGGGGCCACTCTGTCAGTCATTAGCGAAAGTTTTTGCCGCTCGTTTCCTAAAGTCACCACCCCGCCTTTTGGACTTTCTCTTCGCACCGCCAGCGCCGATTCCGTTCGTCCGTCTGCTGCTTGCACAGGGCGTGTAGTTATCGCGGACGTCTTATACGTCGTCCAGTTTTTAGTGCTTGCGACATGCTCGCATAACTTAATTCTTGGCTGGGATTTCCTTTCCCGCCACAATGCTGTTATTGACTTAGCCCGCGCCCACGTCGCCTTCTCTTCGCTGCGGTTCTTGACCATTCGCCATCTTTTTCTTGCGCCAAACTAGTTGTCGCCGACGACACCGACATTCCGCTCAACTGTGCTGTGATTGTTCCCGTGTGTGTACCGTTTTCTTTCGATGCGACTGTTCTTTTTGCGCCTTCTCCCATGTTCGCCTCTCGCCGTCACCTCCTTCTTCCCTTTGCTATCAATGATATTAACTACGGTGCCGCTGACATAGTAGTTGTGAATGCCTTCCCGCTGTGGTCCAGCTACTTTGTGGAGGATGTCTTGGTCATGTTGAAGTTGCTGACCTCACCTCGCCGTTTGAGGTTGATGGGCATCTACCACAGAGTGCCCACGTAGCCTCCGTAACGCCGATTACTGAGTCGTCCGATATACCAAGTTGGGACCTTTTTCAATCGTCTGTGGCCAGTGACCTCAACCCGACTCACCGTGAACAACTGTTTGCTTTCCTCAACCAGTTCCGTTCTTCGTTTGATGCTCAGACGACTTCCTTGGGCCGTGCGACTGAGGTTGTTCACCACATCGACACCGGCAGTCATGCCCCTCTTCTGCAGCACCCTTACCGTGTTTCGCCTACGGAGCGCCGTGTTATTGCTGACCAAGTCAACGACATGCTACAACGCGGTGTAATTCAGCTTTCATCTAATCCGTGGTCGTCTCCAGTGGTACTTGTGAAAAAAAAGGATGGCTCCATAAGATTTTGCTTTGACTACCGCCGTCTTAACAAAATTACTCGTAAAGACGCATACCCACTACCCCGCATTGACGACGCCATCGATTGTTTACAAGGAGCCCAGTTCTTTTCGTCCCTGGACCTGCGTTCTGGCTATTGACAAGTTCCTATGGCTGAGTCTGACCGACCCAAGACCGCCTTTGTTACCCCTGATGGACTATATGAGTTCACTGTGATGCCGTTTGGTCTTTGCAACGGTCCTGCTATGTTTGAGCGAATGATTGACAACATATTACGCGGCCTCAAGTGGAACATTTGTCTTTTTTATTTGGATGACATCGTCGTTTTCTCTCCCGATTTTCCGACGCACCTCGTGCGCTTGCACCAAATCCTGAGCTGTCTCACTGGTGCCGGTCTCCGACATAACCTGAAGAAATGTCGTTTTAGCGCCCGCAAGCTGACAATACTGGGTCATGTCGTGTTCAAAGATGGCGTCCTGCCCGATCCTGACAAACTAAGTGCGGTCACTGAATTCCCGAAACCGACGTCTGTTAAAAAGCTGCGCAGCTTCGTCGGCCTATGCTCATATTTTCGCCGTTTTGTCCGCAAGTTCGCTACCATCATTGCACTGCTTACAAAATTGCTGAATGGTCCCGCCGACTTGTCTACATGGACCCCCCTCTGTGACGATGCTTTCACTACGCTCCGACGTCTACTAACTTCACCGCCCATTCTCCGCCATTACGACCGATCCTCTTCTACAGAGGCGCACACTGACGCCAGCGGCATCGGCCTCGGTGCTGTCCTCGCTCAACGCAAGCAAGGCTTTTCCGGATATGTGGTTGCTCACGCTAGCCGAGCGCTAACGAAAGCTGAATCTAACTACACCGTCACAGAAAAGGAGTGTCTTGCAATTGTGTGGGCCTTAGCGAAGTTTCGCTCTTACTTATATGGCCGCCGCTTCAACGTCATCACCGACCACCATGCCCTCTGCTGGTTGGTTTCCCTGAAAGACCCTTCTGGGCGCCTTGGCCGCTGGGCTGTTCGCCTTCAAGACTTTGACTTTAAAGTGATATATCGATCGGGACGCAATCACTCCGACGCTGACGCCTTGTCGCGCTCGCCGCTGCCTTCTCCTGCACCCTCGCAATCGATATCCGAACCCTCCGTTGCAGTCTCACCTCGACGACCTGCCTTTTCAACATCGCCAGGATCCCTCGATATCTTCGCTTCTAGACGTCCTCACCGCGTCCTCAACGTCTTCATTCCCGTGAGCCCTTCGTCGCCAAGCTTCCCATTTTACGATCCGGGGTGGTCTTCTGTATCGCAAAAGCTATCGCCCGGATGGTCGCAAATGGCTCTTGGTCATTCCCCGCCATCTTCGCACAGAAATTTGTGCCCATCACCATGCCGACCCGCAAAGCGCACATGCTGGCCTGTTGAAGACATACGAGCGTATTCGCCAGCGGTACTACTGGCGGGGGATGTACGACTTTGTCCGCCGCTATACTCGGTCCTGTACTGCTTGTCAGCAGCGGAAGTCGACTCCGCGCCCCTCCGCGGGCCCATTGCAGCCTTTGCCTTGTCCAGCGCGACCTTTTGATCGTGTCAGCATCGACCTCTATGGTCCCCTTCCATCTTCGACATCAGGCAACCGCTGGATAATAGTCGCCATGGATCACCTCACTCGCTATGCGGAGACAGCAGCCCTGCCTACGGCTAGTGCTCGTGACATCGCCTCCTTCATCCTGCGTCACTTCGTTCTACGTCACGAGGCTCCTCGTGAACGTTTTAGTGACCGCGGCCGCGTCTTCCTATCTCAAGTGGTCAGCGAGCTGTCGGAAGCTTGCCAAACAATACATCGAACCACCACAGCTTACCATCCTCAAACCAACGACCTTACAGAAAGGTTTAACCGAACGCTTGATGACATGCTCGCCATGTACCTTTCTTGTGACGCGTCTAATTGGGATCAGGTGCTTCCATGCATCACCTATGCCTATAACAGAGCGTCTCAGGCAACGACTGGATTTTGCCCATTCTTTCTCCTCTATGGTCGTGAGCCTTCCGTCTACCGGACACCATACTTCCTTACCACCCCTGGCAGTTCAGAGTACACTTCTCTTTCTGCTGTTGCCCGTAATGCTGAGCAGTGCCGTCAGCTGGCGCACTCATTCACGTCGGACATTCAAGGTCTTCGCCGACATGAGAGCGATCACGGCAAGCCCGCTGCTGACTTTCCTACCAACACCCTCGTTTGGCTCTGTGTTCCGGCTGATTCAAAATTATCTGCAAAGTATAATGGCCCTTATCGTGTATTAGAGCGTACATCACCAGTTAGCTATGTCGTGGCGCCGGCAACGCCTTCTTCAGACCACCGTCGCCGCGGGCGAGAAGTTGTTCACGTCAGTCGACTTAAGCCATACTATGAACCCCTTGTCATACCCTCGCCCTAAGTCGCCAGGATGGCTCCCTCTTTCCGCCGGGGCAATTGTAAGGAAGAAGATGATACAGCGCCGAAACTAACGACGATGAAGAAGCCGATCAGCTGGCGCGCACTGAGAGCTCGGACCGTTTTGTTCGGATGATATTGTGCCTCGCTCTACGATCGCCTTGTGTCACCGGTCGCCGTCTCCAGTCCTCCGAATAACTCCCAATAAACCCCTCTTCAATATATATATATATATATATATATATATATATATATATATATATATATATATATATATATATATATATATATATATATATATATATATATATATATATATATACTAGGTTCTTGCCTATCACTCTCATGCGAGACGCAACTCTTATATTGCATTTATTTATTGAATGTAATATTAGAAAACAGTTCTCAAGCTGACTGTATTTTTCTTGCTTGGCATTGCTAAACCACGAACCCTAAACTCCTCATGCTTGAACTTTCTGCACTAAAACGGGATTCGGACACAGTAGCATGGATTGAATGTTTTTCTGACTAGTCGTTATCAGTACATTAATTGTATCACCCACGACTGCCACAGAAACAAATTGATGTAGCGCCAGAACTGCGTCACAGCTCTATTCTGGGTTATTTGCTCTGCTTAATACGTATTGGTATATATATATATATATATATATATATATATATATATATATATATATATATATATATATATATATGTATGTATGTATATATACATACACGAGCTGCCTAGTTGGGTCTCATCAAGCCTATAATTATACGCCGACGACTTTGATGTATATTGTTAAAATAACAGTGATGGTGACAGACCGTCCTATGCAACTAGATCTGAATAGTATCCTTCTCTGCTGCACAAGTCGTGAATAAAATTACACCCTGGGAATACAAACTGATGAGTATTTAAGAAGTGCGGGTTGTACTTCCAACTACACATTAAACAGCTTCAAACTTGAGTCTGTTCCATTTTATTGATATATTGGATATCATTCACTTTGAATTAGAATCGCAATATTGACCACATAATTGCTAATGCTTATCCCACTTTAGGCTACATGCTACGTAACTTCAGTAAAACTATGATTACAATGAAGTAGCTGGTTTACAATCTGTCGTACGCTCAAGACTAGAATACTGGGTATCAATCTTGAATGCTAACAATGACAACTTGAATAACGGTCTTGAAATGGTTCAGAATAACGGTTTGCTTCAATCGTTCAAACTGTAACTGTCATGCAAGCATTACTAATATAAATGCAGCCTGTCCCTGTCCTGTCTTTAACTTCGACGGAAATCGTTTCGCCTTTGTCTCTTTCACAAGGTTTATCATCAGCTCTACTTTCACCGCCATTTCACATGAGCGCAAATTGACGTATCCTTCTTCACGAGTTGATCCCCAGCGCAAATGGCATGCCAGTTACTGCCCCAGGAATATATTTTATTACCCCTTCATTTCACGTCCATGAAGTGATTAGAACCGCCATCATGCAGATAATATGCTGATAGGAGATTGTAATCTTTATCTCCAGTCACTGTCTAGATTTTTGTTTCGTGATCTGAGTTAGTTTTCTTTGCAGGTAACCCGATTACTTGTCTTTTTTGACCGGTTTTTCTTAATTTTTTTTAAGCTTTCCTCAATCTTTATGGTGTCCATGTTTAGTGCTCATATGGAAATATATGTATGTTTCAACAAAAATCCCATCATTATCAGGGCATTACTGTTTGTAGTGTGTAGCAGAAAAGATGTTAATAATGTTGGGTCCAGAACTGAAATTCAGTCATCTGGTATTTAATAGCATTTCGTATTCCTGATGTCAATATGCTTTCACTAAAAGCTCGCAATACGAGAAAGCTGCCATTTCGCATTCCCAACTTATTATACCATATAGCACTGGTATTTACACATCAGACAAATAAAAACTGGCTGCATATTGCACGATATGCGGAATTGCTTCTGTTGCACCTACATGCCAGCATAATAAGAGTTTGAACTCTATATTATGTGGCATTTGTTGTTGGTGACATTGGTGGATGTTTCTTGCTTCGAAATTATACTCGAGACAAAGACAGAACATGAAAATGCAATTTACCCGTTACCAGACCCTTCACGTTATTCAATCTACAAGTTTCAAAAATCTCGCAATCGTGTCCTTTGGAATATATGTGCTTATTTATTATAAATTTGTAGAATTCACCCTTAGGCGTTTTTTTATGACAGCTGCTATAATTACCTTATTACGCGCCTATTCTATTGCCTACACAAGACAAACGAGCTTTATTCCTGTCATCAAGTCGCCATTCCGCTTTTTAATGAATATGCAATCGATATCTGGGTTTTCTCCTCACCTCAGGATGTTCGCTTGCAATGTCATTGTACTCGCACGGGTCCAAAATTATGTCATAAAGGCAGGGCCCTGTCACAGCATCACAGGGCTTCTTGGTCGAGTCTTTCTTTCCGCAGTTTACCGGCACCGAGTAGACATCATCTCCTACGCCACATCTGGGATGCGCACCACGGCTGAGTAGAACCTATTTTTGAAAAAAAAAAGAGAATGTCCAACACGAGTTTCTTTTTTTTCATTTAGCAAGACATATTCACAAGCATCTACCTTCGCCTTGAAGTAGACGCCGTGCAATGCAAATTTTGTTTATTTTACCGTTCATCCCCAGAGCTATGCAATACGTAAACAAACGATAGTTAATTCCCAAAGCGACATCTTATTTATCATCGCAGTGCCTAAGTGCTATTTATGCCGACAGCACTTACAACCGCATATTATGACACCTTGTTCACCTATGCAGCAATGAAAAGTTAGAGAACCTTTTTTCACAGCATTACCTTTATGACGTGAAATCAGATGTGTCCAAATTTTACCCCTTTTATTGCACCTTGGAGACCTATTTCTACCAATAAATAATAACGAAGAGAGACCACAAGGATTAAGTTGCATATGAAGATAGGAATCTTCTGTAGGATGTTTTTTTTCTACCTTTTACTAACTTGTATTTTTCAAGCTGGGAGATACACATCTCTGTGGTCCTGAAAAGTAAGTTTGCTATACAAGGACGACATCCGCGACAATAGACAGTAATGAACTTTTAATTTTAAGTACATTATTCCATTCGAGAATTGGAATACCTCGAACAGCAAACACGAGTTCCTTTTGTTTAATTTGTATCATTATTGTAAGGTCGTCAACAGTGTATGTTTTCTCGAGTTTTCTTTTTGTGTGTGTTTGTGTTTCCTGCCGTTTCGGGCAGCCGGCCCGCGAGGCGCGCGGGCGGAGCGGCGCCGTACCCAAGGAGGAGGGACCTTTTTCTTGTTTTTGGGTTACAGTGTGAAGTGTCCCTGCTTGTGTGCGGTGTCTGTTTTGTGTCTTTCTTGACGGGCGAGGGGTCTCGCGCATTGAAGGGCACTCCGCCGTTCTGTGTTCGGCCTGGTGGTTAGCGCGCGAGGCTCCGAACGCCGTCGGCGGACCCCGTCGGGCGTCCGTTTGGTGTTGTTTTTCTTATTTTGTATGTGTAAAGCGCGGTCGTAAATCTCGTGTGCGTCCTCGAGAGTGGAATGCCAGTGGTGGAGGGGCCGGGGTTGGGACGCTTCGGCGAACTGGACCTCGGCTACGATTTTCCACGAATCTGTGTGAACGGGGGGGCACCAAGGGCGTTTCGCGGAAATGGAAAGCGCGCGGAAACCCAGGAGGTGCGATGGGCGGCCCAGGGAGTTGCGGCCCGAGCGAGGGAGAAGACGGACGTTCTCCTGTACGCTCGCTTGGGACGACGGACTGTCCTAAGCCGGAGGGCGACCCAACTCAGTGTCTTATTTGTTCTTTCTTTCTACGGTGCTGTGTTTGTTCATTCATCCAACCTAGTATTTTAATTAAATGAGTTTGTTAATTTAATTCGGCCCATTGAAATTCTTTCGGCGAAGCAAGGAGACGGGACCACCAACAACAACAAGAAGAAAAAAAAAAGGAACTTCAAGAAACATCAAAAAGAAGTTTACTGGCGCAGCCGAATACAGGATCACCGTCTCCCGTCAGGCTTCGGCGATCACAAAAAAAAAAAAAAAAACTTGCTCAGCAGGAAGACTTCCGGGCCGATGGACAGCGCCTGAGGAGGAGGAGGAGCACGAGAAGACAGCAACATTGTGGCCGACGGACCGAGCCATCACTTCAGCTCGACGGACCAACACTGAAGCTAAGGAGTTAGCGGCGCAGCATCGAAAGACGCCCAGCTGGTGGCCAACGGATTGAGCCTTCACTGCGCGTAAAGTGCGAGCCGCGCGCGGGCCAGCGAAAGACGCCACGCATCACGGCCAACGGACCGAGCCAACGGTGCTCAGCGTATCAAGGAACTGATTCCAGTTCACCAGCCAAGGGATCAGGCAGCGAAAGTGGTATCAGCCGCTAATGGACTAGCGGTGAACTGTTGTGTATTTTCCAAGTATTACTTCGCGCATTGGCAGCAGAGAGGAGCAAAGCCCGGGCGCAGGAACGGCAGACAACGCGGTGGTCGGGGAAGGCAGGGTGGCTACTCCAGCGGAAAGGTGGGTGGCCCTTATGCTGGTCCTCGGAACCCACTGGTGCCGTGCGTTTTGTAGCGAGTGACAGGAACTGTGCATGTTACTGCGTAGCGGTGCAGTGGTCACGAAAATGAGTGCGGAGGAGAGCGGAAGTGATAGCGGAGTTGCGGCCCGAGCGAGGAAGAAGACGGACGTTCTCCCGTACGCTCGCTTGGGACGACGGACTGTCCTAAGCCGGAGGGCGACCCAACTCTGTGTTTTATTTGTTCTTCCTCTCAACTGTGCTGTGTTTGTTCATCCATTCAACCTATTAGTTTAATTAAATCAGTTAATTTAATTCGGCCCATTGAAATTTTTTCGACGAAGCAAGGAGACGGGACCATTACCAAGAAGAAGAAGAAGAAGAAAAATCGGGCAGCCGGCCCGCGAGGCGCGCGGGCGGAGCGGCGCCGTACCCAAGGAGGAGGGACCTTTTTCTTGTTTTTGGGTTACAGTGTGAAGTGTCCCTGCTTGTGTGCGGTGTCTGTTTTGTGTCTTTCTTGACGGGCGAGGGGTCTCGCGCATTGAAGGGCACTCCGCCGTTCTGTGTTCGGCCTGGTGGTTAGCGCGCGAGGCTCCGAACGCCGTCGGCGGACCCCGTCGGGCGTCCGTTTGGTGTTGTTTTTCTTATTTTGTATGTGTAAAGCGCGGTCGTAAATCTCGTGTGCGTCCTCGAGAGTGGAATGCCAGTGGTGGAGGGGCCGGGGTTGGGACGCTTCGGCGAACTGGACCTCGGCTACGATTTTCCACGAATCTGTGTGAACGGGGGGGGCACCAAGGGCGTTTCGCGGAAATGGAAAGCGCGCGGAAACCAGGAGGTGCGATGGGTGGCCCAGGGAGTTGCGGCCCGAGCGAGGGAGAAGACGGACGTTCTCCTGTACGCTCGTTTGGGACGACGGACTGTCCTAAGCCGGAGGGCGACCCAACTCAGTGTCTTATTTGTTCTTTCTTTCTACGGTGCTGTGTTTGTTCATTCATCCAACCTAGTATTTTAATTAAATGAGTTTGTTAATTTAATTCGGCCCATTGAAATTCTTTCCGCGAAGCAAGGAGACGGGACCACCAACAACAACAAGAATGAAAAAAAAGGAACTTCAAGAAACATCAAAAAGAAGTTTACTGGCGCAGCCGAATACAGGATCACCGTCTCCCGTCAGGCTTCGGCGATCACAAAAAAAAAAAAAAAAAACTTGCTCAGCAGGAAGACTTCCGGGCCGATGGACAGCGCCTGAGGAGGAGGAGGAGCACGAGAAGACAGCAACATTGTGGCCGACGGACCGAGCCATCACTTCAGATCGACGGACCAACACTGAAGCTAAGGAGTTAGCGGCGCAGCATCGAAAGACGCCCAGCTGGTGGCCAACGGATTGAGCCTTCACTGCGCGTAAAGTGCGAGCCGCGCGCGGGCCAGCGAAAGACGCCACGCATCACGGCCAACGGACCGAGCCAACGGTGCTCAGCGTATCAAGGAACTGATTCCAGTTCACCAGCCAAGGGATCAGGCAGCGAAAGTGGTATCAGCCGCTAATGGACTAGCGGTGAACTGTTGTGTATTTTCCAAGTATTACTTCGCGCATTGGCAGCAGAGAGGAGCAAAGCCCGGGCGCAGGAACGGCAGACAACGCGGTGGTCGGGGAAGGCAGGGTGGCTACTCCAGCGGAAAGGTGAGTGGCCCTTATGCTGGTCCTCGGAACCCACTGGTGCCGTGCGTTTTGTAGCGAGTGACAGGAACTGTGCATGTTACTGCGTAGCGGTGCAGTGGTCACGAAAATGAGTGCGGAGGAGAGCGGAAGTGATAGCGGAGTTGCGGCCCGAGCGAGGAAGAAGACGGACGTTCTCCCGTACGCTCGCTTGGGACGACGGACTGTCCTAAGCCGAAGGGCGACCCAACTCTGTGTTTTATTTGTTCTTCCTCTCAACTGTGCTGTGTTTGTTCATCCATTCAACCTATTAGTTTAATTAAATCAGTTAATTTAATTCGGCCCATTGAAATTTTTTCGACGAAGCAAGGAGACGGGACCATTACCAAGAAGAAGAAGAAGAAGAAAAATCGGGCAGCCGGCCCGCGAGGCGCGCGGGTGGAGCGGCGCCGTAACCAGGGAGGGGGGACCTTTTTCTTGTTTTTGGGTTACAGTGTGAAGTGTCCCTGCTTGTGCGCGGTGTCTGTTTTGTGTCTCTTGACGGGCGAGGGGTCTCGCGCAATGAAGGGCACTCTGCCGTTCTGTGTTCGGCCTGGTGGTTAGCGCGCGAGGCTCCGAACGCCGTCGGCGGACCCCGTCGGGCGTCCGTTTGGTGTTTTTCTTATTTTGTATGTGTAAAGCGCGGTCGTAAATCTCGTGTGCGTCCTCGAGAGTGGAATGCCAGTGGTGGAGGGGCCGGGGTTGGGACGCTTCGGCGAACTGGACCTCGGCTACGATTTTCCACGAATCTGTGTGAACAGGGGGGCACCAAGGACGTTTCGCGGAAATGGAAAGCGCGCGGAAACCAGGAGGTGCGATGGGTGGCCCAGGGAGTTGCGGCCCGAGCGAGGGAGAAGACGGACGTTCTCCTGTACGCTCGCTTGGGACGACGGACTGTCCTAAGCCGGAGGGCGACCCAACTCAGTGTCTTATTTGTTCTTTCTTTCTACGGTGCTGTGTTTGTTCATTCATCCAACCTAGTATTTTAATTTAATGAGTTTGTTAATTTAATTCGGCCCATTGAAATTCTTTCGGCGAAGCAAGGAGACGGGACCACCAACAACAACAAGAAGAAAAAAAAAAGGAACTTCAAGAAACATCAAAAAGAAGTTTACTATTATCTTCCAAATGGCCCAAATTATCGGGCGGTGATCAAGTCATCCGAAGATGTCAATCATGACGCGCTACAGGTGATTGCGCAATACCCTGCAAGCAAGGCAAACATAAGAGGTGAAGAAGGCAGAGATATACAGCGGCGGCACCGGTTCCCAGCGCCCGGACTACTCCAGCAAAAAGGCGTCGTTCATCGCGCACCCCAGCGGTAACCAGAACAATCACAGTTGGTCAAATATTGTCGCCTCCCATTAATGCGCTTCCTCGCTCCCCTCTAGCACCTTCATTAAGGTGAACTTAAACGTGAGCTTGCTCTGCTCTAGAAATGGAATGAGAAACTCGAAGCCAGACTTCACGCTCTGTTCACTGAAAACGCATCGTATAAACCATCGCTTACGGACGAGGATGATAACATAACTTGACGGGACCCCTCCCCTTGGGTTGATGTGCACCCTCCCCTCATGACCTGCCGGCCCGAGTGGCTCTTATCGAATATATTGCCTCAAACCTTGCTCAAATTATAAACGCTGTCATTGCTGCCCAGATGGAAAGCATAACTGCACGCGTCACGCTTTAGGTAACAAGTGTACCCCAAAGTGGATTATCGAACAACCACATCTCTCTAAACGCGCGTGAACCCGTAAGGTTCTCGCATGCCTGCAATTCTCTCGTCACATCGTGAATTGTGATAACGAGAAACGTGTCATCGGTGGGGTTTTGGGCGCCAGCGGATCGAGCCTATTTTAACCAAGTAGCATCGTTCATCCCCTCAACCTCTGATCATAGCCCGCAATCCTAGATCGCGAACATCCATAAAATTACACCCCTTCACACCAATTCAGTGGAACTACATAGGTTTCAAAGACTGGCAGAAGCGAGCGCACCTTCACCTTTACCTTGAATCTTTTGAGTACCTAGTTTTTCTGGTCACCGATCAGCAGCGCGGAGTAAACGCCAAATTCACTATCAGACTTTCCAGAGGGACATTGTAACCTGCCGCCCGGTCCAGTAAGGCTACACAGCACTAGAGCTCACCCTTTCATCGATCTCCGAATACTCCTATATCATGGTATCGGCATTACCTTTACGGTACGAAAACCTCCCGCTTAAATTAGAGTCGTGAAAACTCAATGATTTCACTCTTACAAGGAATATTCAGAACGCCGACTAGCTTTATACCCAAAACATCTTGGGCAGTGGCAGCTGTATTATTAACACCACTATTTACCCACGGCTCCTTAAACTCCTTGAGCTACAAGCGCATATTCCCAATTTGAAGAAGTTTCGCTCGAAACTTCCCTCTGTGGACATTTTTCGCTCGGGATATCACGAGTGGGTGATATCTCTAATGACAACGCTCCGTACGATAACAATAAGTCCAGATTATCGACTCCACCCCAGAAATAGACAATCAACTTCTTCATCTTTGGAAGGTCAACTGCGGTTTACCAAACTACACAAAAACAAACACAACATAAAACTCAGACAACGCATTCTGAAACTCATATAAAACGCTGGGTATGACGCCCAGTTAGCCCAAACTAAATGAGTGCATCGACGTAAAATATTGTGTGCGTCTGCTCGTAATACCTGGCGTCTGTTTCATGCACTTTAGACCTCTTTCAAACACGTGCTTGAATGACGCAGCACCTCTAATGTGCTTTCCTGGTAGGTACTATAACACCGTTGGCCCGAACACTGCGTGACTGATATTTCTGTACCCAGTAGACCCTCTCCTTTCCAAATGCTCACAAGCAGGTGAAAATATCCCGAGTTGGACGTCCCATTCCACCTGTATGATTTGAAGCAAACCCTGTCCACTGCGCCGCAGTGGCGCAGTGAATAAGACGCCCGACTACTGTGCCGGACTACCCTGGTTTGAACCCGAATGACGGCAGCCTCGTTTCAACGAAGGCGAAACGGACAGTCATGTCTGAAAAGTGCGATGTCAGCGCACGTTATGAATGCCAGGTGGTCGAGATTTCCAGAGTCCCCCATTACGACGCCTCCCCTAGACTGCGTCGCATCGTGAAGTTCAACCCAATAATCAAATCGTACCACAACGAGCCAATCGGTCATATTGTGGCTATATATATTGACCACGGTACCACTTATGGTACACTACCACTTAAGTTTTGATGGTACATGTAGCATCACGTGTTCCCTCGTATGTGCATGTCGTCCTCGACTCCCCTGTTCGGCCAATTTAATTACTGCAAAATCATGTTTGGCCGTGTCTAAATCTGCGCCTAACCAAAGCAAAGTCGAGCAGAACGACGATTTCGCTTCGCCTAACCAGGCTAATTAGGTTAAACCTCAGTGAAGCTTTTCCTTCACAAGGCAGACAGCACATTTTCTGGAGAACAGAGTACTTAACGCTGTTGCGTAAAATTGAAGCCGGAGATTAAGGTCCGAGCGACGGAATATGTCAAGCTCTCGGTACGGCGGTCACACGCGCGCTGCGTGCCGACGCCGAGGCCGAGCGCCACTTTCGTTGAGCCCTCCGTGTTCCGTTTGCTGCAGCATTCATATCGAATGTATAAACATCTGTGCTGAAAATTGGCATTAGGGTCATCGCCGTACGCCAACTGATCCAATCATATTGCTCGAATAGATTCTACTGCTTTAAAAAGAAAAATCACAGTTTAGTGAGCTCCTGTCAACTTCGCCATGCTTGCTAATGGCCAAAAAGTGTCCTTCCTTGCCGCGAACGATTCTCAAATTTGCAAATGCTAGCAAAACATCGCAAAGCATAAACTTTTTTGTTCATCGCTATGAGACGTTTTCGTGCAAATAAAACACATTGAGCTTTCTTGGTCAGTAAAATGAACCGAATTGATATGCGTTCGGTTTAAATGCAAACCACGGCAGAGGATAGAAAAAGATGAAACTTTCAAAGCTGTGTCATCTAAAATGGAGCAATCGCAATCACTACAACTATTTTTCGTGTCGTCTAGGAGCCAAACGAAGCGATTAGACTAGAAAAAGGGGGTAAAAAAAAAGTCTAAATTTGCAAATGTGCGTTTTATCCGTCCATGGGGTGTTCCTAATAAAAGTATCCAAATATCTTATAAGGAAAAAAACTTATTGTCATTTCTTTCTGATAGTCTAATTAGGATCACTTCTGTTTTAAGCAAGAAAATATTTCTGCATGTGGAGACCTTCCGTTCATTCCCAGCGTTGTCTGTTCTCGCTCTTCACTGGCATGCTAATGCCGAAATGATGGAGACACGTAAGCAATGCTGCAGGGTGATCCATATGGATACTGCATTTATTTAACTGCTGAAAGTTGATTGGCGCGTTTACACGCATGTTATCATAATAAATGCCGAGCATGACGTAAGTCCCGCATGCATCGTTCAGGCAGAAAAACGCGTTAATGAGGCGCAACTCGGATATTCCTTTCAACGGTAGCGCGCGCGCAAGCAGCCCATCGATGTGAAGCTCATTTTCTTGAACCGTGCCTTGGAACACTCAAAGGACAACGACATGCTTGACAGCTCTCTTCACCCATGTAAAGAGCTAATAATGGGTTTGTATTTGATCTTTATTACGGCCACTGAATACATGCTCTTGATTTATTTTATTAATTTATTTACGATTATCTCAAAGGTCCCATTGAAGGGTTTTTCCATGAGGACTTTGTTGAGGCGTTGCCGGAGCGAGGAACTGAGGACGGAAATGTGGGCGCCAGTGTCAATAAGGGCAGAAACTGAGCACTTCACTGTTTTAACCTGAGCGTTTCAAGCCCCTTTCGTAATAGTTGGAGAAACATCTCAATAACGCTAAAACTTTAAATTGCTTTCATTATAGCAGAGGTTCATGACGTTGTTTTTAATCTTTGACTCAAACAAGCGCCGTCGGAATTTATCAATCTGTTGTTGACCTTTTGCCGACCATTTTTACCTACTTTAGTCCTTCCTTCTATAATGACCAGGTGTAAGGCTTTTATGCTCTAGGCACTGTATTTACAGGAAATGCTATCAGTTAAACGTCTACACTGCGCCATGGAAGGAAAAACCTGGAAATTCGATTCAATAATGCCTGCGTACAATGGGATAGAACTTCTTTTTTTTTTTGAAGTTAATGAGTACGAGTTCTTTGTCTCTTTAATATTGGCTATAAATTTCGAAACTGATTTGCTTGTTCCTTGCTTTTGAAATGATAAATGTTTACACGCTCGAGCATCTCCGCGCAGTTTGTACAAAGCTTCTTGTTTTAAAATACTTGTATCCCTTGGACAGAGTAAACCAAAGATCCGCTGTTCTGCATTCTTAATTCGTTCTTCATGGCTTCACGATGCATTGCAGTGTGACTGCTCAGACCACAGATATGCTTCACTGTCAAAGGGCAGCTTTGTACTGTTTGCGTTGAGTAAACTCATTATGCTCGAGTTTGGATCAAAAGCGCCACTTGCATTTGAGAGCCCTCCTTGAGGCACGAGATGAGGACCACAACTCAACTTATGGAATAGTCTTCCTTGAAAAGCAAAATCATGCAAGGTTGGTTTATTTATATGAGTTTATATTAGGTTGTCTAAAAAAAGTACATAGCTCCTTTGTTTTCTAAAAAGATTTAAATATGGTTAAAATGGCTACTATGAGGAGGCAAACAGCTAAACAAATTTCAGATTCTGTCTTTCTGTACGTTCTGTGGTTTATATTCAAACAAGGATTGAAGAAACTTAGTTTAATTGCTGCATATGGAAGGGCAATGTGGTTTATTTCTACTTGCAAATTTTGATAGTCGCGTGTAAAGAAGCCTATATTTTACAATTTTGATAACTAAGTTTTGACACCAATTGTAGAGTAAAAATGCACGCAATGGCACCATGATTTGGCCAAAAAATCTTTTCGCCGAAAAACAAGCAGTGAAAATGCTTGTTACTGTAACAAAAACCAGTTTTTTAAAACAAAAATGGTTGAAAAAATTCTGGATCAGGAGGCATGGAATGACCGATTATCGAGTATCGACGATTGCCGACTGCCGACTATACCTCACATACAGTTTTATGTATTGTCTGCGAATGTCTGAAATACTAAACGTCGCTCACTGAGCAAAAAGAACGAACCTACAGGGGTCTTTCTAGGCTCTGGTACTTATTTCCCGCAAATAAATTTCCTACTTTGTGATAATTACCTTATAAGCCGGTGATTTCAAGCAGCTTTGGAGAGAAATTTCGTTTTCCTTTTTGGAGGGCTCTCCTGTTCCGGGCACCTTGATCCAGTCCGACGAACCGTACGGAAATTTGCCTAATATAAGCTTATGCCGGCCGTCGATTATGGCTGCGTTGTTGTCGGTTGGATCGATGTTCACAACAACCTCGTTTCTAGGTGGTGCGTTGTCAGAGGGTTTGTGGAGAAAGCTAAAGTGACTGACTCCGTCCATGCTAGGCAGCTTTGACAGATCCCCACCTAAGAGAATAAAAATATATGGTTACTGGCACAAAGGATCTGATCACGGATTTCGGTGGTCACGAACGAAGGAAGGCACTGATATATATTGCTTCGGAACAGCAGTATGAAAACTTGTTTTGCATTGAATGGAGAGCTTTACAGCCTGTTCTTCATCTGCTTTTTTTTGTGTGTTCCATGCGTAGAAGAAAAACTTAAATTTAGCTCCCAGATGGCACAAAGCAAGTAAGCCCAAAACCATGCATAACAGTGGCAAAACTCTTTATTGTTGAGTTGTTCGGTAATCAACAACAAGGAAAGCACACCAAATACTGCTTTGCAATCACACATATAGTAACGCACCTGCATGCTTGTTCGTTCAGGTTATAATGACATACACTGGTTGTAACAAGCGATTATAATTTCCTTTCCCTCTTGCTCAAACCTCTCCGAGCATGGTGACTCACCATCATAACGTTTGATGATATATTCATCATCTCCTGAGTTCATCAGCAGCACTATCTTGGAAGCGCTGCTTATAGAGGCTGTGATTTCGCTCCAACAGGTTTGGGCACCTATGGCTACGTCAAATTCTCATTTGTACAGGTTATGTTCTTTCGACTGGCTAGGCGTCTGCCCCCTGGTTTAATGTTTTTCGCTTTTACTTTCTTTATTCAGCTACGCTCACTGCTAGGACATTTTCCATTTAAGGCGAATTTTCACTCTACAATACACTATAATCTCATCCTAGACCAGGTTGTTGAGAGATATTACTAAGCTTGTATAAAATCTTGATGGAAAGCATAAGATTCAGTGAAAATATCAGCCATGTTGCCGGTAGCAGTGCGTCGTAGATTAATTATATCAGCGGTTGGAAATGTTTAGAGACAGCCCGGAGCCAACACAATCCTACCAGTGAATATTGGTGTAAACCAGTGAGAAAGATCGCCGGGTGAGGTGCGAATGTCTTCGGTGCTACAGTCAACGTACACTTTACTGAACTGTTCTTAAGAGTTATCCCCCTCGGCACAGGCCTTCATATAGTATACTGTTTGAAGTTTAATCCAAAAATTCATCAAAACTATTCACGCAAGAGCCGTACCAGAATATTTACGGGGCAATCAAACTTCGTCCTGGAACTTTACACGATGGCGCCTCTCACAATGCTTGTTTATTTCGAGCTTTTTTGGTATTTATTGGCCTGATCGCTTTTGATAAAACGAAGACGCATTTGTCTACGGACAACAATGGCGTGCAATCGGAGGCATATGTGTCATCAGCTCGAAACCTTATCGCTAATTAGGTCTAAGATGCCCATCATATTGGATGCGAAATTTCATTAGGCCACACTGAAGGCTGCAGAAGGAACAAATGCGCCAGAGTACTCGTACAAACTCATGTGCGTATTTTCACGACACTAGTTCCTTTCACTATCGGGTACAACAGGTCAAGAGTGTTACACCTACTAAACTTACCAGCCAACTCAAAGAGCGTAGGCAGCCAGTCCGTAGCATGAAAGTAATTGTCGTAGTCGGAACCGGCGCCCTTCCAGAGGGGTTTGGAGGTCCATAAGAAACCAGGAACGCGCACACCACCTTCCCATAGTGTAATTTTTTCTCCCCTGAGCGGCCAGTTAGAGGCAGCGTATAGTTGGTAAGCTGTAGAGGATGCGCCGTTATCCGAGGAGAAAATGAAAACCGTGTCGTCGAGCATGCCTCTGTCTTGCAAGGCGGCGAAAATGATCCCCACGGACTCGTCAAGCGAGGACATCAGAGCTGCAATACATTGCCAACATTAACTTTTCTGTAGGACGTATGCGCAGAATCTTCCACCTGAAAAAGGATTCCAGATTGACACTACTGGCGCACTTTCCAGAGGCAAGGGTATAAACCGAACTTTTTGCTTGCATATTTGCATACAAAGAGTGATTGTATCACTGCCTCAGATTCATTGGCATAACCTTCAACGTCGCGTCTTCATCAACAGCAGTTGAGAACTCTTCCGCCGGTGGGAGATGTGGCAGCCGTCCGCTGTGTAGGACCCCGGTGCCAGGTCTCGAGAGAAATTTGAGGCCTCACAACCTGGGATAAATCTATATCATTCATCAACACCACAGTTTTTTGTGATTAACATTCGGGCAGCGTTATATTTGTAAAACCGATTATAGTGCAAGCCGTGGGAAGCTACAGTTTCAGCTGTACATTCGGCTCCACTGCGGAGTTAGCGTAAAGTAGCGGATTGTTAATCGTAGCTTCCGCGATTACCCAATGGGGAGTGAGGTGGTTGATCGACGAGGCCACGGGTTTTTCGCTCCATATATGGCAATCGGCCAGTAAAGTATAGCTTATATTTTGCCATCCTTAAACCTGATTATAGCGAGCTAACGCCCGAGCAGTGGTGTTCCAGTGTTTAAGACACTCGGCTTCGAACCCAAGTAGCCTGCTGGTAACCCGAACGGTTGTAATCCGCTTCCATGGGTTTCTAATGCGGGAGCAATGAACAGCTCATGAGAAGTGTCGGAAGATAGTGTGCACAGCGACTGTGTGCAGAAAGCGTCCGCTCCAGTTGTGAATGAAACAAAAAATCTTGGGTCCATTTTGGCAATTGAATCTGGGCCTCCGGCCTTCGAAACGGGGACGCTTCAACCACGGTACGCCAGCGTAGGAAAAAACATGCATATCTATAATATAGTACGACTACATCCGAAAAAGAAAAAAATTAGGACCGAAAACGAAAAATTGCGCTGATAAGCTGGAAATTGAACTTCAACTTCGCCTCTGCACAGACAGATACTTAACCGCCACTCCACGACTTTTTTCTTTATTACCGGTCAACAAAGTACACATGGGCATAACAATTGCTGCATACCTTTGGCTAAAACAATATATATAAAGTTTCCTGTGTTGACCAATCCGTCGACCGCATCCATCCACTGAGACTGCTCAGGCTGACTACGGAGAACATCTCTGAGAAATGCTCCACTTTCAATGAAGTTAAACCTTACAAAATTTAACTTTTCTGCGTGCATAAAAGCCATCCGTGTTTTTAAATTCAGTAGAGGGCCAGCACCATAATAATGTCGTAGTCCCTTTTTACGGGCAGAAACCGGATATTGAAAGGATTAATGGGTAGTTCATTCTTTAAGGTTCTTTGTAATATATTACAGTAAAAAACAGAATTCCAAGGGAAGGAAAGCGTAGCAGGGGGCGGCAGAATGTTAGGTGGGCGGATGAGGTAAAGACGTTCGCAGGGGTAAAGTGGATGCAGCTAGCACAGAACCGGGTTAAGTGGAGAAATATGGGAGAGGCCTTCGCCCTGCAGTGGGTATAGTCAGGCTGATGATGATGTGCAGATTTGATGGAGTTTTCTTTTTGCAAGCTTTGTTTATTATGCCACCTACGGACATTAAGTGAATGAATGATTATTATGATGATGAAGCAGTCAAAATCTGAGCGCAGTTGTGCATGGTTACGAAACCAAGTATAGAAGAGTAGTAATCAAACATACTGAAGCACACCTCCGGTAAGAGTGAGTGCCGCGATGGGGGATGTGACCTTGTCAGTACTAATCACGTGAGTTCACATGAGTTATTGTGAAGCTGTGATTCGGAATGTTACGGCTAAGAGTTACCAGCGAAAGAAAGACGTACTGTTCAGCGAATCGCTGACTAGGTGCTATTTAAATGTAGGACAGGGTAAGAACTGCAAATTATAATCGGTATTATCGACAGAAAAATCAGGGCAGTGGGTTTGAAATTTTTGGAAATAAATTCAATTTGAAGGTTGCTGTTACCTATAGTTTCGAGCTAGCCGACGTAATTTGCAGTGGATATAGTCAGGCTGATGATGATAATGATGATGATGATGATGATGATGATGCTGATGATGATGATGATGAAAAAACAGAATCCCAGCAGTCTATAAACATGTGATCAATCTTTCCTGTATGTTTTGCAGGGTATTTAGTTGAGGTGCGAGGCACAAATATACCTTTATCATTAAGCCACGTTTTTATGGAAAGGGTATCAGAGCGAAGCTTGAAGAAAAACGATTTGACGGTTGGCCTAACCGGCATATTCCTAACTCCCTTTAGGACGTCTTGTCCTGGGCCTCTAAAACATATACATCGGTATAAGTGTACGGGTACAAGGAGGATGAGCAAGTTCTTGCATATTTTGTTTCTCGGTACAGTACTATCACACTCCACTGAAAATTGTACACGCAAACATTGTAAGGGAAAACAATTTATCATAAAAAATCAGTGAGAGCGTAATTTCGGGCCGGATAAATAAAAAAAAAGCAAAGTCTGGTATCACACTACCTAAGCTCATCTGTATCATTGTGAGTAAGAAAGGGCATGTTTAATCGCGCAAAAAAAATTCGTGAAGAAACTTGTCTTAGAAACCAGTTCAAAAGACCAAGGTCACGCTTTTTGTTGGAAGAAACAAATTAGTGCGGTATAATTCGCTCACTGTTTGAGCTCTAAATAAAAACTCTAAATACTCTGTGTAGTTTCTACACATTCGGGCGGGGGATGTATGAAAATTGCAACAAATACCAAATTTTAGCTATCAAAACCATATTGAACACACTTGCACGTGCGATCAGTCAAGGTCAGGCCCTTACCACCCATGCGATTTTTGCTTACTTTCGTTGTGTTGTGTTGTAACACAACTCTCAGCTGCTCTTATAATACTCTAAGATTACAGTCAAGTCAGCAACTCGAACGACTTTAACACTTTCCTGGTCTTCGAAAAAAACGTTATATCGTGCGCGTAACCCAGCACTTTTATCTGCGTAGACTGGAGAGTAAAACCGTAGACAAGTTCATTATGTTGCAATGATAACAGAAACGGCTCAAGATAAATAGCAAAAAGCAAAGGTGAAACCCAATGATACGGGTTTTATGCGCCATCTGTGCACCTTGTGATATTACTCAACCAAAGCTTGCATGTCCTGGTATTGCGAAACGTATTTCGTGCGACACCTTATAGAAAGCCTTCACAAGATCAAGCGGCATCACAGCAATTCATCTTCAAAGGCACCACAGCATTCACGAAGAGTTCTTGCAATTTGCACATTTGTTTGGATGGTGCGGCCTTTAATACCGCAGGTTTGATGTGACAGAAGAAGGTTTTTATAACATTTTCCCCTCTTATGAAAAGAATCTTCATTAATACATTATTATTACCATTGCTGAGGTTTATCGGATGATAAGTTTCAACCGACCGAAAAATTAGTCTCGTCCCCCCATTGAGGTATTCAGACCATATGGGCTATTCTAAATGACACTGACATTTACTTTCTGTCATACATTTTCGTAGACTCAATTATGAACCTTATTGGCTTCTCCTTTGAAAAGCTTAAAGAGTTCAATACCTAAGCTGTCAGGACCAGGAGATTTTTCAGCGCTCAACTTTTCCATAGCTATTTCAGTTTCTGTCATACTGATTGGCATCCTTAGTTTCGTCTTCTAGCTTCGGCATGCGAGACCCCTTCTATACTACTCTTCTTCGGTCTTGCGTCGGCCGAACGATTCCCGGTACTGCTCTACAAAATCTAACTGAATTATTTCCGTATAACTCGTTACTCATTTGAATGCTTTATTCGTTTGAGTTTATTCTGAGTCGCGTAATTCTTTTCGTCACTCAGCGATTGCTTAGTAAGCATTTTATCGAATCCGACACGCTCTGCACGCGCCCTTATCATGGCTGCTTTGTACTTGTTTATCGATAATTTCAAGCTCAATTTTTGTTTCACTTACTTCTTTCTTGTACATTCTAAAGCTGAGAACTTTCATGGCACACAAGCAGGTCTAGTCAGTAATGCGGTATTTTTCTCTTCATCCGTTTGTCACGAGAGAATCTTCTTCTTTGTTGAATGGAAGTACTTACAGTCCGATTTAACACAGCGCGCATCCCTCAACCTCTCATACCCAGTCGAACTAGCACCGAGCTCTCTGTTGCCCACACATCAAAATTGCGGAAGACATATACACGCATCAAGTAAAAATAGCCAGGCAGGAGGTTGATCTTGCACAGCATATAACCCCCCCCCCCCCCCCACACACACACACATACACAGAGAGAACACTGTTCTTGGCACAGACTTCAATGAACGTGGTTGTTCTGCGTGGTGATCTGTCATGCCGATCTTCCTCAGGCTAAACACTCTCACAAGCTCAAAAAAATCCCATGGAACCTCAGAAGTTTCCATTGTAGGACAACAATCTTATAGTATAGGGTGTAATATCAACGTCCGCTTTGGGAGTCAGCTGAAGAATGTCCCAAAGAAACACTGCATAACTGCAGTACACAAAGAAACGATCTATAGTTATTGGCTGCTGACACAGGCGAATGACCATGGCGCGAAAGTCCTTTTTACACAGAACGATGTTTTAACCAGTAAAGTTGACGTGTGAGGTTTAAAAATTAAAATCTTTGCGCTTAATTGTGTATACACCCGTGGCACCTGCTTTAATATGCAATATTGCCCAGAAAAGAGAGGTAAGGCTGCCAATACATCGGTACAGGAAAAGATCTTAAAATCAAACTTTTGTCAACTGTCTACTGCATAGACCCGTATAGGTTTCTAAAGAAATCTGAACGTTGAGGGAATGGAGTGTGTCGCCAATCTCTGTAAAACCCCAAAACGAACCCTCACTTCTATGACCAGTGGGGGGCAACAATTTAGGTTAATGAGAACTCAATCGTTGCTCAAAATGCTCAGTTGCGGGCGAAACCTCGATCACACTCTTTTTATCAGAATGGAAAAGGGCAATGTCATCACGACTAGCCAAAATCTTAATTTCACAATGCGATAGTGAGAAGCCGCGTTCTACTTTGTTCTTGATGATAATACGTCACAGGAGCTCAATATATAATGCGAATAGCAAAGGCGATAGCGGACCGCCCTGTCCAACAAATGATTTAGGCGGGATTGATTTTGTAAAACTCGGATCAACGATCAGCCTTATAATGACCGCTTTATAACATAGTTCGATGCCTTTACGCAAGACATCACGAATGTTTGCACTCTCCAGTACAGCAAACCAAAAATTGTGACACAAATTATCAAAAGCTTTCACCAGATCAATCTGAATTAGGGCTACTTGATTGACCTCATCTGACACTGTATCTATCACGGAACTTGTGATATGGATATGGTTTCGCTACTACTGTTTTTGATCCCACACACTTTGTGTGACCTTAATAAATCTAACGTAACAAGCTTCAGAGGAGAAGAAAGAACTTTCGCAAATATCTTGTAATCTACGTTGCATAAGGATATCGGATGGTACTCTTCAACAGTTTTCAACCGACATGAGCCCATGGTTTTCGGGATAAGTATGGTGTGACCAGTATAGAACGTGGAGGGCAAAAAACCTATTTCACATGGTGCACTGAAAACTCCCACTAGGGCATGTGCTAGGTAGCCATAATGTTTTATAGAACTCAATACACAAACAATCCGGGCAAGGAGACTTCTGACTCTGTACTAAACAAATGTAACAAATGACCGAATTGACATCTTAAGCAATATATCCCTTAATGGTTGCCCGCTACTCATCTTCAAGATGAAGAAAATCTATAAATGACTGCAATCAGAACCACTGATCGTGTTACTACTAACTTTAAAGAGCCACGCCTTATAGCTAAAGAAAGCACCAAGATTATCTGGCGTGTCAGTGTACATATCACTTCCGCAACGAATTTCTAAACCGCCATGAAAAGAGTAGCTACCGTTTGATGAATAAATCGCGGAAAGATCGTTGTTCATTAACGAACTTCTGTGTTTGCGACCTAATTAATACCGGTTTTCATTGGGCGAGCAGGAGCAAGAGCAACGAGCAGCCAGGGCAGCGCACGAGAACACTAGGGACGCGCTTTCTCGTCTCCCCAACGGAACATTCACGCTGCTCGGAGAGCAGCGTAGCGAGCGGGAGCGCGTGACGTAGCGAGGGGGAGCGCGTGAATTCAGGCGTCATGTGATCAAACTTTTCCCACGCTCGCGTTCACGCTGCTCAGCGTAGCGAGGGGGAGCGGGTTACGTCAGGTGTGGCCTTCCTGCATGGGCCCGGGCTACGGGTGAATAACCAGAAGTGACGTCAAAAAGGTCACGTGACTTACTCCGTTCTCCCTGTACTCCGCCGCTGGCGACGGAGCACCGAGGACTGCTCTCAGCTGCTCTCGGGACCCCCAAAGTGCAACTCCTCTGCCAATAGAACACAACGCTACTGCTCCTGTTCGACCACTGGTGGGCGCCGAAACTCGCGAGAGCACTTTAAGTGCAGCTAAAAGTGCTCCTGTTCGCCCAATGGAAACCGGTATAAGGCACCCTTATTTTTTCTGTACATAAAGTTTGTAAGCTCGATTTAATGATGTTTAAGAATAAATGTCTAAATGTTTTTCAGTCAAAAGTTAGGTCTACCTGATTTTATATTTTGTCTTTTTTTACCACGTATTGCTGCATTGCTGTTTTGGTACTGGTATTCTGAGCTACATTTTTTATCATCTGCCTTATTTTTCTTGAATTTTACATTTTATTGTTTACTTTGTTTGTGTTTCTTTACAGATTTTTATAACCCAGTCCCGCAATAGCCCCATACAGGGGCTGCGGTATGTACAAATTCATAAATAAATACATTATAAATATTGATACGACCACACAGAAATTCTTTCCAACTAATGGCATGTACAAATAAATAAATAAATTATTAAATAATTATATTGACATTATCAAGACACGACCGCAGAGAAATTCTTTCAAGCTAATACAGTTTGTTTAAGGTGCACTGCAATTCACGAATTTGAAGGCGCTTCAAGAATGTGATCTCTGATGATGCTTCAGCTGCAAGACTTAAAATCCCTCTTAAAAATGTCCCACTTTTGGAAGACAGAGATTGGTACATGCTCACGTGCTTTTGAGGTATGCAGCTACGTGCGCTAAAAAATTTAATCTGATAGAAGAAAATGATTGAGCTTTCATAGCTCCCACTGCGACTGGAGAAGACGTCTAGTAGGCTTTCTTATCTGAACATACAGCGTGGAGTGGTCGCTAAATATATTTGTCTCACCCAGTATCCATGCACAGTAGGCAACTTGCCAGCAGAAATGTATATCCTGTCTAGTCGGGCAGTCGAAGACGATTGGAAGTGCGTAAAATTTGTACATTATCGCTGTTTAATTAGCCAATGTCAATAAGGTATGTGCTAAAATAATTCAGAGAGAACAACACCACTAGGGTGGTACCGTTCAGGATATACTATCGCTTCTCATTGTTACATACACAATTGAAATCTTCCAGCAGTAAACGTATCCTGTCTGAGCGCAGGAGATTTTGCGATGAGGAGAAAAACAGTTTTCTTCATTGCAACGTAGGCACAAACAATTAGCCAATGCTGACTAGAAATAGCGAGGCCCCAGCACATGAGCCGCTCCTAACCATCAGTGCAATACGACAAGTAAGCCATTTCTAATATTTTGCTCAGAAAAAGCATCCACCATCCGGTCAAGCCGTTGGAATGGCTGGCTATAACAAATCGCTATACCAATAGGAGTTTCTGCATCCTCGTCCGTAGCCTGTTTACTTTCCTAAATTTCAGATACATTCAAACTACTGCTTTCAAACAGTTGCTTTAACTTCCATTGGCACCGTCGATTCCGCAAGCCTTTAACGTTAAGGTAGCGATCTCTAAAGCAATGACCGCCGCTATATTTTCCTGCGTACATTATTCAGCACCTTCCGCAAAAGAAGCCAACCTTCCTCTGCCCTTTGCCCCTTATATGTCTAGCAGGCGAGTCGAGAAACTCAGACAGGTGTACATCTCAAAAACTAATGTTTACTGCAACAATAGGCGACAAAAGACTAAAGTAAGGATGTTAGAATGAAACAATAATCATGCATACGCACGGTAATTCCACACGCAGGTGCTTTTTATGTACATGAAATATGGTCCTAATTTACAGACTTTTGAGAGCTTATTATCATTAAAGAATGAAAATAGAGACTATTCCAATCGGTGCTTGCTTGAACGTTGCCAATGAAAGATACCACTTGAAGTTGCCACGCTAGGGCCTCTGATGTGTAGTCGAAGGTGCGACTCAGCAATCTGAAGCACATGTTGCGGTGCGTCGGTCCAGGAGGACAACCTCTTGCATGTTTCCTGCACCAGCTGGAAAGCTCAAGTCCTGGCGTCTACCAACGTGGAAGCAGCCAGGAGCAGACGTCGTCACGTATAACGTCCTCCTCGTCTCGGGGTGCACTGCTCCCTTATATCATCACTGCCTCGGGCCCCGTGATTTGCCTTGAACTGGTACCCCTTGAAACCGTGATGTCACGACGTTTGGCCTTCTACTGTTTTCGCTGTCTCTGTGATTCTTGCTTCAGAGCAGACGCGCGCACTTTATGCTCTCTGCCGCGCTCCGTTCCCACGAATGGTTGCGTCTACTTCGTACGCTACGTGCCGACAGTTCCATGGTCCTGTTCGAGATGGATCCTAGTTTGTCGTCTTTAAACGACGGCTTTTATTCACACGTGCCTAGTACCACCACACTAAAGAGTTGTTCTCATTGAAATCTGCTCACTGGCGTAACAAGTCCGAACACGAACGTACAAAAGTCACTAAAGAACGTACAAAATTCACATAAAACCCCACTGTGGACACAAGACAAACAAAGAACACCAATGGGCATGCATGCACATTTGGATATATGGTTTAAGTGAACATTGTCGCGCGCTGTGCAGCGACTCGTGTGAACGAAGTGAAAGTCCCTGTAATAAGAAGAGGAGGCTGAGTGTTTGAAGGACACCTGTTCTGCCTCGAATGTACCGCCATCATCTGTGAATAAAACCATCCAACTTGTAAC
The DNA here is from genome assembly GCF_055883805.1 of Amblyomma maculatum. Lineage (NCBI taxonomy): Eukaryota > Metazoa > Arthropoda > Arachnida > Ixodida > Ixodidae > Amblyomma > Amblyomma maculatum. The sequence continues at coordinate 135,808,828 of NC_139345.1, forward strand.
AATGTGATGCAAAATGTATCCAGTAATGTATTTCGCTTGAGTTCAACCTGGTAAAGAATTCGGCTCCCATGTTTTCTGTCCTTTTTATGAAATCAATGTGGAACTCCTACTCCTGGAGAGTCAGACTCCACCTCATCAATCTACCTTTTGGATATTTAGATTTTTTCGAACACTGCAGGGGCTGGCTGTCTGTTTGCACCTAAAACTAAGTTCCGTATAAATACAACTTTAGCTTCTTTACTGCCAACTCGAGCGCTAAACACTCCTTTTCCATCTTAGAGTAGTTCTTTTCGCATGGCTTCAGCGGCATACGCCACAGGGTGAAGGAAGCCGCCTTCTTCCTGCATTAGTTCGCGCCTAGAACTGTGTCTGATGCATCTGTGCGTAAAACGAGTTTTCTGCTTACGTTAGGGGTTAACAAAACTGGCCGCCTCGCCAAGATTTCTGTCTATTTACTGAATGCTTCCTCGTGTCAGTCATCCAGTTTACAACCTTTGGCGCCCCCTTCCCTTTCTCATCTCTATCAGTTACAGAGCTTTATCAGCATATTATGGAAGCAGTACCCTGCAGTACCTTGCCTTATCCATCCACGTGGGACACTCTTCTTCACTACAAAAAAGAAAACAATATTCACTATGGCAACATAAGGAAACCTTTTTGTACACTTCCTCTTCCTGATGAATCCCTCACTATACATGTAAATACGCATTCTTACTTTCTTCTGCCCGGTTGTTTCTATACCAAATCATACATTCCCCTGCATGCCCAAATTGTTCAGACCACTGTGGAAGCTTAGAACATTGCACGCTTTCATGCCCTGTCGCAATTAAATCACTCACTTTCACACGCTCTTCTCCCAACGTGGCGGGCTTGGTTAGCCTCTGACCAGCTGAAAGATCAATTGGCCTTCGTGACCTTGACTCAAAACATTCTCGACGATGAGTAATGCATTGATTAAAGCTGTTCCTTCCTCCCTCCTCCTCCGAATTCACCTCAAGGTCTTGACCGCCTACCTACATTGCGATGTCAGTGCCTGTATAAGCGCCGGCAACATCATACCGTCAACCGGCTCCATGAGTAAGCAACCCATGGCCCACAAATGTCAACAGGACGATTTGCTATTTTTGCGGACTGCCTGACCATATTGCCTGCCATTCCCGTCGCTTTTACTCGGTGCCATCACCATCTGCCCGAGCATCCAGGTACTCTCCTCCATCGCGTGAGTACCGCGCATGTGACAAGCAAGCATCAAGTCATCCTTTTTCTCCAGAATGTTCCGCCCTCTCGGGCTGCCGTTCTCCTTCGCCGTGATGACGCACCATCTCTCCAATGCGACGTCGCCAAAATAATCAGGAGTAAAACTAGTTTCCGCGGTTCCTGAGGTAATAACTGCGTCGCCATCGAAATTTCAAACACCACGTCGTTCACCTGCCAATATTATAGAAGTTTCGGTCGAGAGCATTTCTGTCTTGGCTCTTATCGACACCGTTGCCGCGATGCCAGTAATGGACGCTAATCTTTGTCGCTTGGTAAAGAAAGTAAAGACGCCAGTTTCAGGACTCTCTGTGCGCACGACCACTGCTGGACGCATTACGCCGTTAGCAGCATGCACCACTCGAGGCACGATCGAAGACTCATTGTATAAAATCGAGTTGGTCGTACTCCCTTCTCGATTACATGCGCTCATCTTAGGCTAGAAATTTTTTCGCGTCAAACTGCTATCGTCGATTGTGCTCACCCTGAAGTGAGGTTTTCGACTTTGCACCTTACCTTGCCAGACGCTGCTCCGTTGAATTCCTGCACTAAAGCCTTCGACGCCAAAGATATTGACCTTCCTCCCTGATCTCCTGTGCTTGTTCATGTCGCTTGTGACTCTCTTAGCCACGAAACTGTTCTCTTCACACTAGCCCATACTTTCCTGCGCCGCAAGTGCGTTCCACGCCCAATGCTGTGCTCGCTATTTCCGCTGGCCTTTCCATGTTATGGGTCTCTAACCATATTCCTTCCCTTCTGTTTTGCGCCATGGGGAATGCCTCGGCTGTATCCAGGTAATCGTATCATTTTTGATCTCTGACGAGCCTGGCCACGCGCTGCAATATGCCGTGACTACGCTCAGCTCCCTTCGACTGCGCCCGTTCCCTCCTCTACAGACCTATTCCTTCATTCTATCGACGTATATCTTCCTCCGGCGCAGCGCACACAGCTTTTGTACCTACTACAAAACTTTCGCTGATCCTTCGACTGTCATCAAAGTTATTTGGGTCAAACTTCTACAGCCTCTCATTGCATTGACACCGGCACCCCTAAACCATTACGACAGAACCTCTATCGTTTGTCTGCGACCTAACGCCAGGCTATTGAAGAGCAAGTCGACCTAATGCTTCAGAACATGATTCAGCCCTCAAGCATCCCTTGGGCGTCATCTGTCGTCCTTGTAAAACAGAAAGATGGCTCTATCGTCTTCTCTGTCCATTATCGCCGCCTAATAAGAATAATCGGAAGAACGTCTACCCTCTCCTGCGTATTGACGACGCTCTCCACTGTTTGCAAGGCGAAGAGCTCTTTTCTTCCCTAGATTTACGTTCAGGGCACTGGCAGGTTCCCATTGAAACGGCTGATCGCCCTAAGCTGCCTTGGTAACTCCCGATGCCTTGTACGAATTTTTATTTATGGCGTCTGGCCTTAGCAAATGCTTCCGCAACATTTCAGCCGATGATGGACACCTTTTGCGTGGGCGGAAGACATGCCTATGCTACCTCCACGACATCGTCTTTTCTCCGGGCTTAGGCACCCACCTTTACTGTCTGAAGCACGTTTCGACCTGCCTCTCATATGCCCGACTGCAGCTTAATTTGAAAAACGTATCATTGTTCCGCCCGCCATAGCAGTGCTATGCTCGCTGAGCGGAAATCAGGCTATGCTTAATACGTGGTGTGCCATACACTCACGAAGGCTAAATCCAATTACTCTGCCACTTAAAAATAGTGATAAGCCATTATTTGTAGTCTTATTAAATTCCTCCCATACCTCAATGGCTGCCCTTTTGAGGTAGTGATGAACCAGCATGCGCTTTTCTTGCTTAATTCATGGAAACACCCGTCCTTCAGACTGGCAAAATAGGCTCTTCGCCTTCAGGATTGTGTAGTCAGCGTTCTTTACCACTCCCGCCGTAAGCAGCATGACGCTGATGTCCTTTCTTGCGGCCCTCTTACAGCTGAGGTCACAAACTTTTTTTCTTCCGACGATTACTCTCCATCACTTCACATCAGTGAAATGCTATCAGCGCGGCGGAATGATCATTGGATAACGTCTCTCCTCTATTTCCTCTCCAATCATACGGCAGCTTCTTTATCGCGTGCTCTCCGCCGCCATGCTTTGTACTTCGCCATTCCTGGTAACCTCTCCGCCGCTACTACTGCGCAGATGGCCGCAAGTGGTTAGTAGTTATTCCCAGGCAGCTACGCTCGCAAATCCTACTATTTCCACGTTGAACCACAATCCCGGTCACGCGGGCGTCGCCATACACTCGTATCCGGCTGCGTTTCTACTGACAGGGACATGTACACCCTCTTACTCAAGTACGTCCACTCATGCCTCACCTTTCAACGTCGCATTAAAGTTCTTCTGGAGAGTTGTTGCCGTTACCTTGCCCACCACGCCCTTTCGACCGTGTCGGCATCTATTTGTACTGGCTGCTTCTCTACACTGCAGCCGGCAATCGCTGGGCTATTGTAGCCGTTGATCATCTGACGAGGTATGCAGAGCCCACATCCCTTCCATCTGTCACAGCGTTAGAAGTATCTTCCTTCATTTTGCAGCATTTGTTCTTCCAATAGCGCACCATTATCGACTACGGGCTTCTCTCTTTTTTTTTCGCCTCTACGGCTGTAATCTCTCTGCTACAGTCGACACCATACTACCGTGTTAACCTGACATACCCCAGTATACTCCTGCTTCTCAAGCCGCCCAGCATGTTGCATAGTGGCGACAAATTACGCGCGCATGCACGGCAAACATTCAGTACCGCCATACATCTCGCCATGACAACCAACACTCGACACCGGGCTTCCCGTCTAGCGCTCTTTTGTGGCTGTGGACACCCCCCAAAACTTCTCTGCTACGTAATTTATTTGGGCATCACTCTTTGGTTACTTCACAATGTCTAACGTATAGCTTCACGTCAGTGCGGAGGCCAGGCCAGTAGACGTTCCCTACAATTCTATTCACTGTGTTCTTGGAACCTTGATGCCCTACCGTAACCGAATCTTGGCCAACACGCAGCACCAACCCTCTCAATTCCTTTACTGCTACTAAATGTAGGGTTTCTCTTACTGTGCGGAAAGCACAGCCTTTGTCAAATGTGTAGAGCCTGGAGTTTTGTTTCTGATCCGTGCAGCGATGCTGATTTAGCATTAGTGGAGGTATTTCCTATTGAAGAAAGTAGGACGAAAATTATTTTTACTAATAAGAGATTCAGAACCCTGGAAATGCATTGCAAGAAGCACGAAGTGTCTCAGAAGCAGACCCCCTGGTGTTCTACACTTTTGACAAAGAGTGTACATCGGCCGTACAACAGCCCATCTTGTATCAGTAACGGGAATATTGTACGGCATTTCTTTCGTTGTAGAGCTTCCCCAATCTTCCGAAAACAATCGGCTAGAGACGCATCCTTTCTTTGCTCCTGCGCTTGTTACTCTGGAGTCACCGTCCGCAGCTCCGCCACAGGAACCTGACGTTTAGCCTTTCTTTGTGCTGCTTTTATCGCTGTCGTCTGTGCAGCGGACGCCGTAATGGATGGTTCGATTTTTTCTTTAGCTTGTTCTGTGTTTCCTCTGCGTTCGCCTGACACTCTAAAAGGTGTCTTCTTAACTGCTTCTACTTCTTCTTTTTCTTCCTATTCTGAGCGACGTTCTCCACCAGGGGCCCATTCGGCGTCGAGATCGTCATCCTTTTCTTATGCTCATGATATTCCCAGTACCAAGTCACACAGCGGTACATTTAAGCACTTTACCAACAATGGTCCCGAAAAGAACGGTGTAGAAATGCTAATCATGGCTTCAAGAAGGTAGCAAATCGGGCCGTTAACCAACAGAACTAACGCGAGTTTATCCGTAAGCTCCTAATTTTTGATGAGGCTCCTTCTTACTAGAACAGTGTTTCGCTTGCTATCTCTTAATACGCTGACGCGCTGTCCGTGTATTTCACCCTCAACTATAGGCATCGACGGCTCTCTAGCAGTTGCGTGTATGGCTATTTCACCTTCTCCCGATCTCTCACGTTCGGTCATCTGTTGGTCTTCCCGTGCAAACATATCCGTTTGCTTGATATATACTGCACAGGCGATCTTCTCTTGCGGTTAAAATTTACATTTTTCAATTCTCTGGCGTAACTTGTTGCAGTGCTGACAGATGTCTTAGGTGTGGCGTCTATTTCCGCTAAGCCTACAGTCCGCGGCACGATGTCCACTACGATTGCAAAACAAAAATACTACCGTGGGTGCCTAAATCTGCCTCTTTTCACTCCTTGCTTTCCCGAGTTAACATCTGACGTTCTCAATACATCTTCCTTGGTCTTCCCCATTTTGTTATGGCATTGTACTACCACGAACTGATCGGCATATTCTGAAAGTTTTTCTGCTCTCTTCAGCTTCTACTCTTTCAGAAATACAGCCAACATTGTGTGACAGCAAGACAAAAACTGCTGTGCTAGAATCAGATTTCACATCTTCGTAGTGTTTTCAACCTCTGCTATTTCCAGCCATCGCTTAAAGAAGTTCAACAATCGCGGTGCGAACTTGCGGTTTCCTCGTCATTGGGCTTACTATCCCGGAACCATTCTCGGAATCTTGCTGCGCTTAAGCAGAACTTCTGCAGTAATGTTTTCTTTACCTTACCATAATCCACACACTCTGCATGACGCGGGAAATCTCCCAAAATAGTTAATGCGTCGCCCACCATAGAAAGGCTCAAGGCTGTTGTTTGTTCTTGCTTATACCATCCTTGCCCTATTGCGATTCTTTCTAGGGATGCAAATACGCATCCAAATCATCTCACTTATTGTAAAAATAAGCCATCAGCTATCTCGGATAGACCGCTGCAAGGTGTGCGCTCTAATACCTAAGTAAATCCTGTCGCCTTTGGCACAGCTTGAAAGTTGCTATTGGCAAAGGGGTTATTTGAGTTTGAGCATTTCTTTCTCCAGTGCCAATCTCTTTTCTTCTAACTCTGCCATCAAATTAGCACTCTCTTCTACTTACGCGTGCTTGCTGTGAACCCTTTCTCTATTTTCAGGCCCCTGCTTGTGCGCAAACCCCTTTGCTATTCTCTGCCTCATTTCTTCTTCCCCATAAAGAGCCATTGTCCCCTCTTTCGCGAACTAGAAATTTTCGGCCCTCAACATGAGCTATTGAAGGTCCATATCTCCGTTTTCAGCACGGACACAAGCGTGTTGACCTTAACGTTCAGACGAGTTGACTAAAGAGCATCCTGGCAGGCTTGCCGATAAATATTTCCTACTTGTCCAGAATGCGAGTCGAGAAACCCAGAGAGGCGTACAACTAAAAAAAAACAGCATTTAATGCAAGCATAAGCAACAAAACAATAAATATAAGAATATTACAGTGAAGCGATAATTAAGCACACGCACGGTAATTAAAAACAAAGGTGGACTTTACGTAAATGAAAAAGATCATAATTTAGAGCCTTTAGAGTAATTAATTATAACGAACAAGTGAAAATTGAGACAGTGCCAATTGGTAGTTGTCTTAACGGTGCTGATGAAGGAAGTCGCTCGGGCTGGTCTCGCTGGACATCCGATGAATAGTCGAATGGGCTGCTCGACGATCCGAAGCAGAGGTCGCGATGCGTCGGGCAAGCAGGGCAACCTCTTGCTTGTTTCCCGATCCAGCTCCAAAGCTCAATTCCCCGTGTCTACCACCGCGAAAGCCGCCCAGAGAAGGTGTCGTCGCCTGTAACGTCCTCCTCGTCTCGAAGTGCATTACACCCTGATATCTTCACGGCCGCGGGCCCCTTGAGTTGTCGTGAACTCATGGTCCCTGAAACCAATTAGCCACGACGTCTGGCTTTCTTCTGTTTCCGCCGACTTAGTGCTGATGGCTTCTGAGAAGACGCGCGCCTATTATGCCGTCTGCCTCACTCCGTTCCCACAGATGGTTGCGTCTGCTTCGTACGCTACGTGCCGATAGGTTCTTGGTTATGTTGGGGATGTATCCTGATTTGCCTCCTTTCAGCGGGGGCTTTCATTCACACGTGACAACCTTCCGCCTCTGATACCTTGTTTGGATCTTCGCGGACACCAAGCGCCTCATCCGCGGGACGTTTCTAAGCCATGCTTCTGTCCATGGATACGCCTGAGGTTGCTGAGGCTTCCGCACATGATGTGCGGAGCATTACGAGCACTGACGTAATATATCCGCTTACGTCAAAAAAAAAAATGACGATACTGCGCGCATCGAGGCAGCATACGGCACTATCGTCGGATGTGTCCAACTATGAAGCACCGAAGACACTGTGAAGAACTGCGCAAAATGATGAACAAAGCTGAAACCCCTAACACACCCAGGGCGTCAAGAATGGTGGAAGATGAAACGTAATCTTTCAGCGTCATAAACACATCCCAGTTTGAGGTCTCCATCTGCTCTATCACAAGGTAGCGCCACTTTTTACACTCCATGAACTGAACAGTGCCAACTTCTACAATTAGGCGAGGTTTCATGTGGCGCGGCAGCCAAAGCAGCTTCAACTTAATATTTCTTGTTTCTAGATCAAATTTCATTCATTGCAACCCTTATGCGCATAGCTCCGCCAAGTTTACGATCTTCTGTTTTTAAACGCGATTCTCACACAGTCACCATCCAAACATGGCTTATTTGATATTCTCTAATGCCGACAATAACTCGGTCAAGGGCATCTTTGAAGTCAGGCGCTCGGTGCAAACTACTATTTAGGAAACCATGCAAGCATAATATTGAGCACTACATCACCGGTAGTCGACGAGGCAGCGAAAGTTTGTAGGTGTCAACGATGTCCACATAACATGCAAAACCTCGACCGAACGACCGTGTGCTGTTTCCAGCAAAGAGCCTATTAAAACATGGCCGTTTAGAATAACCTCTTCCTCCCACTCCACGATATTTTTCCAACCCTCATTTATTATTATTAAATTAAGGAAAGCACCACACTGCTTCAATAAACGCTGACACATAAAATTAGCATCTTTTCCACAATTTTCTAGCTCGACATTTTGCTATCGAAATAGGATCGCAGCCTTGATGCCTTACCAAAACAACCTTACTTTAATAAACCAGAGCAAACTGCCAAAACAGGCATTTGAGACAAATAGTGGAGGATTGGTTATCTGTGGTTGTCTGTACCATTCCACGACCGCTTTTGGTATTTCTTGCTTTATTTTACAACCAAAACAGGCTGGTTGATTTTTAAAAATATAGGCCATTTGACAAGAATGCTGCTAATTATAAAACTCTTCATCCTTCACTTTTAATATACATCGATAACTTGAATACGCGAGACGGAGTTATCAAAACAAAAATTACCTTCCGAATAAAATCCCTAAGTACTCTTGCATTTCTCTGACATTCACATGGCAAACAGCAATGCGGCGTTTCCATACTCTAGGCAAGCCTAATAACTTAATCATATCATACGGAAGACTGCAATCATTGCCAAAAACTAAGAACTGAAAGACATGAGGGAAAATAATTAAAAAAGAATGTTTTCAGAGCAGGCTGTACGGGCATTCCACCACTCCACGAAAACGGTTTTGTCTTTATTGGCTTTATTTTACAAAACCTACAAGCGGGCCGCTTTTACAAAGTGAGCCTGTTTAGAAGCAGTACATCTAATAAAAGAGTTCAAATTAATCATTTTATCAATTACTATAATATACTTGAGTACACACGACTGAGTTTTCAAAACAATAATTATTTGTAGGAGGTAATTCCCGACATACTGTCGGAGAAGTGTGATGTGAAAATTAGTATGGCGAAGAGCCATTCGGGCGTTTCCATGCGCTGTACAACCCGAATATCATACGAAACACCGCCATCATTTGCAACAGCTAGGATTTGACTTCATGGAGATAAAAGCAGAAACACTTGTGCAAACCCTTCTGACCAGAGTGAAGAGCAACGGCAAGCTCTGGCTTTTCACTTTACTCTGTATACCTGCAAGAGCTTGATGAGTGCCATTCGTGAAAGAATTCGAGACTCTTTTCTCAGTGTATCTAAGTAAATAGCTTACTATGTTAACTCTAGAATTTGCTCTTGAGTAGTTACTCACCTGCATAACGTGAGCGGTTTTTATGAATCATATAAGCGTATGGTTCATAGTGCCGGTCGGGTACCTGAAGGGGGTCGTGAGGGACGCTGTAGTGTGGAGACTCGTGTGCCACGTACAGGAACAGCGGCTGCGGTGAAAATAAATGCATAAATGCGCTGCGTTAGTCAGAAATTGTTAAAAAGTGACAAAGTCGGTGAACAAAAGCCAATAAAAAATGGCAAGCGGAAGGAAACGTTAGGGAAGAATAGTTCCGGCGTGATTCATTGAAAGTGAGAGCAAATATTGCAAAGCTGAAATGCAGACTAATATTTGTCGTCATCCTATGCACAAACCTATGGCAATATATGCGGTCACCAGCGAATAAGTTAGGTGCCTTGAGGTATTACACAATAATATATAGGTCTTGCTCGGTCGAAAAACCATAGCGTGCCATGGTTTGTGAAGCCAGTTTCAAAGATGAGTCGAAAACATGTCGCAAATATTCCGTGACACCGTTATGCGGCGGCCATCTAAGCTTCATCGAAACCTGAAACATTCTTGACAGTACAGATGTAACCTCCAGCTTCTTAGTTTGAAAGCGGATTTAGCAGTGCAAGCTGCATGCCTATCTTGATTTCGTGATACAGAGGTACCCCATAAGACCAGGGCTGCTATTGCCTTACTTTCATTTCCAACGAATGAGAATGAAATATCTTTCCTAGCTGGCTTTGTTGGGCTCATATGACCCTTCTGCAGCCACGCATACGGATAGGAAGAATATGCGCCGATACTCTTGCGTAGCCGACCGCCACGCTGTAATAGTGAACTAGACCAGACCCTGAAAAACCGCCTCGTGAAATGACTGTGAAAACTTAGCGAGCACAGTGCTGTTGAGGGACCAAAATAATCACGTCCGGAGAGACCGGCGGTTCAAAGCTGAGCATTTATTTTCCCCGAAAGAACTGTGAACGCCTGTGGAGAATGCTAAAGCAGAGCACCATTGCAAGAGTTGCTACGGCGTCCGTTGATGCTGGCCTCGCCGAGCCCACCCTTCAGTCACTCTGCGGAGCGCAATTGTCCTTCGAGCAACAAACGCGGAGCACGGAGTTGTGAACACATCTCCCGCGGCTTCGAGTGGCCGAAAAACCGGCGTCGCTACGTCGGCTCTTGTTCCACAGCCTCCGAAGGCTGTGCAATTTTTTCCGTGCATCCTCTACAAATGAAACTATTGTATATTTAGCCACCATGGAAAGCGAACATCCGACTATCGAGTATCAATTTCCTTTCACCCTGTCACCGACACGTGAACCATTCGGGTGCTGAACGAGATTTGACGAGACGAGTTCTCCGCTCTCTGAGGCTTTTGATAAGTCCGCAACTTGAACACATGGCAAATGCAGTCAGAAGCGAACCCATTTCAAGCCTAACCGTTAACGAACTAAGCGAGGGAAGTGCGCGGCCATGCCTTTTCCCGATATGGGCAATGATGTCAGAGATCAGGCGACGAGAGGACAGACGGATGTTCGTGACACTACATTACGAAATCGGAAGCATTCAGATGACATACAGACCCTGGGAAATGTGAATATTGTAACATGGATCAAGTATTCTGATATTTGTTAAACTAACGTGAAAGATTGCATGGGCAGCATTCCACAGAATATAAAATATAGCACATGCAATAAAGTCAATAAAGAATTCCACTAATTTCATTAATTGTATAGAACTCTGCAAGAGGTTGCCCTCAGTTAGCCCTGCACTTCGCTTTAAAGAAACGTAGATGGGCTGCTTAATGTAACTCACACTTAGTCCCCGTTTCACCGTTAAATATTCGGTAAAACCTTTATTGACAACTTCTTTCTACGAAAAACAGGGTTTTCTCATTCAAGTGATTTTTCTTAGTGGTAAAACTGCCTCTTCGCCCCTGCCTGCCCTAGGCAAACCTTGCCGCCTTATTGAGACTTTCCATAGCCATCACGCAACTGATGTCAGTTCAAGGCAAGCAGTCAAGTCGGTCCTGAGCGAGTGATAAGAGAATCGAGGTAGCCATGGTGTGAGAAAAAGAGGAGGAAATAGAGGGACCCTCTCACTGTCAATCAGGAAAAGTAGAAAAGCAAATAAAAATGGGCGCAACATTTTTCCACTCATTGCTCTTTGCTTTCCGTCGAGCTCACAAGAGATGTTATTGAAATAGTTGCCTCGGGGTCATTTTTATCACCCTGGTACCTTTGCTGCTCGCCTCGCCAGTTTTTTTGTTTTAATAAATTCATAATCTATGCCTGCAGCTTCATCTCGAACCGAAAGCGCGCAACAACATGAAGCTCCTCCAAGATTCTCTCTATGTGCAGCCAGGGAAAAAATACTTGAAGAAAGGAAGCACCCGTAGATTTCGGAGCAGCTTTCGTCTCGCTGTACCACGGCAGTTATGCTGAGTAATCCTGGCCTTCATCATTTTGGGGTCGATGCCAAAGTAGACAAGATCAAGTTGCTTTTGTACCAGATGAAAGATAGGGGGCTTGCAAGTTTTGATGAGGGCAGGGAGACCAGAGTGACGCTAGTCACAAATCGCAGAAGGCAAACGAAATTTCATAATTGCTATCTGACACAGTTTATTATAGTTAAATCACTAATGGACTATGTTGGTGCCGCAAATTGTAGACGCAAAATATGGACGCAAAATCTGGATGACAAACGTGAAGCCACTGTGAATATGATCCTTAGTGTGCTTTATTGGTAATACTGTGACATTGTTACACAAAAGGCAACGTGGAACCGAGGAACATGAAGCAGCCAGTCAGGTCCCCACTATACGGAGCAGTTTCACTTCTTCACCTGCTTCCTGACCTGCTCACGTCAGCCTCCGTGGACTTCTATATATAGTATTTTTCCTTGCCCCTTACTTTGCAGCATTTCCTCTCTGCAACTGACTGGGGAAAGACTGGTGAGGTCACATACTAAGTGCTAGGATGAGACGCCAGTACCACTACGCAGAACGGGGTACCATCAGTCTCAAGATCAGTCGGCGGGGTTTCATCCGGACAACAGGTACAACATCATTGAGCTAGCGTCTGTGGCTTGAAGGGTTTCGGGTGCTGGGTTCAACCTTGTAAGTTGCGGCGGAGGACACGGTAAGGGCCGAAGTACCAGCGCAGCAAATTTTCAGAGTCCGTGGTGATGAACGGGTGCCGAAATCCAGACCTATATAGTCGCCAGACTTGTAGGTCAGGAAGCATCATCCATGGTTGTAGCGTTAAACAACTAGTTGATGTTTTAGGTTCATGCGCTGTCTTACCAGTTGTCCTATTTCTTCTGCGCGCTAAGCAAAAGTACTGACGTCCCGGTCAAGCTCACGTTCGAAATTGGGATATACGGACAGCATAGTATTCAGGTATCTAGTCACTCATCTGCTGAAGACAGGATCGAAGGAGTGAGCCGCATGGTCTCTTGAAGTGCCGTATTGTATTAGAACGTAGCATACGAGAGAAGTTCATCCCAAGTTTTATGCTCAAGTCCATGATGGAGATTATGTCGGCCATAGTTCTGTTTAACCGTTCCACCAAGCATTATTCGGCGGGTGATATGCCATGGCTGGGCAATGGGCAGTGTGTGTAATTTCAGCAAAGCCTGAGTCAAGCAGAGCGTAAAAGCTACTTCAGGGTTGGTAATAATAATAACCGGAACGCCAGGATGCAAACCGATCCTACCTAATACCTAATAAAAGCCCACAATAGGTCGCAAAATGGCTGGAATGGAGCAAAGACTAAACGAGAGCACCTTAAAATATATTGGCCATGTGGACTCCCGAAAACAGTCTTACCTTTGTCTCTCGGATCCACTTAAATTTGTCAGTATCTGCTTTTGATGCCTAGTGAGAAGTGCCTGCTTTCGGATAGCCGGTCGGAAGCGGATAACCGTCCTTTTTGCTCGCCTTATTCAGTTTTCGGTAATCGACAGAGAATCGCAAGCTGCCATCTTTTTGACGTGGATCACTGGCGACGTCCATGGGCTCGCCGAAGCATGGACTACATCGTCCGCAAGGACTCCATTCACTTGCGTTTTAAACGCTCAACGTTCCCTTTGCGTATGGGTGTTGGCATACAGACAGTCTGGCCTAGTAAGTGATGGTGCGATGCTTGAAGACAAGAGTACGAACGCCATTGGTGCCAGTGGCGAAGCAATCTAGGAAATCTCTCCGAAGATCCGAGAGAAGACTCCTCTGAAATAATCTAAATTCTGGACTAAGTTAAATGGTTATAGGAGCAGGACAAGGTGTGCCATATTCGTTAGGGCTGGCCCTAAAGGCGCGTAAATGAGGCAAAACAGTGAAATTTGAAAGAAGACAGCAGGCGCTCAGTTAGCGAAATACCCCGCCTAGTACAACTGTTACGGAGTTTGATGAGTCCTCCAGCAAGGGCTGTAAGGTTCAAGGCACAGGTTGTTGGGCCCTGCGCCACATATCTATAGGGCCCTTGGCGTGCCGCGCATTCAAAGGCCGCGCCACTTCCCAATGCTCCCTGCGCTCTGCCTGTTTCCCTCTCCCCACTCGTTCGGGATAACCGGTCCCGCGCGAGGGGGCTATAAACGAAGGCACGCGCCGCCGTCTCGCCCTCTTCGTTCCTGCTTCTTCGCTCCTGGCGCTTCTCTACGAAGACGACCCGCAGCCCCCCGGAAGACAACCCCGCAAAGCCTTAGACGACCCCCGCCCTGACGTGAGATTAAAGATGTTTGTTACGCGGCCCGCTGTGTATTTGTCGTGCGCATCCCTCGGGCAGAGGAATCGCGCACAAGGTATCTAGCGCTAAAGACAAGGACAGAGGAGGGACGGAGGGACCACTAGTTACCATGTGCCTTGAATCTAAAAATCCCCAACTAGACCAGTTGCCCTTTTTAGATCAACGGCTATCTCCTTTTTGAGCAGCACAAGAGGTGCCCTTCTGCAATGCCCCCGTGGTCGTGAAATACAGCATTCCTTAAAAGAACTGGCACACTCTAGCCATCGTCTAAAGACGCAATACGTTGGGTCCCGGATCCTTTTAATTGCATGACACGGCCCTTTTCATCGAAAATGTCAACCGCGTTTCTTTCAGGTCCGCGGCATTGTTGGTGTGGATGATATCAAGACTCAGAATCAAGCCATTCGAACACTGTGAAGTATCACGTATTCAACGACATACACAAAATTTAAAAATCCGCGCAGAGCACTTCCCATCAGGGGTGATCAAATGACCCCTCGCCATGCGAATGCTCGGGTAAGATCAATGCTTCGAATCCCAAACTCAGTCGAGGGCATGGCGCATTACTGAATAATCGGCACAAATGTCGAGTAAGGCGGTGACATCCACTGCATCAATCATTACATACAAATCGGAGGTAGCTCGTCACTGCTGTCGCTACATGTCTCAAGTGAAAAGTCGTATTGGTATGAGGTAGCGCGTCGAATCCTTTCACTACCTGACCCCAGGGAAATTTTGTTGAATCGGCGTGGCTATAAAAAGGATTTTCACATTCCCGACATTAGCGGCGCTGCCTGCGAAGGCCGCTGGTACTAGTTTTCCTGGCGAGGGCTGGGAGAGGGTCTCCAGGGAGCCAGCACCTGGAGAACAGTAGGACATGTTGTAGCAGTACCGCTTCCCTGACGACTTCAGGCCGTGGAAGAAAAAACGTGTTGCAGGTATCCGTGGGGCTTGCAGTTTCTTTCTTGCGACTTAACGGATGAGGTTGCGCAAAGCATCCGGCTCGTTACCGACTGTGTCGGCTCCAGTGATGCTGATGTTATGGTTTTTTTACAGTGGGCTCGATGCTGCAGCATTGTTTCTACGGCACCAGCCTCACTGTGAAGCTCGGCCACAGTGCTCGGTGGGCTGCACACTAGTCCCTCGAAGATTCTCCTTCGTCATGTGTTGGTATGCGTGCTGGAAAAGACGCGTCATGACCTCAACGAACATGTGCATGCCCTTGTTCTGACGCTGGCTGCACTAGTGTAGCGCAGCTTCTCCTCATTCCCAACACGGGCATTCGGGATTGTGGCCTTCAAGGCATAACAAAATGCTTCCCAGGATTGAAAACACTGGTTTTCCAGCTATGTCCGTGTCCTCTTCAAGAGCTAAGTACACATTGTGAAGCCTACGCTCATCGTCCATCCGTCGTAACGAGTAACATGCTCGAAGGTCTCAACCCCATCCTCAGCGTCCTCGAACTTGTCCACCATGGAAAACAGTGATGTCAGTGACAGAATGTAGGATGCGCGTCATTGTGGTTATACAGCTGGTTATACGGCTGTTCGAGGCTGCCTCGTTGGTGACTTAGCGTTACACAGAAGGCAATCTAGAACTGAGCGACGTCAGCAGCCAGTCAGGTCAGCTTGAGACGGAGCGCAACTTCACTTCGCTGCTTTACGAATCGCCCTTGTCAGTTACCGCTGTCTTCGATATATGGCGTGTGTAAAATATTATAGGAGGCACTTTTCGTCATTACCACGCAATGAGGCGAAAGCATCTGTTGCGCGGTGGTCCGAAGCCTCCCAGTACGGCACTTCTTTCGTTTTCGCTCCCACCTTCCTCCTTTTTTTTATATCTCGGTTAAGGTGTCCACGAAGAATTGTGACAAATACTGCGTCTTTTCTTTACTGTAAAACACTTGCATGTTGCCTGTTGTACTGCGTCTCCTTCTAGACCCTGTGCGATGCAGCATTCGAGGAAGCGTCAAACGAATGGCGCAGCACGGATGCCTGGATCGAATGCCCGGGAGGGGTCAGCTTCGTATAAGCATGGAGGGATAGCTAACAACTTTTATTGTGCACCGGAAACCAAGGCCCACTACTCCCCATCCCCGTCACGCAAGCCTAGAGTACGGGGGTCCCGTACTCTAGGCCGTACTCCCGTGCTCCGTGACTAAGGGCTAACAAAGATACTTTGTCTCTTCGCGGCCTCGACCCGCAGGAGGCGGACGGCTTGTTGCTACCGAGCGGAATCTTCGCTCAGCAGCAAGGCGTCCCAGCTTTCTCAGCTTTAATATCTTTCTCGACTCTAGGGGAGTCGACACATTCCCATATAATGGTCGAGGGTACCCTTCTGCCCGATTGCATTACAAAGATAACTTTCATGTCCCCTAGTAGGACGTGAAAGGCTCATACTGGGTAAACAAAATTTCCTGCTTGCAGTCGGCGCCACACGGCGGCCTCTCTATTATTTAGTATCTTATCCAGTGGTGGCAGTAGGTTTCTGTTAATTCTATAATTCTCAGCGATTTCAGAATAGGCTTGCGCGCGTTTACAGAGGTTCTGGTAATCCGGTGATTATACCGTTGCCCGGAAGTAAATAGCTCGGTATAACTCGAATGCCGGTTCACTACCGAGAACCGATGCATGCTTGGGGGCTATATTAGGCTGTCTTTGTGTGTCAACTCTTTGTCGGCCAGGAATCTCGCCGCTTCCGGCGAGATTTGCCCTCGCATGAAATTCCAGACAGCAGTTTTACTATCGCTGACTACGAATTTTGCTGCCGATCTAACGTAAGCAAGCGTGATTGCAACTTCCTCGGCCGTATCTATGTCGCGACTACGAATGGTGGCTGCCTACTTGGGGGATCCTCACGCGTCCTCCTCACGGAAGTCACGCGCAAACGCCGCGCATGTCTGCCCACGAGCTGCGTCCCCTTAGGCAACCTCTCCGGGATCCATTTTTCCGAAGCATTTTGTAAACGCTGCGGCTCTCTTATTCCTCCTCTCGGTATTACGTTCTGGATGCATATTTCTCGTGATCCAGATATGGCTATTTTCTCCCTACAGTTAGGTGGGATGCTAGTTTACGGTGCCGCAGGCGATCAATGTGCAAGCCTACCATCTGATATATGGCTCTTCCCTTGGTGGTATTGCTACGTCTCTCTAATTGAGACGGGCGAACTGCATCTGCGTATTCTTCCCAGTTATTTGCAACCCTTGGAGAGAAGTTTTTTTGTAAAGGTGCTCTCTAGGGCTCTCTTGGTACATCTCCGGATGAGAGTGTAACTTTCTTTTCTCATCCGCTCTAAGATTTTGGAAGGGTGTGGAGTAGCACATTCGGCTAAAGACGTAAGCCTGTACCAATTTCAGTAAGCTTCTCTCTTTAAGGCCCCTTCCCCTAACGAAGATCCTTCTATAAATACCCCCAAAATTGAAACTCTCAGGCCAATCACCCTATGCGTTGGAAAATTGATAGAACGAGTCTTGCAGGCTCTACTCACAAAGTGCATGGAATAAAATGACATGTTGCTTCATGGATTATTCGGCTTCCGACTAAGTATGGGCACACAGGATGTGATTTTCAGATTAAAACATGATATCATGGACGCAAAATCAAAACGTTTAAAGGGATCTTGAGGCTAGATTGGAGAAAGACGTTCGACAAAGGAAAGCACGAGGCGACACTCAAGGGTTTAATAGACATAGATGTAAGCAAGAAAACCTACAATTACATAGAAGACTCTGTCAGGCAGAAGCGTTACGTAAAGTTTCAAGACATCACGTCCTCTTCATTGGAGCTAGGGAGCAAGGGCACGCCATAAGACTCTGTCCTATCGACTTTCCTCTTCAACATGTCCATGAGAGGACTCCTCACGGCCCTCAACAAATTTAAATGTCTGAATTTAAGCTTATACGTGGAGGACGTTAACATCTGGATTAAACAGGGAAAAGACGAGAGCACAGAAGAGCGCTTGCAGGAGGCAGCGGACAGTCTTGTTGCATACGCCGCCTCCTTCTCACTGCAAAAAACGCAACTGTTCGTCTACAATACTAAATCGTATAAGCGTGAATCACCTGGTGACAGCATCTCCAGCTGTGACGTCATGACCGACCGTGAAGTCATTATGAAGTCATCAGGTGATGACGTCACACTCAATTTCAGGCACGATATACTGCTACACGGATGACTTTCATCATTTATTTCAATTTAGTATATAGTTAGAGATAGGTCGGTAGCTATAATATAAACGTCATGGCTGTGCTAATGCTTTTGCACTCTCTGGATGCACTTTCTGCAGTGACCACAAGTTTCTAAGGAGGGCCAGAATGGAGCGAGAGCATAGGAAATGTGACCGTCAAGTGTCCAGCTATTACCACCGCACAGGCAAAAGCTAGCGTCGAAAGTTTAGCAAAGCCTAATTTAGCCTTTCATTTTTTCTTTCAATTCCTTCATTGTCACCTAGCTGTGTACTTATCCTCAGAAACTATAACTATTTGAGGACATCTAGAAACGTTTTGGCGATGCAATACGTTTTTACATTTACAGCTCATGCTAGAATGGTCTTGCGATTTGAAGTGTGTTGCTGTATGAATCTGCTTCTCAATAAATTTCTTGTCTCGCAAGTACGTACGACTCGAACGAAAGCATCAGCAAATATTTTTTGCGTGCGCAAATATTGTACCTTGTTAAGCCGAAAGCCTTTTGGCTCATTAGTGACGTAAGAAGTGACTGTGCGCGGAATACGCGACCAAAGGACTATCCAAAAACAATCCAACACAATCCACATATTAAGAAAAAAGGAACAAAATACAGAATTCACGCATCAGTGCATGGATATGACGCCATAATAACATTGCATAATGACTAGCCACATTAATAATATCACAAATCCAAGTCATAACCAAGAATCCAATCCATATTCTATTTACCAAGCCAATATCAAATTCCGTCATGATAAATTGGCTATATATAGTTAATGACAATGCATATTGGCGACATTTTTCAAAGCCCTAATATATGTCTGCCAAAAATACAAACCCCAATCCACATAACAAGCTAACCAAAGCCGCTGCAGGATTCCCCTATGTAATCTCGAATTACCGCTCGTAAGCATATTCTCCGCCGGATTCATAAACGCTTCTCGAGTCAGAACTCTACCTCGACTCCGCGGAATGGACTAAACGAACCCTTCCCACTCAAGGAGCCATTACGTTTCACGAAGCGCACTCCGCGTTTCCTGCACGGAGGCGCTCCTCGACAAATTTTTCCTCACTCGAAATTGCTCGCGACTGGCAAATCGACGTCTGTGCACGAGAGTATGACATAATTTATGCCACATAAACACCATGCAGCGCCGAATTAATAATATATGTGATCGGTTTGCATCAATGTTAGTAGTGTTTGAGCATATTGACACACACAAATGGATTCTTGCTGACGTTTTTTCACGAGGGTAACCGCGAGTCCACTGGAGCCAAGGGGGAGATAGCATCTTAGGCTGGAATTAGATCAAACGGTAAGCAGCTGCATGCTTTTGGCTATGTTGAAGTAGTTAGAAGGCTTATAGTCAGCGAGTCGACTAGAGTTCCTCAGATAGGTTGGCTGCAGTTTAGTCCGACACTTTTTGATCGCAGCTGGTTGGTTTTGTGCAAATCAGTGTGCTGGAGTAGGAAGGCGAAATTCTTTTTCCTGCTTTGAAGCGCCTGCTAAATAAAACGAGCAGCATGCAGGACAGCGCAAATGAGTTGTCCGCGGACGACAGCTCAAGTTTTGTATACAACGTTGAAGAGAGGGAGGTAGGTATAGGGCTTATTCAGAAATATGGGCACATCATAGAGTGCTGAAAGTTTTATAATGCCTTACTGGATGCGAAAACTGATGCCTCGGAGAAACTCACGCTGAATATGACAGTGAGGCGAACCTTATACCTCTCAGAGTCAAATAAATAATAAAGAAGTGGGACAAAGGATAGGCCCGCTGAAAGAAGTCTGAGAACACAAGTGACATCTACTAACAAGTATTTTTTAAATAATGCTTTTATTGCTTCAGGGCGTACTGGTATATGTAAAAGAATAAAAATGTATAATAAATGAAAGAAACAAGGTTGGCTGTTATAATAAAGCTTAAGGGGGAACGATGATGAGGCCCATGCGCCCAAGGAATGTAGAAGATGGGTTTTTTGGTGAAAGTCCCACTGCTGTCAGGTGCCAAATTCCCGTCGGCCTTAATGCCAGACAAAGCCACAAGCGGTAAATATCTGCCTCATTATCTTATTTTTTTTTTTCAGACAGGACACCATAGACGTAGATATAAATATTGGTATTTTGGTCATGTGTGCTGCGATGTTACAGTACAGCTACAAGCAAATGTTTACTTTTCTTAAGCTTGTGTGAATATGTGTTAGCACTGTAAATGTTCTTAAAATGTGTATGTGCTTGCCTGCTGAACCCAAATACGTGGATTCAAATCTAGGCCGCGGCGACCGCTTTTCGTTACAGGCGAAAAGAAAGGCGCCCGTTTGATTTGAGTGCACGTTAAACAAACCCCGGTGGTTGAAATATCCAGAGACCTCCACTACGGTGTATCTCGGAGCCCATGTCGCCTGGTGATTTTAAATACCCTTAACAAACATTTTTTTAGAGGCGCAGCACGTTTAGGCGCTTATGCTTTCAGCTGCCAAAAGTGAATGATTATGAAGTACTGATACCGATAATCAGTAAAACACAATTTTCAAGGCACTGTATTCTAGATATCCTCTGAGTGACGTCGGTTCGCATTTGACACAGTAATGTGAATGAATAGCATAGTGCGAGAAAAACAGTGTGGGAATGAAATGAGGAACTTGAATTTTCGTGCGGCAGCCTTATAGAAAAGTGGTGTTTCATATCAAGCTGACAGTTTGCTCACCAGAAAACTTTTATTCACTTCTCTCGCATTTAAACTTGCTGTTGCACAAGTACTCACAGTGATAGTCATTCTATTGTTTTGATTATAAGCTTGTTGCGTGCTGAACTCACAGCGCTTAAGGAAACCAACTCTTCATTTGCGCAATGCTTCTTCATTGAAAATAAATATTTTTATGCCGCTTTTGCTTTGTTATGGTCATGTGTTTGTTTATAAAATTCTGCAGACTCATGAGAAAATATTAATTGTTGACTCCTGGAATAGCCATTGTTAGCTTTTTTCTTCAAGCATATTTTAATTATTTCATCAAGTGAAAGCTGTGGATATGTGATGCGAAAGTGGGAGGGCCCCGAAGATGACCACCCATGAGCCCGTCACTCGCTCAAGTAGGGGCCATTGCATCGCACATGGAGGCACGGGTGCGAAACCCCTACCAAATAGATGCAGTGCCGCAGCCGGTGCTGTCTCTGCAACCAGGTGCTATTCTTGAAGCCACGGCAGAAACTGGCCATGACTAGTGGACTGATTGGCCCGCCTAATTAACGTTTTAGTTCTTGGCCAATATGTCTTTCCTTAGGCAGGTTGGTAAGGCATATGGCTTGCAATTATGTAAAGCTACATGCTTTAAAACACTGGCCTCGAAAATCACATGCCAAGAGGATGGGCACTTCAATATATGCGATAAACCTAAAACTCAGTTACTCTCGTGTGTATCATAATTAAGCTATCTTTTCAGTTGCTTACAACATTTGCGGTGAAATTTACTTTTGTGCTACTCGTATAATTCTGTCAAGTTGCTGTTGTCAAGCGTAGAGCAAGTGCTTGCACCTTGCTTCTCCAGCCATACAAAGTGCAGCTGTCTCTAAGGGCCAGCTTGTGTTTGTCGCTAAGAAGTTATTATAGCTATTTACTTTTCGCCTTCTTTTCAGTGTCAGTGTGTTTAAAATAGAAGCAGTATTCTCATGCAGTTGCCTAGTACTCATAGTATACTGTCCCACACCTGTCATCAGCTTTCACCATTCCAGGAATAAGCCGGTACAGAAGCGACTTAAGTTCCTGCTGTCCTACCGGCAAGCCTGTCATCAGCACAGTCAGGCAGGGATGCCTCACTAAGAACGTCACCGTCATGCAGTTCGCTATTCTTCATCCTTCAGGCCGACACATCACAGCAAAGCGCAGCAGCAGCACAAAGAGAAGGGCGCATAGTTGCTTTGCAGCGCATGTTTTCACCCGAAGCGGAGCAGACTCAGCGCTTTCAATGTAGGCGAAGAAAGAAAAAAACAAACATCGGCTCGAGATCCGCATCCAGCAGCATACACAGATGGCTAACTAGAAAAGGTACCAAAAATGGAGCTCAACATTCTCGTCTTAAAGTTAGAAACATAGAGACGCAAGTTATAAGCGTTGAATTCTCAGCCGCAGAAATAAGCTGTAAGCGTGTAGTATTGCATCTCTGCCTTATTCCTAAACATCAAAGTCTAACAACACAAAGCACTGAGGCTCAGTATCCTGTGCCAATGTTTCTGGAATAAACAAAGATGAAGTACCATGCAAAATACCAGAATTAGGTGTAATAACTGCAAAGAACCAGAAGGATACCACACACATGGATACCGTGCAAACAGCTTGCTTGAAATGCTGCCATAATAACATATGTAGTTCATGAAATTCCGTAATATATGCATCATTGTTCTTTGGTTTTGACATGAAAGTTCAAGTTTTATTTCTGTCACGCACCAGAATAGCGGAAATCATTTCAAAATTACCTATCAGCTTTTCAGGCGCATAACAGTGCAGGGGTAGATATCTACTTTCCTGTTGTAATTTTCACATATTTAATCACAAATTTTTAGCTTATCGTAATTTGTTGTTTAAACGACAGAGCTGCACTCGGGCTATGAAAGACTGCAGTGCAGGATTTGCAATGATTTCTCAGTGTTCTTCACCCAGCATCGACATCACAAAGCATATAAGAGCATGCAAAAAATTTACCAAGGTTTTCATCTAACTGTACATTTCACCCGAGGTCTATTGTTAATTCTGTTTTGCCATAAGTTTCTGACTAGTCCATGTTATATATCAAATATCAGTGCTTCATTATCATGAGTATTATTGCGCCTTTAGAACTTCTTAACGGAAGATCGTGCAGTTGTGCACTCATTGCTTACTCGCGCTTAGTGCAAGTGAAAGTATTGTTTCTTAGTCTTCTCGCGGTTTTTTACATGTGCATGTGATGACATTTGCAGGCGTTATTCCTAGCAAATGTACTGCAGTAATGAGCGCTTTGATGTGTTGTAGATCTTGTTCTGTATACCTCCTTAGCAGCCTTGCTTCACAATCAACATTGATTTGTGCATTATGTTCCTATTGATAAAGTTTCTCTGATAAGAGCTTTGATAGAGTCATTGCTCAGATGTATCCAACACATGTTGATATGCATAGTTGATATGCATATTTGGCCAGTCTGTTCTCACGTGAGCGTTTAGTGCTCCTTCATCATTAGGTTTTATATTTTCAGATATGTCTGCAATAGTCTCATCGAGTGTACACTTACAAATTTCTTACTGTCAGGCGTTAGGCATGCGTGAAGACAGTCTTGTGCGCCTCGTCCAGTTGTTCGTGATGAGTCACAACGCACACGCTGCAGCCTACCTCACCTGGCAGGTCACTGAGAGCACAAAGATAAACAAATTGATCAGACGGGTTTACAAGACGGCGCTGAGATTAATGAAAACTACGAGTACAGCTCGGCTCCTGCAGCTCGGCGTCCTTAACACCTTGGAAGAAATAGCAGAAGCACACCTCACTGCGCAAATCGAGCGCCTCTCTACCTCCAAGGCAGGCCGCAGTATACTGCCATCCCTGGGCTGCAACCTCCGAGCTTCCAGCTCGCAATCATGCGAGATCAGCGAGGAGGCGTGGACCCACAACCACGTGGAGCTCATCCGGTGAACGTGCACCTCGAGTACAACTAAGAACGGCGGCAGGCACAGGCCAAGGTCCTCGTCGAGCAACACTCCAAAGACCCGCACGCCTGGTTGGTGGACGCAGCAGAATACAAGCGAGTAGGATTCGTGGCAGTGGCCGTTGCGGCAGCTACAGGCATCTCTTGCGCGCGGACGCAAGAGACGCCTAGGAGGTTGCCATCGCTCTGACAATCTCCGAGGCCGTGTGTCGCACCGTGTTCAGCGATTCGAGGAACGCCGTGTGCAGCTTTGCCAAAGGATGAGCGTGCGCACCGGCGGCCGCCACCAATGGTTCAGCAAGATCGAGCTCCACGACCGCAGCAGCATCCGCATCAAGTGGTTCCCGGCGCACGCGCGCAAGTGTGACTACTCACCGAATCATGAAACGGCCCATTTGGCGGCGCGAGCGCTTACCTTCTGCGTTGCAGAGAGTGCCCGTTCCGAGTGGTGGTTCGAAAGCAAGAATCGAGTGAGAAGTTATGAGGAAGTTACTAAGTGTTACCGCCTAGCTCGCCGGACCATGCCGCCTCCTCACCCGGCACTTAGGCGAGAGGAGGCCGTCGTACTAAGGCAAATAGAGACCAGGTCACTCCTCGCCCCGGCCGTGCTACACGTCATTAAGCCGTATATCTACACGATTAGTGTATGTAGTGTATATGAATTAGGCCAGGCGGCCCAATGGCACATCATGTGAGACTGCACCAGGTTTCCTATCGAACCTAATTCCAGGACATACATGCCCGAACTTCAAAGTGCTGTGCAAAGTTCAGACAAGGACAGTTAACAATGGCCCACCCAGTAGGCTCGTGGTGCATTCGCAAAACATTAGCTTGATGACCCACGAAAAACGGGCCGAAATGTGGTACTGCAGAGCAGGGCATAACTCCGGGTCGACGCTTGGCCAGCGTCACGACACATTAAAGCGGCGCTTATCGGCATGTCATTAAAGTTATACATACCTTCCTTTAGATTGTTTTATTATGCTTTCGTCATGTGCATATGTATGGAATGTTATTCACAGAAGTGAAATCACGGAATGTGCTTTTCATGAGACTGTTTTGTTGGCATTTTGTAAAGCCAGTTTAAATGAGCATCTTGATAGCCTTTCCCAAAGCGAAATATGTATCCATCCATCTGTGTCTTTTAGTAGAATTCCTGAGCTCCAACTTATACAGCTATTGCTCACATGTATGCGACCATTGTTCATCTACAGAGACTTGATTTTACCTTTAAATACTTGGCCAGTTTATGTTCACCTCACCTATTAGAATTCCTTCGACATTAGCAGTTGTGCGTTTTGACACTTATCTTGTTGCCTTGTTATAAACCTTCCTTCGACCATTTTCTTTGTAGCCTTTCCCAAAATAGCAGAATTCATTACTGCATTGTGACACTGTGACGCTGATCGATGTCTTGAGTAGGTAGAATAGTATTCAGGAGTTTGCATACTCAAACACTGGGAACATTAAAGAGAGCATAGATTTGGCAGTATTGAACGGATCAGACATCACACATTTCTGGGATGCTCCCTTATTTACGTGGCATGCCTTTTGCGTCTGGTAATAGCTCTTTAAACCATTGATGTCCTGTTTTTCGACATAAAGAGATGCACAAAGCTTTTAAAGAAGTACCTAAAAAATTTTCAGCTGTTGGCTCATCATCATTTATTAACCCTTAAAGGTCCCGTTTGGGACATTACATAAGGGGGGGGGGAGTGCAGAGTTGTTCAGCAGTCATACATGATCATAAATATAAAAGTAATATAGAAGTATAGAATAAATATATATATATATATATATATATATATATATATATATATATATATATATATATATATATAGAAAATAACAAATCAGATAAGATAAAAACGCAAAATAGAAACAGCAGGTAAAACAAGGTAAAAATTACAAGAGTAACAAATTCAGATAAGTCATGGCAGAGTGGCAAAAATATAAAACAAATTCAAATAACAGCTATGGAAGTAAAACCGGCTGGTCAGTTTGCAGGGCTTGGTAGCTGACATAAGGTACAGGGAGAATATTTTTTACTGAGATAGTCGATAAGGAGCTGTCTGAATCTAGAAGAATTAGCCTCAATGACAATGTATTCGGGGAAGTTATTCCAGCTTTCTATCGCACTGGGAAGGAGGGATTTATTGAAGGAATTGGTGGAGCCGTGCAAACGCTGTATGCTTAAAGAGTTAAATAAACAGCGAGATCATCGTACCGGAGCTCGTAGAAGGTTTTCTCTAAGTGCTGGAAAGTTAAAGTACAGTTTGTGAAAAAGACAAAGAATAGAAACTTTCCAGCGGAAAGCTAATGATTTGAGACCAAGAGATGATTTCAAGACTGTGATGCTGAACTGCGATTTGTACTGTGGGGTATTGAAGTGTGCTGCCTGATTCTGAATGGCTTCGAGTGAATCTATCAGGTAGCTCTGGTGAGAACTCCATATTGTTGAGGCGTATTCTAGTTTAGTCCGTAAGTACGTTTCATATGCTAGTTGTCTGGTGGCTGCGGTGGACATGGAAAGTGATCTCCTCATGAATCCGAGTGATTTGGAAGCACTAGCACATAGTTTGGTGATGTGGTCAGCCCAAGTTAGGTTGGTTGTTATTTCGATGCCGCGGTACCTGTATGAATTTGTTTGAGAGAGCGCTATGGAGATCAGGGAGCACGAGAACTGAAGAATGGAACGTTTACGTGATGTGTGCATGAATTTACATTTCGAGACATTGAGCTGCATTAGCCAGTCGGAACACCACTTCTGAATTCGGGTTAGGTCATCCTGTAATATTTCTTGATATCTGCTATTGAGGATGCGGCGATAAGTGACGCAGTCGTCCGCAAAGAGACGGACAGATGATAAAATACCAGATGGTAAATCGTTAATGAAAATTAGGAAGAGTAACGGAGCAAGAACCGATCCTTCAGGGACCCCGGAGATTATTCTAGTAGTTTCGGATGCGTGATTGGCGATGACGGTGATTGGCGATGACAGCAATCATGGAGAAATTTTACTACAGAAATGTTAAAACACATTTAAATGGTTTTTTGCAGGTGGTATATAGAACAGTTTAATGCACAGAAGAGGCATCAATATTGTACAAAAGGGAGGTGAGGTCAGATGCAGTACTGTCACACAGCAGCTGTAGCACATTGGGCCGAGCGGCTACTGTACTGCTGGGGGCATCTGTCAATCAGACGACTGCATGCCTGCTTCCCACGGAGAGAATCAACTGGCTGTAAGGGGGGAACATGAATTAACCGTCGACACTGTGGCCAATGTGGAGTACACGGAAGGGTAGATGGGTACGGAATATTTTACATTCTTTCTAGATTGTACAGAGCCGAGAAAGCTGGAATGATGACTGCAGAATGCGCTGGGAGATGTAGGCACATTACAGGCATGCGAAATGCCTTTTCCAAACTCCAAAGGCGCGTTCCGATTTCTAACGTGTCAGTATGTGGGCCCAGCTTGATGCCTGCATGAATAAGAAAACTGCATTTACGTACGGAAACATAGTATAAGCAAAGCAAAATCATGATCAATAAAGTTTTTTTGCAGTACATCTGGTGCTATTATTCAATAACATGGTGACACATACCTTGCCTCTGGACTCCCAGGGGCTCCTGGTTTGACTAGGGGGGACATCAGGAGGTGGAAGTATACGTATCCTGAGTGACCAAGCAATATCCCAGACAGTCTCTGATGCTCGTACAGCACGCGCGCACGACTCTTGTTAAATATGCGGCTGTCGTGTACTGATCCCGGCCAGCTTGCTAACAGGTCGAAGAACTGTAGCCTGCCTCCTGTGGAAGCCAGGAAGGTATGCATAATAAGTGATCCGTAACCATGATGCTCAACTGCTGAAGAGACTCTGCACATAGTGGATATTAGGAGTCACAGATTGGTAAGAGTGTTGACTAGAGTTTTGTGCGAACTGACCCAAAACCTCCCATTATTGAAATATGCGTATTGTTCTGAAAACTGTATTCTGGCAACTTTCAGTTTGAGTATTTTAACTGCCTCCAGCCCGTCTGCGCTAGAAGTATAAAATGTATAAGCATAAAATAAAGTTTTAGGCTGATACAGTGCACCTTTAGAAGCTGGTCAACTTTTCCATTTCACGAGTATGAAAAACGTATTTCCACACAGGACATCACAAAGTTTATTTATTGGTGGTAAGTAGCCTATCAGTTTTGAATAACCTCTGAAATGATTTCTCATTGTGCATATTCTTTAGCTAATGTGACGTACTATGGCAGCAACCAGAACACTATACAAGCCTAATCAGTGAGTTCAGGAAAAAGTTCGTGATAAAAAGCTGTCATAAATTTCAAGTACGTACTCTATCGCATATTTATTCGCCTTCGCTGAATAAACCACGACGGCAGAAGTTTTTTTGTTCAATTTCAATCGCGCTCACAGGACGAAATGAAACTTACCAGTACAATAATAGAGAAGTGCCCCTTTCGGTTCCTGTGCATTTCTCCTTTTCGTCCACTCGGTCACATGATCCGAATGTGGGTGCAATCAATGCACCCTGTTTCATCAAGGGAAGCAGGCGATCGCGTGAAATTCACGCATGGCACAGTCAAATGTCTATAGAAATTTTATCACGCGCGCGAAGAAAGACCTCATGATTAGCAGCGAAATGTGGTCTACGACTCGGCAGACCATTGGCTGAGAGCCATTCTTTAGGTCGCCCGCTGCCGCCTCGAATGTTTTCCGAGCCGTAGAAGCAAAGTGGAACTAAAAGCAGCAACATCGGCGATAACGGCAAAGCTGAGTTTGTCTCGGTTCCGGCCAAGTGGAAGTCACTGGAGAATCTGCTTGACCGACTCCTTAGTGAAGCAGTAACGGAGCAAACATTCGTGGTCTGCGAAGTGCTCGAGAGGGTTCAGGCGGTCACGTAATAGCCGCCATGCACTTGGCCATCTGGCATTCTTGCTGGATGCAGAATTTCATCAAATTCTAAAACGGACTTGATGAACTCCGCGAACGAGCAACCAGCAATCATGTTAGGAAACTGGAAGAGCTCTCGTGGAAGCGCTACCACTATCTCGAACGTTTGAGTGCAAGCTCAAACCCGCTACTCAAATCGAGCGCTGCTCCAGCCGAGGTTGGTCTATGAAATGCAAAACTGACTTCGAGAAGCACTTGGAGTGGAGTTTTGGGTCGAGGGGTGTTTTTTAATTCCACGGTAGCGCACCCCTTAAATTGTTTATCGCGTCTGGTGGCGCAAAGTGTTGGAGAGCTCCTAAAGAGCTCATGATACTAATATAGTCTGCAACGTCTCTCGTGAACAATGCACTGCATTGCATCTTACCTTGTCCACTGGGTGATTCTTGATGACCGACACGGACTCCGCCGTTACTATTTCCGTGTAATATTTGCCAGTATCGCTGTTTGCGACAGTTAGGTTTCTTCTGAAGTCCAACCCGTAATCAGTGAGTTTATGGAACTAAAGGAAAAAAATGAAATGGTCTTAGGACAGCAATACCTGCGCCCTCCTGCACACAATTCAAGGACAATGTCCTTAGAAAATATAAGTGAGAAACGGCTACATTTTGAAGACGTGCTTTAATTGTAACATTCTCGAGCAATTGCGAAATGACTATGTTGTTCGAATTGCGCAATCTTTTCATGCGTTGCAAAATGTTGTTCAAGAGCAAGGTTAGCCTTTAAAAGCAAATCGTTTTCTCTGCTACCAAAGAGCAGTCAAGATTGCCTGTGAAAATTAATGGGGTGCATTTTTTTCACCATATATATGAAGAAACTGCGAGCTTCCCTAAATGGGATGTAGTTGATATATTTTCATTTAACTTTATTATTTAATATTAACACGTGTGAAATTGCACTCATACACACCTTGACTTGTAGAAAAGTGTAAAGAATTTTCTTTCTGGTTGTCTTAAGCTACATGAATAATTTTGTATCACTTGTATACAGGATATTTGTTCAGGTCTAGCAGGAGAGTGTAAAATTATTTTTAAATGCTTAAGACAGTATTTTTTTTTATAGGGGCATCAACAAGTGGATCGAGTTCCCTGGAAATCGTTTACCCATCCTGAGCTACAAATTTGTAATGTAAAAGGCGCCCATTTTGCGTTCATTTATAAATTTAGAACTTCGATGGGAACAACTTCATGACTGCTCCCAGACATGCCGATGTGCAAAAAAGCAGCTATTTGTCTCGTTCTTCTTTTATCAGAACTTTTCTAGAGTATGTTCGCATAGAGGACTGCAAACACAGAATTTTATTAAAAAAAAACGTTTTCGACTATTTTACTGGATTACGACTACGCATATTTCTTTTCAACCAAACGAGCTTAGCGCAAGGCAGCCTCAGATCACCTAGGGCAGCAATAGGATGACTCACCGCAGGAACCCGGTGGCTATAGTAATCCACACCTCCTCCCCAGTTGCCCACATGGCTCACAAAACCTCTTTTGGTGGGTGTGTACTCTGATTTGTAAAACCCCAGGTGCCACTAAAAGAGGCAATGAAACGTATGAGTTCGCAGACAGCGCAAATATACAACAATGTTATCAACGCTTTTCCATTAACGCAGAACTTCACCGAAGCAAGGACTACAACTACAAGTTCCAAAGCCTTCAAAGCAGAGGCGGAAAGTGTATAATAATGTACTCTTGTTATTGCAGGAATATTGGTAAGCGCGTCGTTCTTGATTTCGTAAGTTTGTCGTCATGTTTCCTTTTGACAGTATTTTATCGATAAATTGCTTTTTTCGACACAGAATTGTATGTTAAATCACGAACATACCACAATATTACGCGAACGATTCAGCGAAGAGAAGAAACAGCACTGGACTGCTGGCGGCAGCGAAATTTCAAAGCCTGAATTCTATGTGCTGATTTTGCGACTATAGATGCCCCGTTATATTTAAACATATTTTGTAATTTTCATTCATTTTTATTTTAATCCTTTGTATGCTTTATTTTTTGCCGCGGCGTTCTTCAGTATCCTTGTGCTGAACAGGGGGAATTAGGGCTCGTTCGCAGGGTATCATGTAGGGTAATGCTAAGAGCTCTCGGCTACTACGCAGAGAAGGGTGGATCGAGCCTTCAGGTGGACAGGATTTTTTTTTGTGATTGAAAGTCCTTGATGGCACGCTCTGTTTATACGTTCTCTCCACAGTTCCTGCGCATGGCACTCACGACGAGCGAAACCCTTTCACCTTAATAGCACGCATATATAGCGCTCCCCCTAATTTCCTATTAAAATCAAGCTCTCAAACTACGTTTCTCAAAGCAGTGAATGCGTTGGTGGCCCGTACAAGTTAAAAGTTCAGATTCCATGCTGCAAATACAGGATGGAACGCAAGTGTTCTCAACAATTACGCACCTTTCCAAAGATGTACGACGTATAACCTAGGTCGTTGAGCCACTGGGGAAGGATCTTCAGGTCCAGTGGTAGCCCTCTGGGCTCCGCATTTAAGATTACAAAGTGCTGCAGGCCTAGGAAGATATTTAGTACCAGATTGTCAAATGTTTTCAGTGGCTAAGGTGGTCAAGTGGTTGTGAATGAACAGACAGGTGAAAATTTTCAATCTTTTTAGATTTTTCATTGAGATGTCAGCGAATATATACGTTTTAGGCATATCCTACAGAAAAGGAAAATTATTGCAGAAAAAAATATGGTAGTTTCTTCGAATATAGCCTGCTGGTGCGGTGAAGAACGCGTGAGAAATGACGAAAATTGAACTCAAGCACAATAAGGGTCCTACCCTTTTAGAGCCAGTAACAAGCCTTTCATTTTCTGCAGACGCAAGTGAAGAGAAAACAATATATACC
Organism: Amblyomma maculatum; assembly: GCF_055883805.1. Lineage (NCBI taxonomy): Eukaryota > Metazoa > Arthropoda > Arachnida > Ixodida > Ixodidae > Amblyomma > Amblyomma maculatum. The sequence goes on from NC_139345.1 coordinate 135,840,533, forward strand.
ACAAATTACTGTAGAGGAATGTTACAAATGTTAGCCAAAATGAAAGGTGCCAAACTTTCCCATCGATGCTTTACGCAAAAGCTTGCATTTGTTTCTTGTCATCCCGCGCGCATTTATATTTATTAAGGCAATAATTACTCAGTGACATCCACCCAAGCGCAGCCATATGACTATACACCTATGCAGAAAAGCTATGCACCCTTCTGAGAAAATTCGTGGAAAAATTCGTCCTAATTCGGGGAGTGAACCCGGCACCACCGCCTTTTCGGGGCAGTCACTCTACCGACTGAGCTAACTAGGACGGCCAGCAGATCAGATGATATGGCGATACCAAATTGATCTATAACTCGAAGTGGGAATGTTGTTGGTCAAATATTTAAGGGAACCCCCAAGATGGAGTACATTTCTAATAAGGGAGTAATTACTTAGTGACACCCGACCAAGCGCAGCCAACCTTCCGATCTGCTAGCCGTCAATTGTATTTCAAGGATCACTTGTATTTGAATATTATTTTCTTGCATGAGATCTGCATTTGGCCCTCCAGTCCGCGTAGGCCATTTGTACGTGAAAAGCGAATTATCCAAACTTTTATTCTTATAATACCAGGCAGTGCTGGTAGAATTTCTTTATGATAACCCAGCTAATGAAAATGTTGTCATTTCTGATAGCTACATTATTATAATTAGTAATGATGTTGAATTTTCTGGCGCACCCTACTGTAAAGAAAGAGCATTAAATGAGGAATCTAGTATATTATTATTGCTTAAGCAATACTCTTTATGAACGATCCCGATGCTCTTTCTCGCTGCCACTTTCCCGATTGAAATCGCCAACCTTTTAACATTCACACTCCCCGGCATCGCTTCAGTTAAGAGGTAGGCCTTCAGCTCAGAGAACGGACGCCTGGGTTGCGTCTATGCTTGATTTCTACTCCGACCCTACGGTGGATTCTCCATCACGTGGTCTCCACGACGAGGCTTCTCACTTCGTTATTTATGCCAATCTCCTTGATCGCCGCAACTTCAGCGTATATCGGCTCAAGTGTTTTGTGGCTAGTCTCGTCTTTTACGTTCGGAAGTATGTGATTACTTCCACGCTAACCCACAATGGCAGGCACGCAGAAGCCTTCCAGACAAACAACCAAATCATGGCCGGGCTGCCTACCCACCGGCATCCGGCATCGCATGTATATATATTCATATACGCAGATGACAATGCTCTGTATAAGCATTTCTGCAAGGCGATTTGACGGGGATGAGCATCTTTGTGCGGCCCAGGTCTCTCGCTCAGCGCGGACACATCCGTCGTAACAGCCTGTGTTCCGAGCTCGCGCAAGTGACCACCGCCTCTCAAAGTGGACGGTACCCTTTTGCCGTGGCGACATTCGGTGCGGTATCTAGAGCTGGACATGACCAGAGCCTTTCCTTCCGACCCGCGGCGACTAAAGCCTGTCTAGAGATGAAGAAAACCACCGCCGGCGTAAACAGGCTCACTTCTCGCGTCCAGGGCATCTATCAGCAATGTCGCGATGCTGCTGTACAACTTCGCGGCTGTGGGGGTCATTCTCTACGTGTGACCGCTCGCCACCAGGCGCAAACCATGGTGGGGGAAGCTCGAGGTTGAGCATCGCAAGGCGCTCTGCATTTTCCTCGGCCTTCTTTAGAACTCTCAATGTGCAGCTACTTTGAGCGAGGCAGGCTCATGAGCGCAGCGGACGACGGTCCGCTTTTGCAGTGGTTGTGGCCAGATCGCCACTCGCGCATGGGAGCGGCGCTGCTCGAATATGAGCAGCTCAAAAGTATAACAGTGCCCTGGCCTGCAGCCACCATGGTTCATCGAGAGATTGTCGGCATCGCTGAGAAACACACCACACCGCTCACTGCAGTTCATCTCTGTGCATCTACGAGGAACTTCAAAACTCCTTGTTTGCACCGACGGCTCCGTGGCCAGAGATAGTTACTCGCTAGCGGCGGTAGTTACTATTCCCGCCCTGCAACTGCACGCGCCAATACTTGGTTCTTCAACCACGGAGAAGCTGCTGGGTCTACGCCTATGTCTGGATCAACTTCTTGAACTCACTCCCCAGCCACCCAGGTGTGCAGTGCTATGCATCTCCCCACCCTCAGCTGCCTTCGAACCACCGGCCGGGGAATGCTGCTGCTGTGAGAGATAAGTGCGCTCCTCGAGCGCTTGGCGGAGTGCGGCGGCGCTATACGGGCAGAGTGGAACCCCGGTCACGGCATCGAGGGCAATAACGCGCCGACAAACTCGTGACCGCAGCGCATGAACTCCCTCCGAGCGACGAGCTCCTCTCTTTGCAGGACGTGCATGCAGTAATAGACGACCACCTCCGGGCGCATCACCCTAATCCACGCATCGCATAAATGAGTGCATTCACACTGTCAGAGGCCGATCGCTGACTCTGCTGCAGCGCGCAATGGTCCTCCGTGCGCGTATTGGAGCTGTGGCCTCGGGAATGATGGATGCAATACGAACTCGCCACCAGGAACGTGTGCAACGGCTGCGGCGCGGTAAAAAACCTAGAACATCTACTGCATTGCGCTGCGCTAGCTGAACCATGCCACGAGTTGCTCGCGGTTACAGAGCGCAGGCGGTAATCCCTGACAGCGTGGCTGTGCTCCTGGGGCCGCCAGGTAGTGCGCGCGTCCGCGAGCGAACACACATGTGCCTGTGTGTAACATCGAACAGGTGGGCTTGATGTCCCACCTCTTTCACCTTGCAAGATAGTGTGCGCTCTGACCGAATGCTCTGCGTTTCTTATCTTGGACGATAACGGCCGATCGCCCCTCGTTGGCCGTCAATTTTTCAGTGTGTTGTGTGCGTGCGTTGTAACACTGACATGGACACAGCACGCACGCAGTTCGTGCCTCTGTATCTGGACATTTGTACCTCTGCACTAGGAGCTATTGGGGGGCCCGCCCGATATATCGTGTGCTCACTGACCTAAGAGATTTGCGTTGGCAGGTCTCTAGCCAGCTACTGTACATTGTGCTATAGTGTATATACTTAATTTATTTTTACCTATCCTGTCCTTTTTCCCTATCGATCACCTCTGACTTCGTCGACCGCTTCCTCACTAACCCTTTATTTCCGCCGCCCAAGTTCGGGTGCTTCACGTATCAGATAGCAGATACAAGGGCTGGTAGAAACCTTCTTTTGGATACATAATAAAATAACGTATTACTGCAACGTTTCTTCAAGTACATCAACTCGTGTTTTGCCTGCGAACGTCGCAACCTCCTGCCTACCTTTCTGCTGAGGCAGCCGATACTTTCTTTACCGGACCACTTGGACCGCGTAGTCAATAATATATATGGAATCCTTCCTTACAATGCCGATAGTAACCGTTATGCCATCGTGGCATTTGGCTACTTGAAGAGGTGTGCAAAAACCATCGTCCTTTCATCCTCCTCAGCGTCCGACGTAGCCTTCTTAAAGTTGCTGCAGCAATTCGTCTTTCCCCAGGACGCACTCGCGAACATCTAATTGAAGAGGACACGTTTCTTTTTCGGAAGTTTGACAAAGCTCTGTTCAGCAAGTGCAACATCATTTATCGAACCAGCGTCACCTTTCCATCAACAGATTAACAGCCTCACAGAAAGATTTAACAGTAATCGTGGTGATATGGGCTCCCTATCTACATCTCGTTCGACCACTCAAATTCGGATCTCATCCTTCTTTATATAACGTACGCCTACAATACCACAACACAGTCCACTACCGGCATCTCTCCGTCTTATCGTCTTCACCGCCACCGTCGCTCTACTTCTGCACTCGATACCAATCTCCCTTACCAGCTTGATGCATTTACGTCCAGTTTAGCAAGCTGCCCGACAAGCAGAGGAATGGCGCCAAATCGCTTGTTCCATCGCCCCTGACACCCAGTACCGCCAGAAATACCCCCGAGACAGCCATCAAACGACCCTGCACTTTACCTCTGGGAACCTCGTGTAGCTCTGAATTCTATCCTGTACTTCGGGTCTCTCGTCAAAACTTCCTGCCATGTTCCTTGGAGTTTACCGAGTCGCGGAGCCTCGCTTGTTACATAATGAAACCTCTGAAGCCCTCTTCCAATTATCACCACCGATGCCTCGAGACCGATGCCTAAAGCCTTCAACGGCCCTGGCATCTCAGCTCTGCCGTAACTCACAAGGATGACTCCTCTTGTCCCCGGAACCAATTGTAACATTGAATATGAACATCCTCTCGAAGACAAAGAACTTCTAAATATTCCAGTGAGCAGCGTTGTTATCCCTACGTATGTGATGTCGCGTCTGGACGTGTCTGCCTTCGAACCGCTATAGTCATTGCCTCTTCGGTACCAGTGCCTTCCAATAAACCCTCCTCTTACAAAGGCAATTTCTGAAAGCTGCAGGTTTACCTAGGCTCTTTGTTTCGATTAACGCTTTATAAATCCAAGACATTGGTCTGTCATCCATGGCTTACGACGTTTTTTTATATTTCTCTGCCACTTTAGCTTTAAAACAGAAGTAACAGAGTCTAAAAACTGCCATAAGGTTTTCGTAGGCTTGTCCTGCATATGTGCACTTAAACAATGTGCATCAGCATATGTTTCAAAATTTGTTTTGGAAAGATTCTCGAGTTTTGAACTTATTTCTCGCTGCGTTTTCTCCAGTTTTCAATTTTCTCTACTTGAGAAACTAGGTTGCTTGTAAAACATAGGAAAACGATCATTACAGTTGTTCCGGACATTACACAGTCAAATCCTACCTTTCACTAGCCAGTATAAAAGGTTCTCAGAATGATGATTGATATTTATGTAGCTACAGTAATAATGTTGTGACAAAAAAAAAAAGAAGCATGTGAAATTTGGGAGTCGGCACTGTGTTTAATAGTACATCAATGTTGAAGTCGCCGCATTCTTTTCTTTTCTAAAAAGCTGACAAAACTGCTCATATTTCCATGAGGGAACGGTAAAGGACGATAAATTCCTTGGATTGATACAATATCGTTCAATCTCCATAAACCTAATATATATATGAAAATGATTGCTCAAAACGTAGGAATATTTCTCCGATAATAACTTATTTAGTAGAAACTTCTGTATCCAGGCAAGCTGGACACATCGTCTTCACACGTTCCACCGTGGTGGTGCACTGGCTAGAATTCTGGGCAGCTGTGCCCTAGGATGCGGAATCTAATCCCGGCCGCGCGCACGCTTTTCAATGGAGGCGAAAAACAAGGCGCCCGTGTGCTGTGCAATGCTTCCCCTGCGGCATCTCTCATAGCCTGGAATTACTTTGAGACGTTAAACTCCACAAACCAACAAACCGTCCTCACAAGGATCCCTTATTTCAATGGTCATTTAAATCTACCGAGTTCGCTGAGGAACAAAACGAGTTCATCTGCTCTCTTCCGCACGCTTCGGTAATTACAGTGCAGGATGGTGATACAGTTAATGCTAAGAGCGAAACGATATGTTTAGGTGCAGCCATTAAAAAAAAAGGTAGGAACACACAAAGAAGTTTCTCTGTGTTTACTTTATAGGGCCCGCACTGTGAATCCTTTCCAGATTAGCTTCAAAGTCAGTTCGTACAGCTTAAGAAAGTTCTGATTTACTTGCGCACACTTTGCCGTTTGTGATCCATGCAAAACGCCAGCTCATGACGTCTCCGCTGGCCAGTCACGCCTAGCAACTTTTTTTTTAATCTTTGATCGCAGATTCTCGTTTAGAACGGCCGATTCTTTCTCGGGAGATCACTTTCGTCTCATAAATAATTCCTTTCTAGATTTCCCAAGAGCGGCATTGTGCTTCGCACGACTACTAAAAACCTTCAGAATGGTTAGGCCAAGTGCACATCTCTTCTGCTGCTTATCAATGTCGCTATCAATGGTTGGTTTCTATTGGTGGTATTGTACTGTATTGTACCGGTATTGTACCGGATAGCAGACGGCCAGCATCGTCCACGGTTATTAACTCTCTGATTATGTCGCCAACCTTGGCGAGGACAGCAAATTGTTTTTATCTTCTTTTCGTAGAATCCCCTTGATTTCCGTGTTGTTAGAACATGCTGGAGCGAACCAACATGGCCAGGCACTAATTCATAGCAGGGTTGTGCGATGTCACATCCCCCAAGTGACATGGCCTCCTTGGTAGAAACTGTCACCTCATAATTCTCAATTCGGATGGAGGAGGATGAGGGCAATTCAGCTCTCCATGGTGCTTGCGTTCCATATAAGACAAGGAAACGCTTGGCCACACTGGCACATTCGTACAGCTTTGTTAAAGCGGGGCTTCAGACCTATTGCATGTAAAGTTTCACATAAATAGTACGTAGCTATTGAGTGCAAGGCACAAAATATGTGAGATAAACAATACCGTGAGATAACAAACATTTGCGAGATAAGAGATTAAAGGGTTACAGAAGGAGCGAGTTAAAAGTGAATATGAGGAAACGAGGTTTTACAGAGAAACCGGGGGCTGCGACCGTTAACTATATCGCTCCGTACCCTTCAAGGCGACAGCTTAGATCCCCTATTTGGCTTTGGGGTTTAACGTCCCAAAGCGACTCAGGCGTCTCTCATAGGCTCAGTCGCTTTGTGACGTTAAACCCCAAAACCAAAATCAAACCAACCACCCCAACATTTTCTGCATATCCGTTAAGAATACAGTCGCCACTACGCTTCGGGCTTGAAAGATAGTTAGGCGAATAATCTCCTCAACGTTGTAAAGTATCGCAAAACGTGGTGACGCTATTAGTGAATAACGCTTCAGCAGCATTCCTGAATTCTACATGTCATATCGTGCCAGGAAACATTTACTGCGTCTGATTCGCGCGCTCACAACCACCAAGTGCACTAATGGCAATTAATTCTTTGCAACATAGAAAGAGTAGTAAGATAACTTGTCACATAATCGTCTGAATTTTACCTGCAAAAATGCGAAGCATTTGTGACAACGAACGCATGGAACCTGCGACAAATGGCTGAAGCGTGACGTCGGGGTAATGCTGAATTTTTTTCTGACTCTGGCTACGCGTCGCTACATAGTTCACCACACCTAATTTACCAGAACATATGTGCTAAAGGCTTTTCTTTAGCAATAATTGCTCACGACTACAGCAATAAAGAGCATATTTGGGGAATACTCAAAATAGCATCAAAAACACACAACGCAGTAATTAAGAGCTGATTCAGAGTTTTGTCATGAAAGCGGCCGAATTCTGAGAAGCAATCTTACCTCACCTGTGTTTATAGGGTAACGGCCAGTCATGATGGCTGACCTGGTGGGGCTGCACAAAGGCTGGTAGTAGAGCCTACTGAAACGGACTCCATTCCATGCAAGCACGTCCATATTTGGTGTCCGAACTTCTGGGTTACCATGATAGCCGACGTCGCCCCAGCCCTTGGGTAGAAACAGGGCTACTGTTAGACATTATAGAAGTGAAAATGTTATACTGTGAACTCACGTTTATTCGGCCTCGTGAAAGAAAATGTCAGAATTAACACACAATAGTTCGAAATATCAAATGGGTCTGAAAGAACATTCGAAGACCGTTTGTATCACAGCAATTAATTTTATCTGACAAACCCCTACATGAAAGCGAGCTTCATTTCTGATAAATCACGAGTGCGAAACACTCTTCTTCCCAATTCCTTCCAGTTCATAGCTTGCACACGCTGTCAGAAACATTAATATATTGGTACTCTTCTTCCCAATTCCTTCCAGTTCATAGCTTGCACACGCTGTCAGAAACATTAATATATTGAAAACCAGTATTGCTGGAGCAACAAATTATTATATCAAAAGGGCCTGGCATGCTCATCTGCAGGTCGTTCCTGACGGCGTCGGTTTCAATCCAGTCGGCCAGCCTTGTCTGTGAGCCCGGTTTTAAGCTTGTTACAGCGATCTTCCAAACCTTGTGGTAATTGAGAGCCCATTCGGCTGGTGGTTGAAGCGCTCGAAAAGCTTGTTAAAACGCTTGCTGGCAAGGGAAAATTTGGGTTGACGACTAGTCAAGGGAGATAAGTGACAGCAGAGCTTCGAGGAAAGGGTGCGGGCTGAAAGGTTTCTCCATGTTATATATTGTGATTTTGTTAGGGATGGGTGCGGTACAGTTTAGTGAAGTGTACAGCGCTGTACTGTACTGTATCTTCTCTGTACATGGTCAGCCGATCGCAGTGCGACACCGCAACAGAAAACGGTCCCGTAATATTTGAAGATGGTTTACCGTACAAGTGACGTGGGAAAGCATTTCAGTGAAGTGTGACGTCCTGTCAAATTTCGCATTTTCCAACGCAGGCCTTAAGCGTTCCGGAAACAGCACGTAGGTACACGCAAGCGCTTTATTAGTAAGTGTTAGAACAGCGTAACGTCAACCTTATTTAAAAGTCTAAAGATGGAAGGGCCCAGCAGCATCCAAAACGGCGCGATGGCGGGATGTGTATCGTCATAGCGAGAATATAACAAAGCCTGTACATCACGTTCTTTCCCAGCAGTAAACGTCACAACTCCGGATGAGTGATAAAGGGCCACCTAATGAAACTTCTCGAACGGACATGAGTAAAATGGGGAGGGGACACCACGTAACTAGACTCATATTTGCGCTTGCAGATTTCTTTGCTGGCACTTTATCGTCCACCTAGAGTCGTGACGTAGGCTGCCGAAGTGATTTGGCCTTCTCAAAATCTCGGTGGTGACGTGGGCATGCCGGATCGCAGCTGTTGAATGGCATCAAGTTCATAAAATCGAAATTGTAACTACGCGACCCATCTTAAATTCAAAAATGGGGAAATCCTGATCGAACCCGTCTGTCATAAGGCGAACTAAGAGCGGGTAAATTGCTGTCTCATGCAATTCACATTCAGGGCGGTCTATATTGATGTTAGCTGGCTAGGCAGTTGGTACCTCAACGAACCTCCCTTTAAAATTACCTGTAGTGTTGCCTTCCGTGCCCGAATTTACTAGCATCTCATTTACATAGGCGGCGGCCGGGACGTGCTCTCATAGTTCGAATTGTCCGAATTAGCGATGGCTTACATAACGAAGTTGTACTGTATTTACTGAATTTTCTCTCCAGTCTCTTTCAAACACAATATATTAAGCAGCCATACAATCCAAAATTTATACAGGTCATAGAGGAGCAATGTAAGAAATCAGTTTTATGTTGGATACATGTAATGCAGGGATGTAAACCTTAACGGCAGCGAACGAGTTATTTAGCAAGTAACCACCACTAAATCTCATCCAGATCATATAAAGAAAATATATATAGCTATGCAGAATCATTGTATTAGAAAAAAATTCCCGGTTTTGTGGCTCGAACTCCGGACCACAACCGAACCAACGCCGTCACTGTACAGGCTAGCCGTGCCGTCATACGCACGTGCTTAAATTTGTGTGAGCAGTGTCTCCAAGTATATTTTTTACACCAGTGTTGCAGCGCTGAGGTGGTCCTTTTTCATCTCTTTAGGCACGGCCACCGTTGAAAGCGGCGCATGTGACGCCATCGATGGGCATCCGCAACGAAGCGCGGGAGATACGCAATCTCGGACGCGGCAATACACGTCCTCACCCACGCAGCAAAGGACACCAAGCCACCACGAGACCGGTTCCTTAACAGCGTGAACATACAATTGCCCACGCATGCTTCCCACCTCTAAGACTCGATCCTCCTCACATCATGTCTATGTGAAGGTCACACGTGCTGATCACGGCTTCCAGAAGCTTCTAGGTCTCTCTAGCAGGACGGATGTGAGGAGCATCACTCGAGAGATGTGCGGTGTTTATGCTCTCTCCCAACAACCCTTATCTATTCAGCTAGGTTCGGCCGCGATAACTTCAGAGGGCGCCGAGCGACGATCGCTCGTTCTTAACAAAGCTCCGAAGGCGGCGACAGGCAAGCCCCGGTTTAGCGAAGTTGTGATAAGAGACAAGATAAGAGAGACAAGCTCATGTGTGATGTAGCTTGCTAGCACGCGGAGCTCCCCTTAGTTTTCAGGCAGCCTCTCTTGTGTGTATAGTCGCTTCACTTTATTTTGTATATAGCTTCTATATTTCGTGGTTTTATAATTTTAAAGTTATTTCGTCTGTTCCTTCAAGTCTGTCGTCCTTCGTTTGTCTGTGAGTCAACTGCACGTCACCTGCCAAATAGCCGAGTATTTCGAAGAGGTGCAAAAAAAAGAGCACAACGAACCTGATTTTACTATGGCGCATACACGATTTAATTTCAGTTGGAAATTCCACTGCTTTCCCATTCAAGTAAATTTGTAGCGGGATATTGTGCGGCTTACAGTAGCAGTGATGTGTTTATAACTGCAGGCCATTAATACTTCCGCAAGAAAAGGCATTGTCGTGATCCAGCAAGCAACGTGGTATCTTAGCTCTATTCTGAATGCTAACGCAGACAACTTCAGAAAAACAGTTCGGAAATCAAATACACTCATCTAATCACTTAGGTGAATCTGTGGATATGGCGTCCAACTGCTGATCCCGAGGAAGAGGTGTCTGCCCTGTCCATGGCGGTCGTGTTTCCATGAAAGGAAAAGCCGATGTCAGTACAAATTAAAGAACACCAAATTGTGAAAATTTCCGAAGCAAGCTTCTACGGCATCCTTCATAGCCTGAGTCGCTTTCACAAACATTAGGCACTACCAACCAAACCAAACAGAAATCTCCTGATTTCCAGAGAAAGGAAAGTTTCGAACAATCCTGGCATACTTTCTTGTCCCGCCTTAAAGGCAAACAGATTCTAAGGATTTTTTTCTTATTTGGACATAAATTTGGGCACTTCGAAGGTGAAATACAATATCAAAATTATTATTCCTCCACCGCTATGGATCGTCCTCCAATGCGAGCAAGCAGGGGGCGGAAAGTTTCGAGAGTAGACAGTGTCAGAAACGAATTTAGGCACTGTCTAGTTAATACGTTGCAGGCACACTATCCTCTAGTGCAGGCTGCGCCACCGCCTCGCCCACAACGATTTTTAACCAACTCAACACGCACTCCACCCATTTTCTCCCGCAGTTCTGTGCTGTGTGCTCTTGGCCTCTGGTTCTGTAATTATATTGTTCTGTAATTATAGTTGCAAAAACAAGCCTACTGTCACCCTTGAAAAAGGAGCAGCCTCGGAAACGTGGTCTTTTTTTAAAAAAACATTTGGTTGAATGTTATTCAAGATTCATCTGGACCCATTCGATGACACTGCCCACGAAAACAGTAGATTTTCGAAATATCCGAAATCTTGAGTGGTAGACGGATCCAACTATAGACACCGTGCGCCGCCTAGCCGTCATTTTGGGAAGTGTGGTCAGGAGGCTGTCTGCCGCGGCTTATGTGTCGCTGCGAAGGCAACTGTGTTCAGGGCTGCTACATTTTTGTTTTGTTTTTGCTTCCTACCTCTTGCCTATGGCTTTCGCAATAAATTGTAGCAGAAATAGTATTCAGTGGTGCACAAGCGAGAAAGTTCATGACACTGCCGGCCTCTCTCCCATTAGGGATAAACTAATTCATATTCACACCTGCTTCCCATACAGCGCTAAGTAGCTAGTGGCAACGCGGAGTTTACATTCACTGGAATTTTGTCACCGACCGACAAGTTACCTTAACACAGAAATTATCTGTCTTTTTTTCATTTTCACTATATTTATGAAATTTAGTCACACTTTTGTATTGCAAGAACCTATAATGCACATAAGCTGTGGCGACTCGACTAGACTATAACTGCCAACCATCATATTGGGTAGGAGCGCTTTCTGATATAAAGCTTCATTGGCCTAATTCATTCGAATTTGTTTTCGTGATGCGCAGATCTAGCAGAAAGCCATCACGACATCAGGCACGGGACATATGCGGTAAATCACTGCCGCTGACGTATTTCACGGCAAGTGAAGATGCAGTAAAATGTCTTCGGGACGCGAATTTACGTAAAGCAGTTATTAATACCGAAAACATTGGATTTACCATTGGGGCGAATATCCGGCATATCCTGAAACGTTGTGTCGTCAGAAGAAAAAAGGCTATGTGAGAAATCCACCGAGCACAAAAGACGTCAAGTAAGACATAACTGATAACATCAAAATGTGTCGACACACAGTTGTGATATCAATATCATTGCTAATTAGCCACTAATAATAATCCCAAGCCGTAAGCAACAATGGTTGCAACTAGCTCAAGGCACCGGCCAAACAACGGGAACATCTTGGCAAATCCCAGCCCAACATAGGACCTGAGTCCCCCTGTTTCCTCAATATTGGTGATGTCATTTCTGAGAGTACCAATGATGGCCCTGCCACTCATATCAACTACCAAGTTCATGACCCTTCCAATGATGGCACTCGTTATCGTTCTGCGTCCCCTTATGGCAGTGCCACTCCATTACACTGCCTTTGAGGGCACTAGTTTTTCACTGTTGCCCCCAAATTGGAACTGCCGCTTCATTACACTTCCAACAAAGGGTCTGACTGTGCACTGTTGCCCATATTGGCAATGCCATGCCATGACAGCCCCCTTGATGGCCGCCGCTAATGAACGTACCGTTAGTACCTGCTACGCCATTTCTACAATGTGGCAGTATTGGACCGTGCCTTGCTACTGATCCTTCAACATTCTTTTCAGTTACGGGGCAACGAGTGCATAATCCATAATAAGACTGATATGATGTTTAGTACGGTCGAAGCATATCTAATTGATGAGCCATAAGAGTTTTTTGATGTCTGTAATTGCATGCGACTGAAGCATAAATTACGTAACGCTAAAACATTAAGACTAATTCTAATCATTAAATGGCTTTTGAAAATATTCCAAGAATTCAAAGGTAAACCTCACACGCATTCGCGACCCCGTGAGAAATTAATTAAGCATGGCTCAGCCAAGCGGCTAATCAAGACATGCATGCTTTGTCGGAGCGGCGACAGGTATCAAATTAGTTGCCTTTGAATGATATCTACTCACAAACAAGCGAGTACTAGGAGAGCGTAACGTCTTCCAGTAAAGTTGGTATGCTTTCCTGGTGCCGGCATCTCGAGAATATCCCGAAAGTCTATCAATATAATGAATTGTTTCGACACCGCTCAAGCGACGTCTGTGTAATGAACCCAAACTTACGAGACTTAATATATTATGCAAGGCGATTGACTTAACGGCATATTGCGCAGTTTTATTGAGTAGAGGAAAGCGAAACAATGACATCGGAATCACATGTGGTGTCCATGCGAAATATGCGGTCCGTTTCATGAACGCAGGCAGCCATGTGTCAACTTCCACTCTCGGCTTACCTTGCTTCTAGTGGTAGCGCATACTATATCCTTGCATTTTGTGATGAACTGTTCTTACTCCTCCAGCCATTTACAATCTTGTAAATTCTTCTTTCCCGTGTTTAATATCTTTTTGCGGTATCTTGTGTATTTGCTGGTGCATTTACGTTTGCTTTCTTTACCTGTACTGGCCATAATATGGTGAAGTTTATTAAAAATGCATGGGATGGTTTCCAGTTGTATTTTAACTGTTTTTTGGCTCATTTTGTTATTTTGTAATGCAGTTGCAATGCAAACATGAATCGCTAACTTGATTGTACAGAGCTTCGCCCCACTCAGCTAGCCTATCCACGCATACCCGATGAGAGAAATGTTTCTGTGAAATAGTACAGAGGTATTTCATCTACAAAAAAAAAATAAATAGATTGACGATAGATGCTGGTTAGACTTTTGGTATCCTAGTTTGTGAAAAGCATGCATTCTATGTAAATAATGTTAATTATAGTTTTAGGTCTTTTGTTATTTTCGCTTAGCATTTTTACTCATACATGACAATGGGCCGCCGTTTTGAACAAGTAGATGACTGCTCTGAGCGTTTTTCAATAGGAAGTAGTGTTTATGGTACAAACCTGAGCTTGGATAATGAAAGGTGCAGTGAACGGACAGCAATAAGAAATAGGGTAGGGAGATAGAAATAAATAATGGTAAAGCCTGTACATTACAATGGCTTCTGACCACGCTCGTCACTGAGGTTGCGGCCGTACTTGTTGTCCAAAGTGAGGCGCTTGGGCGCGAGAACTTCCGGGAAGGTTTTCCTCCCAGTCGGGTTGAAGACACTTGCCAGCACGGGCGAAACCAGAAAAAAATAAGACACGCACGCAGTGCCCTTATTGCTACTGACAGCCTCCTCTCCCCTTCCCCCTAAGTCGCTTCTCCCTTCATGTTATTCCTGCCGGAACCCTTATTCTTGCCGGAATCCTTTCACAGAAGAGTGTTAGCGTCCCCCCTGCAAGGCGCTATTTCTTTGTCATTTACTTGCTGAGCTTTTTCAATCTGTGTACACGCCAAAGGTGAACTCCCCCTCGCCCTCTCGAACTTCTGTAAGTCTCATTGAGCACTGAGTCCCACTTTAGGATACATATCTTTTCTTTCTACAATATACGCTCTCGTCGTCCCCGCGCGATTTCTCATACGCTCCCGTAACGAGGCGAGGACGCTGTCCTCAAGACACACAACCACCTCAGAAAGAAAGCTAGCTTGCACGATGAAATAGGCAGCGGGCACTAGCTAGGAGCCGCCTCCTTCGCCTAACAAGACAGCCCCACCCTGCGAGCAGAGGGGAGAGTATTGCAGGTTCGCTCCAGCGCAGGCGGCATAGGTGACTGGGTAACGTAGGGAGAAATCGAAGACTTTGCAAAAGAAATCGGGTGGCGAAATGATTATTCCGGCGCGGCGATTTATGCCTTAGATGTTTAATTATTAGTTCTTGTATTTTACAAAGGACAGAGGAAATTTAAATGTGAGGCACGCTGTTTGAAGCATGACGCGTATAAAACGCGAGTGATGTGATGTTTGGCCCCTCTGGAAATTAATACTGCAAATTGAGCGCCTCCGACGATCAGCGCGCAGCCGCACTTCCCCTTAAAAAGAACACCTATAATAAATGGGCTCACAGTTCTGGGTGCTTTTAAAGGGTATTCGTTTGGCTATCGGCCAGCGCCATAACGATTACGTCATTTATCTTTTGACGGCGCGGCATAATCTCGATGCCTGAACGGCGCGGTACCCGAACTCCTTATGCGTGGTCGCCTGTAAACAATTTAAACAGTGATTTCGGCTAAAACTTCCCTGAATGAAACCTAAACTGTGTCTCTATTCAGTCAGAAACCCTGGGATGGTATCATTGAAAAAATGAAAATCATGCTGTGCCGCATACTTTACCGCAAAAGGCGTCGTGCCATAGTTTTCAGCATATTTATAGCCCGAGAATTCTAGAACTTTGTGAAGCCACCACAGTACTCCCGACCTTCTGAGGCTGTGTGCAGGACAGCAAGAACAACAAAAATGGCACGATTTTAAAGTTGACAAACTGATTCGGTGGCACGAGCGAAAGCGTTCTGCACAGGTGGAAGTTGATGCAGACGACGACGTGCAATGAACAGCGCGACAGTATGTTTCACTCTTCACACGGGGTGATCTGCTGAGGTGATATCTACAGGACAATCTATCCGCTTCCCACGAGAAATTACCGGACTCAAATTCCCTCATTTACGACAGCTTTTCCCATATGTGCTCGACAGAGCTTCGCACAAGATTTGTGGTAGGATTTGACCATGTTACGTCCAGTATAGCGCACTGAAATATGTAAACATGGTGCAGCTTTTGCGCAACTCATTCAACACAGGAAATTTTGATGACGAACTAGCCAAGTCTGGCATATTTACGCAGGTAAAAAAAATGTTCATCGGAGGAATTATTGGACATATAAGGAGAATAGCATGTATATGAAAAAAAGAAGAAATATCTACTAATCAACATCTGGCTAAGGTGAAATAAAACATTCCAAGTTGGCGCACAGCTAATTCCAGCTGAACTAAGACCGTCATAACATTCTTCAGACATTTCCACCACTGAAGATGTTTTCACCTTGGAGGAGACGAATGATAATACTTTGGGACAACCTAAACAAGAAGCAAGCATGCATGTTTCGAACAACTCCGTAAACTATTTCTTTTTTCCCACTCTCTCGACCTACCCCAGAAGTTTTCCAGCTGCTAATTTTGATCACGTACGATGGGCTCAGCAGCATGCTTCAGATAAAATCTGGCTCTGCCGCAGTCTTCCCCGCGTACCGTTGCTTCTGAAATCGGCAAATATTTGCTGAATAAGAACTAACTACGGCAGGTGCAACAAACGTATTTTTTATGGTAGACGCAGAGTGAGGCAGAAATTCTGAACAATTTTTTTCTAGAAAGTTTTTCATAATATAGCGATCTCCTGGAAATTGGTCTGAGTGTGGTTTCACAACACGGATGGGCCTCTTCCTTTGCCTTCGAAACAAGAACAACATGGTTGTAACCTTATATTTACTGATGTTTGGGGAGTAAAAATAGATCGATTTTGCGTAAGTTACATTCACAGCATCTATTCTCGTGGTTACCGAAAAGCGATGTACAAGCCGGAGGTAACGAACATTTACCGCAAGATGAGCCGCAGTCAAACGAATAGTGTAAGCTGTCAAACAAGATTCATAGAGAAATCTTGTGTTCATGCCTGCGGAATCGACAATACAACGATTTGTGTTTAAATTCGGCAGTCTTTGCTAACTGAGAATGTAGCAGCCTCCTCGCAGCAAACGGATTGCAGCCGTCTCGCACGCGCGGCCGGCAAGCGTATCCAGCAACACGTGGGCTGCTCGCCGTGAGTGGCGCTCCCATCCGCACCGGAGTTACGTTCTCCCGCTACCTACGGAGCCGTTCGCGACCTGCAGAAGTTGCAACCACATCATACACGCGGTAAAAAAATTAGTCTGGCATGCACGAAATCCTATGTGTTAGCACTAACCTTATTTTACCATTCTCTACGTTGAATGTGAGTATGTGGACTACACGCCGTTTATTTTTCATTTTTCTCGGCAGAAACAGACGCGGACGAAGGCACTATATTTCAAGAATTCTCATTGTAAAATGTTAAGCTTGATGTTGTGGGCAGAGCAATGCCAATCGAAAGATAAGAATTTTATTTTATGTTGTTCATTCAGAAGAGAAATTATAGGAGCGAGCGCATGCTCCTATAATAAACAGCTGCATGCCTCTACGTTAGGTATAGCAAACGACGTAGCAAATCCTGTGCGAAGAGGCCCAATGCGGCGAAATGTTTTTTATCTTTTTAAGGAATATCTTCGCTTAAGCGCTTGATCTGCCACAAGCGCTAGAAAAAGGTTCTTTTTTTTTTCTCTTGCTCAAACAGCGGCCACAATCGCTAGGCTTTTGTTTGCTTTTGAAACATTTTAAAATCAGTCCTTAAGTACAAGACAAAACGTTCATTTTGTTCTCATATAGTCGGTGTAGCGTTTAATTACAATTTTATCAAGATTCACTCATTTGAATTTATAGCGGATCAAATTTTCTCCAATTCTTCTTTTTTTCATTTTTTATCGTCCTATACCATCGCTTTCCGTAAGTGATGACCAATATGAGGCTGCTTAAAATATTTGATACATAGTTATCTGCAACCTTGTGGTTGAATATAGCTGAGCAACAAAACAGAAGCTTCCCATGGTTCATAACAAAGGCTGTCAAGCTGTTAAGGTCTAATTGTTTTCAAGGCGTTACAGTTAGTTGTCTGGCTAGTGCTAGTCCGCCGTTTCACCGCGATGTCGTGATTATCGCTCATCACAGCGGCTAAAGAGTGCTTAGTCTACAGATAAATATGTTCAAGAAATCTATTTTGGGTAATTAACTGCGGTTTTACTACTAGACTGATCAGCTCTATTACCAAGTATGAATCTTCATGCTTCATCTGCTTGTCTGTTTGAATTATAAACGTTGTTTCAGTATCCTACAGTTGTACTTTTGTTTTACTCTCGTTTTTACACTTGACATACTTTAAAAGCAGGGTGTATACCTTTTGCAATCCTAGGAATTATTCGCAAAACTACCGGGTTCGCTAGAGGAAGCTGTTTGTAGGAAAAACATGTAACCTGGTGCCGTGCTCCCACAAACCTATTGGATAAATAAACGTTTTTGCTAGAATTATTCTGCTTGCTTTTCTCACTGCACGTCTGATGACTGCCAGAGCACAAATAAGTCCAATTTTAGTATGAATTGCTGCTGGCAAGCGAAAACGCATGGCATAAAAATACTGCAGTCTTCATTAAAAGTTGATTTCTAGTGATAACAACAAATTACGCTAAACAGCCAAACCCCCTAATTTTAAAACAAGATGGGGCCTCAAACTGCATGCAGTAATTTCCTCCTGGTGTTTTAAAGAAAAAAACCAATGGTGTGCCATATTGGTAATGCCGGAGGATAGCCAGAATATTCTAATAAGCATAAAATACTGTCAGAACATCATAGGTCAATCACTGGCGATGACCATAAGGCGCCATTTTGGCAGATCATCAACGCTTTATTGGTCTGAATCTTGGGCGACGCCAGGAACAGGTAGTGTTTTCCCAAATGCCAAGTTAGGACCCACATTTTCACCAATTTGTTCCACTGTGTCACCACAATATGTTCCTTATTGGCGTGCTGTTTTGGATAGTTCGGAGCACAAAATAATACTATCGAATTACATTTCTGTTAGCTAAAGCGCAATAAAGCGATTTCTCAGTACTTACAAACAATTAAAGGATATCGTTTAAAACCAGATTTACCAGGAATTGACGTGAATCGCCGACATCAATAACATCAATGGAGTTAGGCATAAATTCCAGCGCTTTGGAAAACAGAACAAAAAGTTTGCAAAAACTGCAGAGAGCTTATAGCGAAATAAACAAGCATGTCTACATATCTGTGTTTCATTGAGCTCTTCCCCTTATCGCGAATATTTTTTTTCACCGGCAATTACCTTCCCCACAAACTTTTGTTCTGTAATGTACAGTCAGAAATAGAATAAGGCAGTAAAACGAGCACTCCTTACAATGTACACTTATAAAGCCCAAAAGATTTGTTTCACACCAAAAATATTTAGTGAAACTTATTTCTCTTAACATGGCCCGTAGACTGCGTTAAAACCATGTCAACGCGTCATTTGAAACTTCATTGAACTTCACCCTCAAGCATTTTCCTCGCACCAATACCTATGAATGTGACATAAGTGTATGTATAAATAAATGTTGAGCACTGTGCTATAAAAGCGAACGGTTAGCATCCTAACTCTACAACAGGTTGCTTTATCCAGTAATAGATACTTCTTTGTCTATACCTAAAAGGGAACAATAGCGAGCGCCTGACAATTCATTCATATGCTGCGAATCCTTAAGACACTTTTCGTATAAAAATGCAGCATACGAATAAAGTGACTCGTTAACAAAAAGCGTGATCCATCTGGATCATATCTTGTTTTACAGGAAGCGAAGTGGTGCTACTTTACAAAATGACAGTGTGAGAGAGCATATGCCCTGAAAGATCGCAGGGATATTGGTATATTTGTTAATGGTGCACTATACAGAACGTCAACGACACTGCATCAGACACAAAGGATTGGGAACGGAACTTCATTAACGGTTACGCTCTGCAACGATGGCTCGCTTTCTATAAGCTACACAAAGTGAAGCAGCTGGTTCCCTGAGAGAGCGTACGCAAACCAAGAGGTGCATTGTAGAAACCTCTTTCAAAGTGTATTATTTACATCGCAGTTTCTGCACCAAGAATGGCGAGAGGGATGCCTTGTTGAAGCGCATTTGTTTACGTGAACTATTTTATTCTTTTGCAATTCCGCACTTAAATAAAAGGAAAATAACGGTAAAGCACTGGTCTTGTATATTCACTATGTTAAAATAACATGAGGCTTGCTGTATCATCAATTTCATCCCTCTGTGGCGAGTATTTGCACTTTGCGTTTGCTGGATGATATCACCGATGCAACCTCTCCTGTGCCGCCCATTTGATAAAACCTTGCTAATTATCTGGCACCAAAAATCAGTTTAACGAGAACATAGTACATTACTTTTTGGGGGGTTGACACACACTGGTCAGAAGTACAGTTGCAAACATGCAAAAAATCTCTTACGACTGGTATTCTAGTCGAAATAACTTCATATCCAATCTCTACCTGTCTGCTCAGAGGAACCACGGCAGATATAAAGCTAATACATTTGTAAAGATAAATTACAGGTACATTAACATCAACAATAAAATAGCTAAAAAGTAAGATATATGGCCGTAAATTTCCGCACATTGTCAAGTGTCCGCACGCATGCAAAAGCAAAGCATTCGTACTTATGCACAACTGAATAAAGGTGTATCCCTTACAAGCCAGTAAGATATTTCATTTATGTTGTGGGTAGCTTTTGCAAATTTCCACCTGCAAAATAGACGCGGCGTATTGCTGCGCGTGCATTGTAGTGTTAACACGTGCTTTCACATCGCGCACCGTTCCCACGCTTGCGTCATTCTTCGCTTGTTTTGCGGCTATGCAACCAAAGTGCGAAATCAGTGAACCATCGCATCCCGCACTAAAGGGTCTTCTTTGAGAGCACTTATTTTTTTCCCGATCAATTCTGTGATTCTGTGATAATGAGCGTCGTTGCCGGTTTTTGCAATTTTATCTACTGGAAAAGAGAAAACGCCTTTCATAACTCATTCCTGTTGCCACACCCAAAGGCACATTAGTCATGCATGCTGCCTTTGTCTGTGCTGTGCTCAAATGTGCAGCGACTTCGATGAACAACCACAGAAAGAGGCACTCCCGTCCAGGACATGTATCCCGCGCGCATGCTTGGAGCTTGGAGGAAATCTGGTGACGTGAACTCACGTGATACGCTTAAGCCAATAGGCGGGCCGGCGGCGTGCGGAAAAAGAATGTGGTACTCTAAAAATTTCCAGTGAGGTTAGCGAACGCTAGTGTCTAGCGGACGCAGTGGACAGCGCCCTATACGGGCGGCTGCACACAACTGACCAGGAAGGTCGACTGTCGACCTATGTGCGTCTGCTCCAAAGACGTAACTTTCTATCAAAACTCGCAGCGAAAATACCCTAGCCCCTGCAGAAGGTTGGGTAATGCGAATTATCAGCTACTCCGGCACCTCTTCACCAACCCGATGCTGTGCCCGGTAGTACAACATTGTGACTCCCAATTCACTGACCAGTGCCAGTACTGTGGGGAGGTGGCTGACAATTATTACATGGTATGGGCCTACAAGAGTACCGATTCCTTAAGCCATCTCTAACCCTTCCCCCGAGGACTGGGAGGTGACCCTGCTCAGCTGCTGCGACCTACAGGCCCAAAGGGCTAGACGCGGCATGTCCGGGCGGCGGCAACTGCAAATGGGGTCCCTTACTAGGTACTCCACCTAGTAATTTTAAGGCCGAGGCCTTTAAGGCTCCGTGCCAAACATACTTCCTTGTAAACATCAAATAAATGTTTTTACCACCACCATCGTCTGCACGCGAGAATTGATTTACTTGGGCGAGCACTTTTTGCACTCACGCTCTAACACTTTTAAAGAAAAACTTTTATGGGCCGCGCACCGACCTTTGGCGAATGGGTATTTCGTACGGTTTCTTATCACAGTTTTTTGAGAGTTTGCAATCGCTTTGTATACGAAGTGAAAATGAAGATTCTACATTCGAAAGTATCAGGAGCACTAATGCACTTCGCTTTTTCAGGTGTTGATACTGTACTTAGTCAGTTCGTTGTGCTTGTTCCCTCCCTGTCAGTGTTGTGATAGCATATACATTTTACTTATTTTGCCTTTTCGTTCCCGCTCTCTTTTATTCATTTCTGTGCAAAGCTGCTAACGCCAAACTTGCTGATCGAATCTCAAAGGGTTTTCATTTGGACGGTATACAAAAACGCCTCTCGTGATGCCACTGCACGTGACTGCACATCGGTGGTTGAGCTTGAAAAGGATTGCGTTTTGACATTTTTCTGGACATGGAGAAAGCGGAGAACGTGTCCGATGTACTCACAGCATTTGATGCGACTCCCGATAAATTCGCGCCGTTTGAACCACCCACGACGCAGCCACAGAAAGTTCATCTAGGAAAGACTGAACTAGATTGACCAACTACTTCAGCTCTCTCTGCAATCTTGTTGCATGAACCACACAGGATTCGAATCCACGGTGCTGCCGCGGGTTGATGACATCAGCATCAGAGTCCTATTTCGTTCATGAAGGCGGAGTGCGATGAAACATTGACAGAAGATTGCGCGCAGCTGTGTCCCTTAAACCGTGCTCAGCTGCACGAGCGTGTTCGCATTTTGAAATGTACCCTCCTCTCCGCTTCTGTACCTCAGCGCAAAAATTATGCAGCATGGTGTATGCGTGGTGTACGACCATTAAAAACAATAAAACTTCTTTTTTAGCTTGCCGGCGTTCCAGAATGATTATGTACCATCTTTGTCAAAAGTAACCAGGCTGCGTGTTCCATTTCTACGTCGGGTGGCAGAGAATTCAGACAACTTCTGAAGCTGTAAATATTGTAAAAGAAGACTAGGTCGAGACGGCGAGGTCGTGACGGCAAGGACAGCGAAGCCTTGTCTAGCGTTTTAATCCGATCACGAACCCAGGCGCGCGCCGGAGCCGGCGCCGCGGGACGATGATGATGGTATGTACAAATGAAAGAAGATCATGCCATGTACAAATGAAAGAAGGTCCACAGAAGGCTCACACAATCTGCCCGGGGGGTCGGAAGCGGCCTACCTGGCCGCTCCTAATTAACCGATGCACCGCGGCGCACAAACGCTTTCAAGCGAGAAACATGAACAATTTCAGTTCCACGGTGGCGTCGATCGGCTGGGGGATCAACAGGCGTGACTTTGTAGTTAACTGGAGAAGTTTGGCTGATGACCTCATAGGGACCAAGGTAGCGGTGGTGGAATTTGTCACTAAGGCCAGGGGTGCGCAGTGGTGTATAAAGCAGTACTTCGTCACCGGGACGATAAGAGACCACGCGATGCGTAGAATCGTAGCGACACTTGCGGTCTTCCTGGCACGCTGCTGTGTTTAGGCGGGCAAGATGACGGCATCTGGCCACACGAGATAAGAACTGGGTAGGTACTGATGTGGAGTAGTTGGGCGTAGAGAAGAAGGAAGCGTCGAGAATTGTAGTGGGAGGACGGCCATAAACGAGGAAAAATGGAGAATAACCGGTAGTCCGCTGTACTGCTGTGTTATAGGCGAAAGTGACGAATGGTAGAATAGTGTCCCAATTTCGATGGTCCGGTGTGATGTACATGGAGATCATATCCGATGGTGCGGTGAAATCGCTCAGTCAGCCCGTTAGTCTGGGGATGGTAGCTTGAGGTTGTCTTATGAAGGGTGGATGACGCGTGAAGAACTTCGGCAACGGCTGCCGATAAGAAGGCCGTCCCGCGGTCACTTAGGAGCACCGCACTTGAGGAGCGCCATGACGCAATACAATTGATTGCAAAAAGAAATTTGCTACTTCTTCAGCGGAACCGGTCGGTACAGGTGCTGTCTCAGCGTAGCGTGTAAGGTGGTCGACAGCTGTTATGATCGAATGGTTACCCCTATCGCAGAGATGTAGGGGACCATATAAGTCGATGCCGACTACGTCGAATGGCGTGGCGGGACAGGGAACAGGTTGTAGAAGGCCAGCGGGCGAAGACGTCGGCCATTTGCGACGTTGGCACAGAGGGCAGGATGCGACGTATTTGGCAACGCAGGAAGATAGGCCAGGCCAAAAGAATCGTTTTTTCACGCGGTCGTAGGTTTTGTCAACACCAAGGTGACCTGCAGTGTCATCGTGGAGAGCCGCCAGTATACGTGGGCGAAGCACACGCGGCACGACTGGGATCCAGCGAGTTCCATCAGGGCAATATACGAAGCGGAGTAGGATGCCATCTTCGAGCTTAAAATTGCGAAGTTGTCGGCGAAGCCGAGCATTGGGTGGGTCCGAAGCGCCAATAAGGCGGTCGATGATGGGTCGGCAGTAGGCATCGGCTAATTGCTGTGAGCGGAGAGCGTGTTTGTTCTCAGAGTCGTCAAATGAAACTGTTGTGATATACGTCGGGGAAAGAGATGGACGGCTGTGGTCATAGGTGGAAATGCATTGGGAAGAAAAACAGCAAGCCGATTCCGAAAGTGGACAGCGAGAAAGAGCGTCGGCGTCTTGGTGCTGGCGACCCGATTTATAAGTGACGTCGAAATTGTATTCTTGCAGGCGTAGAATCCAACGACCAAGTCGGCCTGTCAAATTTTTGAGCGAAGACAACCAGCAAAGAGCATGGTGATCGGTCACAACTGTGAAATGCCGACCATATAGGTAAGGGCGAAATTTTTGGACAGCCCAGACGACAGCAAGGCACTCCTGCTAGGTAATGGTGTAGTTTTTCTCAGCTGGAGTCATAGTCCGACTGGCGAAGGCAATCACTTTCTCACGCGAAGTTGCATCGCGCTGCAGAAGTACAGCTCCAAGACCGAGACCACTGGCATCAGTGTGCAGGATGGTTGGAGCGCTATCACTGAAGTGGCCAAGAACAGGGTCTGATGTGAGGGCGTGCTTCAGATTAATAAAAGCGGCATCGCACTGTTCAGTCCACACGAAAGGGCTGCGTGTTTTAAGTAGTTCATGAAGTGGAGCAGCAATGCTTGCAAAATGCCTTATAAAACGCCGGAAATAAGACGCCAGGCCGAGAAAACTGCGTAATTCTGTAATCCGTTGTGGACGAGCAAAGTTCAACACCGCGATGATTTTTTCAGGGTCTGGACGAATGCCGTCATGGCTCACTAGATGTCCCAATATTTTAATTTCCTTCTGTGCGAAGTGGCACTTCTTGGTGTTGAGCTGAAGGCCCGCTGAAGCGAGACACGTGAGGACCTCATTCAGGCGCGTGAGATGGTCGTTAAAAGTTGACGAGAAGATGACAATGTCATCCAAGTAACATAAACAGGTTCTCCATTTTAGGCCACGAAGCACAGTATCGATCATTCTTTCAAATGTCGCTGGTGCGTTACAAAGTCCGAAAGGCATAACATTAAATTCGTAAAGGCCATCAGGAGTTGAGAAAGCGGTTTTTTTTTATCGTCCTCGTGCATAGGTATTTGCCAATAACCTGAGCGGAGGTCCAAAGTCGAGAAATATTCGGCGCCTTGGAGAGAGTCAAGGGCGTCATCAATTCTTGGCATTGGGTATACATCTTTGCGGGTAATTTTGTTGAGTGTCCGGTAATCAACACAAAAGCGTACCGAGCTGTCCTTTTTTTAACTAACACTACTGGGGAGGATCATGGGCTTGTCGAGGGACAAATAATAATGCGATGGAGCCTGTCATTTACATTTTCTTCAATTACTTTTCGTTCAGAGAGGGAAACCCGATAAGGCCGTCGGCAAACGATAGAGTTACCTTCAGTAATGATGCGATGGTGCGCAACAATAGTCCGTCCCAGTGGTGGGGAAGTGGCATCAAAAATGGCTTGGTGGTGTCGAAGCAATGTCAGCAGTTCTTGGCGTTGGTGTGGCGTGAGGTTAGGATTAATAGTCTTTGTTAGAACAGATAGAGAGACGTCTGGCGAAACACGGCGCTGAGGCAGAGGGGCGGTGAGCACCATCAAGGACAAAGGTTGAACATCCACCATGCAGGGGAGAGAAGTTCCTTTTGGGAGCACGAGGGATTCACGTGAAGTGTTAGTGGCCGCTACTGTCGCTGAGCCGTTGCAGAACCTCACAAGACTAGACGGGAAGGCGATACCGCGTGCAAGATGACGATGAGATGGTGCGATGAGTACGTCGCCGTCAGTGATGTGGTCAGAAACAACGGTAAGCAGTTTTTCGCACTGAGGAGGCAAAACAGTATCAGCGGCGGCAACGAGGGGATGATGTCGTTCAGAAACTTCAGATGAAAAATCGCTGTCTGTCATATGGATAACACGGTCGCCACAAGAAATTAACGCCGAAGCGGTTGACAAAAAATCCCATCCTAAAATCATCAGATGCGCACATGGTGAGAGCACAGCAAACTGCACATGATGGCGGACGCCGTCAATAACAATTCGTATGGTGCACTTTGCTAAAGGGCGCAAAGGGACGTCATTGGCTCCATGGAGTTCAGGCCCATCATATGGTGCTGTCACTTTTCGCAAACGGTAGCACAAGTCAGCGTGAATGACAGAAATTGCAGCTCACGTATCAATCAATGCTTCGACCGGTAATCCTTCAGCGAAAACAGAAATCACATTATACGGGCGATCCGGAGGACTTTTGGTAAGTTCGCAGAATGCAGTTTGACCTCCGAAAACTGCAACGCTTAGTTTTCCGGATAGCGGACAGGGATAATTGTTGCGGGTCGGAGAGGGGAAACTGAGCGGCGGTATGGGGATAGGGACCGACGTCGGGATGCATGGGTTCCACGAGGCTCAGACGAGGATTCTGGAGGTGGGGATGATCTTCGAGGTGGGCTTGGAGTAAACCGGCGTTGATAATATGACGTTGGAGGGATGTCACTTTCAAAGGTATCGTAACCACGGCGCTCGTTCTGAAGGCGGCGACGACGGACGCGGGATATATGTCCTCTAATGCCACTGTAATAGCAAATTGGTCGGGAGGGGCGCCAAGGTGCGTAATAGGGTGGTGCAGGTTGAGCCGTCGCTATTGCATTGACGTGATTGTAGGTTGGTGCCGGTCGAGGCGGGGGAACGAAAGGAGGGGGGGATGCTGCGACGTGCGCGTAAGTCGGTACTGAGCGGGGTGCCGGAGGGCCAGATGTCATAGGTTCGATGATTGTTGCCAGCTCTTCTTTGATGATGCTGCGGAGACCTGCGTCATTAGATGTTGCGGAAGAGTGATTGCACCCGTGTCGACAGACAGGCTTGAGGGCCTGGAGCTCCTCGCGGATGATGGCTCGAATAAGTGCCCGCAGGTCGAGATCAGCATAGGTCGGGCCAGTAGCGTTTGCGGGCTGCAATCGGAAGGACTGCAGCTGGTCGATGCGTTGGCAGGTCGTAATAATGGAATTAATAGTTGAAGGATTCTGAGCAACTAGGATGTTATACGCCGTAGGATTGATTCCTTTCAAGACGTGGTGTACTGGTTCATGTTCCGCCATGGTGGGACTAATACGCCGGCAGAGTGCAAGTATGGCCTCTATGTAAGACGCATATGACTCATCAGGACCTTGACGGCGTGAAGCGAGCTTGGTCTTCGCGATCTCAGTCCGAACTGCCGGGTCGGCGAAGTACTGTCGAAACTGCTGTTTGAAGGTGGTCCAGTTAGTTGTGTGGGGCTCGCGGTTGATGAGCCAAGTCCTGGCGACCTCAATAAGGTAGAAAGAGATGTTGAGAAATTTCAGAGCATCGTCCCACCGGTTGTAGGCACTGCAGCGTTCGTAGGTGTCAAGCCAGTCATCGACGTCTTCATCGCGACGACCAGCGAACAGCGGCGGGTCGCGCTGTCGTGTGGGCACAGTTGGAGGGGGTGGTGCAGCCGAGGTAGAGGGTGCGGCTTGTTCGTGGGTACTGTCGGTAGATATAGCGATGGTGGCAGTTGCCAAACGGCGACCGGAACGTAGCTCCAGCGAGAGGCAGGGCCCAAGGCAGCAAGGGGATCAAATTTCACCTCCACCACTTGTAAAAGAAGGCTAGGTCGAGACGGCGAGGTCGTGACGGCAAGGACAGCGAAGCCTTGTCTAGCGTTTTAATCTGATCACGAACCCAGGCGCGCGCCGGAGCCGGCGCCGCGGGACGATGATGATGGTATGTACAAATGAAAGAAGATCATGGTATGTACAAATGAAAGAAGATCATGGCATGTACAAATGAAAGAAGGTCGACAGAAGGCTCACAATACGTGCAAAGTAAAGGTGGGCTGCTGCCGTCACTCCATACAAATTGTGATTATTTGGGGATCAATGATGGCTTCAGAATACAAGCGAGAATCAAAACATGCAGCCTGGTTACTTTTCACAAAGACGGTACGTCACTAAACCGAAGTTATTTTTCATTAGGAAGTACCTAAATGCCCTATCTCTGGACATGGTCACAAAGGACACTTTTAAATAGAGGGCCGAAGCTCCTGGTTTCAGTGCTTTTTCTCTACCATGTACGGAAATCAATTAGTCCTTTATATCTTGGCTGGTTTCTGCTTCGGCTACTGCCACCTTAAGTCTATAGTGCATGCAGCAAGCGCCCGGCTTCGTCACTAGCTATCCCTAGATCACATCATGTAATGGAATGACGCGTTACCATTCCCACTGTTTCTGTGCTTGCCGAGCTGTTGCCACCTTAATGCCTAGTCAGCGTATTTAACATTCGGAGTGCTCTATCAAACGTCTGCTTAGCCAGTGCCCTCTAGGACAGTATTACGTGATATCTGAAATCAGCTATAAAGGGTCAACCCTAAAAATTACTACAATGCCGCAGTTTTGAAACCCATATGTGGTACACTGGTTTTACACAGTTGCGCCAGGGTCTACTAATTGCAACGGTCACCCTGCTTCCCCGTGTGTACGACAGAACTTTGTATATCAGATGGGCTCTGGCTATCACCTTCATATCTCAGGTTAAATCGATGCCCGTTTTCACGCGTCCAGACAATCAAAATTGTATTGCGAAGGCCCGTCGGCGTGCTCTGTCTTGATGACGCCAGCAATGCACCATTCTTATTGCATGCTGATCCCCGAACTAAAGCTTTGCCCTACTCCGCTGATGTCTTATGCCAGTATGCAATTTCTTACAACCAGCAAATAGTTTCAATTGGTAACACACACGCAAGTAGGCGAAAGCGCCACCTCAGGCAACCAAGACGTAAGGGTATAATTAAGGAATAGCGCATTGGACGGGACACGGAGACACAAGAAAGCACAAACACAGCGCCTTGTGTTCGTGCTTTCTTGTGTCTCCGTGTCTCGTCCTATGCGCTGTTCCTTAATTATGCAAAACCAACTAGCCCGCCAACTCGCTCTTATTAATTTCGCACGTAATGGAAGCCGGCACGACAAGCAAGACGTATCTATTTGGGGTAGCAGCAACGCCTCATAATCTTCGCACAGCGCTCCTGTCAGGTATCTCGTCGCACCTGCCGCGCCTGAGATCCCAGAGAGTAGAAAGAGAGAGAAAACGCACGTTTCCCTTGTTCCGTGGGCATTCAAGGTGTTGCGGAGGCATCGCGGCAGATCAGCGTCGAAGAATTTCGCCACTATAGGGGAGACGTGCACGCCGCCATCGCGCTGCCAAACTGTAGGTAGAATGGAATAAAAGCCACTCACCATGTCGTCGGCCAAGATGAATATGATGTGAGGGCGCTTCTTCTTGGGCTCTTCGAGAAGGTGGCGATTGTTCAGTATTAGGATAAGCATAAATATGAATATCAGCACACCCAGCATCGCGAAGGCAATGCTCGAGATAATGAAACGGTTCGTGCAACTGCGAATCGCCGTTTCGGCCTTAGGTTCCGCTGGCAGGGCCAAGCTCTTTTGCTCGGCTTGAGCGTCAGGAGCTTTTCCAGACTCTGCTGGCGCTTCGGCACTTGATATGTCGCGCTGGTCGGATGACGCAGTGACTGCAGATACGTTATCTGCCGGGATTGCCATTGCAGCCGAGTCCCTGAAACCAATACAAATCCACATCTTTCTTAAATACCGTTACATTAGCGAGACAGGTCTGAGTGGGAAAAAAATTTAAAAATTAAGCGCTTGCTGTCGTTCGGTGTAGCGTGTAAACAGACTCTTACAATCGTGATAGCTTACTACAGGTAGCACATGTTTTCAAAACTTAGCTTAACGCTCGTCACCTCAGACAGCAGTGGGTGAACGCGGTTATTGCGATTGGTAAATATAACAAATTAGAAACCTCCACCTTCCAATTAGGAACGGAATGATATTGTTAATCAGTATTATATTATCTCTGCACTCTTTGGGAGTGAAAGAAGCACAGGGTGTCTTTACTATTTGTTTATTGATCTCAAAAATCATATATTCAATAGCTAACCCATGAGCCATTTTACCAACTTACACAAAAAGCTGTACATTTGAAAAGAACCCGACGAAAGTGGCCTATCTGAATGTATATTTAAAATATATATATTGTAACGAGGTTTACTGCAGGCTGAGCTTATTTGCTAAAATTAGGTCGAGGCTTGCAGGTAGGCGCTGGAAAGTAGGCGCTGGCTCGAACGACTGGTGCCACCCCCCACCCCCCGAAGAAGAGCGAGTCAAACTGGAGACTTAAGAGGACAACACGTCTGGGTCGTGGTACGGTTTGAGCCGAGAAACATGGACGGTCTCACGCCCACGTCGTCGAAGGTCTGGCGAAGACGTGACAGGCTCGACAATGAAATTGACGGGTGAGGTGCGCTCAAGGACGCGGTAGGATCCTTGGCATCTCGATAGTAGGTTGGAGGAGAGGCCAAGTGACGCACAAGACACACATAGCCAAACATGGG
Organism: Amblyomma maculatum; assembly: GCF_055883805.1. Taxonomy (NCBI): domain Eukaryota; kingdom Metazoa; phylum Arthropoda; class Arachnida; order Ixodida; family Ixodidae; genus Amblyomma; species Amblyomma maculatum. The sequence continues at coordinate 135,870,834 of NC_139345.1, forward strand.
CTTGCAGAAGAAAGCCATCGGTGGCGTGAGCTGAGTCGAAACAATTTTTCTGTCGGCCCTGATCGGAAGATGTGAGTCAACGGGTGAGCTTCCTGCACTTCTCACCTTATCTCGAAGCTTCAGACACTGTGGTAGCTTCAGAAAAATCGGGGCGGTAAGGAAGTATGGTGTTGAGTGGCGAAGATGACTCACGTCCATGTAATAAAAAATGGTGAGAATCCCGTAGTGGTTCTGTGTAGCGGTGTTATATGCATACGTGACGAAGGGTAGCAATGTATCCCAGTTGGAATGGTCGGCAGCTACGTACATCGACAACATGTCACCTAGAGTTCGGTTGAATCTTTCCGTCAGACCGTTAGTCTGCGGGTGGTAGGCCGTAGTAGTGCGATGGGGGATGTTAGGTTGCTGCAGAAGGGAGGAAATCACTTCAGATATGAATACACGACCACAGTCGCTCAACAGTTCCCGTGGCGCTCCGTGAAGATGGATGAAGTGGTGCAAGGTGAACGTGTCAACATCGCATGCCGTAGCAGCGCCACCGGAACTGTTGAGCGACTGTGGTCGTGTATTCTTATCTCAAGTGATTTCCTCCCTCCTGCAGCAATGTAACATCCCCCATCGTACTCGGCGGTTTCGGCATAAAGAGTGAAATGATCTACCGCTGCAATGACCCAGCGTTTTTAGGTCGCAGTGTAGGGAAGCGGGCCGAAGAGGTCAATGCCTATTTGATCGAAAGGTCTTGATGGGCAAGTAAGAGGCTGCATGGGGCCGGTGGAATGGCGATGGCCGACCTTCCGGCGTTGGCAATCAAAGCAGGTGCGAATGAACTTGCAGACGTAAGCGCAAACTCCACGCCAGTAGAAACGCAAGCGAAGCCGAGTATAAGTCTTGAATGCGCCAGCGTGAGCGGCTTGCGGGTCAGTGTGAAATGAAGCGCAGATTTCGGAACGCAAGTGTCGATGAATGACTAGCCACTATTTGAGGCCGGAAGATAGATAATTTGGGTGATATAACACGCCATCGCGAAATGTAAAATGAGTAGCTTGGCGGCGAATTGCAAACGGCGTCGAAGTGGGTGAAGGGGTCGAAAGGAAAGCGAGAAGGGAGGCGATTCATGGATCTCTGTGCTGCTCGACTGCCATGTTGGTCAAAGACGAGGATCTGCAGTCAATGTGGAAATCGCAAACACTTGCAGTGGGTAGCGGAGAGCAAGACAGTGCGTCGGCGTCGTTATGCTTCCTTCCAGATCGATACACAATACGAATATCATATTCTCGAAGCCGTAATTCCTAGCTAGCGAGGCTGCCAGTTGGATCCTTAAGGGAGGACAGCCAACACAGAGAATGGTGGTCCGTAACGACTTCGAAGGGTCGGCCGTACACATAAGGGCGGAATTTCCCTATCAGTCAAACTATGGCTAGCCACTCCTTCTCCGTAACTGAGTAGTTTATATCCGGCTTCGTCAAGGTGCGGCTCGCGTAGGTTACAACATAGTCAGCACACCCGAGTCTGCGTTGCGCTAGAATAGCACCGATACTTGTGCCGCTGCATTAGTGTGGATCTCAGTAGGAGCATCAGGATCACAATGCCGCAATATGGGCGGCAAGGTAAGCAATCGGCGCAGTATATTTTACGCCTCGCCACCGGCAGAACAGCAGCCGGAGAGGTCGTTGCTTTCACGAGGCAGGGTTGTCAAAGGCGCCATGATGGAAGCAAAATTGCGGATGAACCGTCGGAAATAAGAGCAGAGGCCTATGAAACTTCGGAGTTCCTTCATCGTGGATGGTTTTGGGAACGCACTGACAGCACGAGGTTTAGCTGGATTTGGGAGCGCACCAGCCTTAGAAACACCATGGCCCGAAATTGTCAATTGGCATGCGGCAAAGTGGCAGTTCTTTATATTTAGTTGGAGGCTAGCTGCAGTAATACATTACAAAACATGTTTCAATCGAACGAGATCCGTCGGGAAATCCGGCTAGAAAACAACAAGGTCGTCCAAGTATCACAAGCAGGTCTTCAACTTGAGGCAGTGCAATATGCTGTCCATCATGCGCTCGAACGTGGCAGGCGCATTGCACAGTCCGAATGGCATGACGTTGAATTCGTATAGTCCGTCTGGCGTCACGAAAGCTGTCTTGGCACGGCCTGCATCGGCAAGCGGGACTTGCCAGTATCTAGAGCGAAGGTCCAAAGATGAGAAAAATTCTCCGCCTTGTAAACAGTCTAGAGCCTCACCGATACGCGGCAAAGGATAGACGTCCTTACGGGTGATTTTGTTCAAGCGCCGATAGTCAACGCAAAATCGGATGGAGCCGTCTTTTTGGGGGCAAGAACGACGGGAAAGGCCCAGGGACTGTGCTAAGCTTGAGTGACGCCACTCTTAAGCATGTCCGCCACTTCTTCGTCGATGATGTAACGTTCGGTCGTAGAAACGCAGTAAGGTCGTTGGCGCAGGGGCAAATGGGTACCGGTGTCGATCCGATGTGTAACAAGCGGAGTGCGGCCTAAATTATGATGTGACTAATCAAAGGAGGCACCGAACTGGTCAAGCAGGGCAAGAAGCTGGGTCTGTTGAGTCGGCGTGAGCTTATTGTCAATAGAGCTGCGAAGATTTCTACTGGAGATGAATCAGCAGAAGTAGCAGTATATATATATATATATATATATATATATATATATATATATATATATATATATATATATATATATATGTGAAGGAGAGAAGCCAACAGTCGGCAAGGCCAAGGAAAGCATTGGGGATTATGTTTTATGTCTTTTTTTTAATTTTTACTTGGATAATCACAGAAATGAGTAATGCAATCTGCTTAGGCGAAAGATAATTAAACACTAAGTAGAAGAAAAAACAACGTGCCGATGGTGGGGACCGAACCCACGACCTGCGAATATCGCGTCCGGTGCTCTTCCAACTGAGCTACATCGGCCGCTGTCCCCCCTGCTACTTGTTTGGGTATTTATGTTGTCTGTATACGAAACTTTGAGAGTGTTCACCAGCGCCGCCCTCAACTATAGCGGCGGACGTGGAACGTCCTGTGTTACCGCTAGCGTCACGTAGAACGTGATCAAGAGCGAGGGCGAAAGCTGTGCTAGAACCCTCTTACGCTACCTATGGCTTCAAGACTGCCAGAACCGAGACCCCCGTAAGCTACAAGCAGATAAATGAAGGGGAAATGAGGGTGCTCGTTATAATACATGAAGGAAAGAAGCCAACAGTCGGCGAGGCCAAGGAAAGCATTGGGGATTATGTTTTATGTCTTTTTTTTTTAATTTTTACTTGGATAATCACAGAAATGAATAATGCAATCTGCTTAGGGGAAAGATAATTAAACACTAAGTAGAAGAAAAAACAACGTGCCGATGGTGGCGACCGAACCCACGACCTCCGAATATCGCGTCCGGTGCTCTTCCAACTGAGCTACATCGGCCGCTGTCCCCCCTGCTACTTGTTTGGGTATTTATGTTGTCTGTATACGAAACTTTGAGAGTGTTCACCAGCGCCGCCCTCAACTATAGCGGCGGACGTGGAACGACCTGTGTTACCGCTAGCGTCACGTAGAACGTGATCAAGAGCGAGGGCGAAAGCTGTGCTAGAACCCTCTTACGCTACCTATGGCTTCAAGACTGCCAGAACCGAGACCCCCGTAAGCTGCAAGCAGATAAATGAAGGGGAAATGAGGGTGCTCGTTATAATACATGAAGGAAAGAAGCCAACAGTCGGTGAGGCCAAGGAAAGCATTGGGGATTATGTTTTGTCTTTTTTTTTTAATTTTTACTTGGATAATCACAGAAATGAGTAATGCAATCTGCTTAGGGGAAAGATAATTAAACACTAAGTAGAAGACAAAACAACGCGCCGATGGTGGGAACCGAACCCACGACCTCCGAATATCGCGTCCGGTGCTCTTCCAACTGAGCTACATCGGCCGCTGTCCCCCCCTGCTACTTGCTTGGGTATTTATGTTGTCTGTATACGAACCTTGAGAGTGTTCACCAGCGCCACCCTCAGCCATAGCGGCGGACGTAGAACGTCCTTTGTTACCGCCAGCGTAACAAAGGCGGTAACAAAGGACGTTCTACGTCCGCCGCTATGGCTGAGGGTGGCGCTGGTGAACACTCTCAAGGTTCGTATACAGACAACATAAATACAAAAGCAAGTAGCAGGGGGGACAGCGGCCGATGTAGCTCAGTTGGAAGAGCACCGGACGCGATATTCGGAAGTCGTGGGTTCGGTTCCCACCATCGGCACGTTGTTTTTTCTTCTACTTCGTGTTTATTATATTTCCCCTAAACAGATTACATTACTAATTTCTGTGATTATCCAAGCAAACATTAAAAAAAAAAAAGACATAAAGTACCATCCCCAACGCTTTCCTTGGCCTCGCCGACTGTTGGCTTCTTTCCCTCATATAGTATATATATATATATATATATATATATATATATATATATACTGCTACTTCTGCTGATTCATATATATATTTTTGCATGCTAGCACTTCTAGCAGTAAATGATAAACGTACACGACAAGTTCTTTCTGAAGCGTAAACGTCCCGAGCAATGCAAAAGAACCACTGGGGAAATGTTTGACTGGAGCACTTCAGCGACCCATTTTTATCCTTAACCGGAACTGATTAGCCTTGAGGTAACGCCCCCTTTCTTCTTTCCGGCGACAGGGCTTGGCTCAGACATCAGTTCCCTCCTAAACATAAGACTATTTTTGACACCACAATTTGCGCCAAACTGAACTTATGTTTTCCCGTTGAAAGACAACAACAGAAGTGGAGCAATTCAAATGAACGAGTTCTATTGTTTGCACTGAGGAAAAATACGCAGTGCTCGCATTCTACAGCCTCCTGCTGCGTAATTATATTCACCACCAGATGCATTGTTGCGAAAATTTGCTTGGTTAAAAGTGAGAAACCTTGTAGACCAGACTGATCGATTTGTATATATGTTACTTTGACCGCATTGTGCAGCAAACAATAAGGACCACGCTGGTCTGCGCTATATTTAGGTAACGGAATTATCTTGATTAGCAGTGCAAGTTTGTGTAGTCTTCTTGAATGCCTTCATAAATGGATAAATTAGCCTATAACCTATGCGGGTAAGTGTGTAATTCCCCTTTTCTGCGATTGTGTATGTACTGTGCTGTTTAATTATAATCTGCTCATGTAATTTCGTGGCGAGATTGGGTCGGTAACTAGTGGGGTAGACTTATACCGAACTTACTGCGTACCGTCGTGGCTACGTAACTTAAATATAAGAAATTATCAGTGTATCCACGTCTCAGTGCTCGTATACATGTTCTGGAAAGCTTTTACTGGTATACATATCCGCTTAATAACAGTGTAAATGTTCAGGTCACATTATGATTGCCTTCAAAGAACGAGATACAATTCCTGCCTCGCCTGAACCATCGTTCATCATGCAATGTGACGTCCTCTTGGAATGCCCCCAGGAAACAACCCGGCAGAAGCACGTCACCTCAATCCTGGCGTATAAAAAGTCTCTGCTTAGACCTGTTCTCAGTGGTAGTGGTAGCACAGCATTGACTATGTCGTTTAGACACGCTTGTGTTATCTTGCAGGTTGAATATTACACTTCTGTATCGCACTGCCACGCAAATGATATTTTTGGCCTGGTACTGTCACTCCCAGTGATGGGTTTTGAAATGCTCAGTATGATATTGCGACATCTTTCGCATCTTTCTCTTATTCTATCCGGAGACGGTAAACATAATCTGGGACCAACAACCGAGGAGCTAATACAGCGAACCCTGGTTAAGCAGACGCAGAAGTTAGAATGACTATAGCATTGAAACAAAACTGGAATATTTCTCTTAGTTATGCGTTAAGCTAACTACCATTAAAAGCCCTGATTAACATATACACTGCACAGTCGACTGACAACAAAGGCTAATTGAATTGTAAGAAAGAGCGAGAAGAAATAACCTGATTGTTTTCGGTGTTCCGGATGGCATTAACTAAACAGACCGGATACTGAAGATAAAGAGTTGAAAGGATTATTCTTTGGTATTCTTGGCGTCACTTTTACATCGGTGGACCGCGTTCACAGCTTTTAATAAAAAAAGAAGCGCACATGGCCGTAATTACAAGGTTATAGGACTATAATGAAAACGCAAATATAATCAAACAATGCAGAAAATTGAAAGGGCCCAACTACAGTGTTTCTAAGAACTACTAGCGCAAGAATACAAGCGCAACGGCGCAAATCTTAAGCTGCTCCGGGATAACATGTTCGTCGATTGTACCGCCTACATGTGGGATTCGCGGTCTGACACGCGTTGCAGACTGACGAACGTCTTACATGGTGAATCGGCCCACCGAGACTGACGTGAGAAGTGTGAGACCTTGTTGCTGCACGCAAATGTCCTAAGTGAAGCACCTTTCCTGACGCATTTAAATTTGAATTCTCGTAGTTTACCGAAAAATAACTTTAACAGGGTTATAGAAACACACCACCCTTCTATGACTCGGCGACTCTATCTTAGATGAAGAATTTGTGCCACCTGGTTAATGCGTCTTGAGAAAGCACAGATCGTCCAGTCACCTGGGGGTGTGGCCTTATGTCTTGAAAAATAAAATCAATTTCTTTTTAAGCCATCTGAGCTTCCAGAAACTAAGTCAGTTTGGTGCAAACTTATTATTTCGTCCTCAACATTAGATATAGGTGCTATATATCGTCCTCCATATGAAGATTGTAATTTTCTTCCTGCTGTGAATGCCTACATCGCCACCCAAATATTACATAAATGCAAAATGATTTTGTGTGGACTTCAATTAGGCTTGCCTAAATTGAGCCACACTTGTACTACTGGTCGCAACAGACCACAGTGTGACTCGCACTTCGACATAACAGTTTCTCATGATTTCTATCAAAGAGTCCATTCTCCTACGCGTGGTGACAGTTTGCTGGATCTTGTGCCTTTGAATGTGTAGTTGGTACAATGGGTTCGAATGCGTTGTCGCTGATAGTCCGTCTAACCAGAAAAAAACAGAATGCAAGGTAATTACCGACTTACCTGGTGCTGATCATAACGTGGTACTTGGTGCTTTGAGGTTAACTTTTAATGACTTTTTATTTTGTTGCAATCACTGGAATGTTTACATGTTAGTCGAACGTTTTCGCAAAGTTGTGTAAGACTGTCTATGTAACTTCGTACCCAGGAAATCTGTTAAAACCTTCCTACGTATATCTGGTACAACAGGGAAATTAACCAACCTATCAACCAAGCGACCTTGCAACCTATCTAAAGCCAAGTATAAAAGTGACGGTGCTCTTATTGTTTCATTGGCAACGGCTCTGCGAACCAAAAAGCATACCGCCAAGAAATTTTGTAATGAGAACACGCTGGCAACATTTATGAAAACCAACCTATGCAAATTCTGTAATACAACCATTGCGTCCGGTCCCGGTTCTTCATCGGTTATTGGTAATGACTATGTAGAAAACGTTTTGCTATCTCTAAACTATTTCATTAATATTTTAGATCTATATTTGACAGTGACAATGACACTATACCGACGTTTATTTGAATGATAGAATTGCCATCTTCCTCGAACTTGGATAAAATTATAACAGAGTTTTTAATTTTTGTCCCAATTGACACGGCCAGATGTACTGGAGGCGATGTTACACCTAATATATTTCTAGAACAGTATTCTGGGCAGTGCGCTCACTGCGTGACTGTTATTTTCCGAAAAGCCCTTCGATCTGAAACCATTTCACAAACGTAGAAAATAGGTAATGTAGTGCCAGCATTTAGGTGCGGTAAGAAGCAAAGCCTCTCCATCTGTACACCAACTGTATTAATATATATACTTGCTGCAAGATATAGACCATCTCGGCTGCGGGAGGTGGTCACTTCGAAGCCCTCTCGAAAGCTTTGGAGCATGAATGAATCGCGTCAGACCTAATCGCAGAACAAATGTTATTTATGAAACTCGTCACTTTACATACGCAATAAAGTTAGTGAAAAACTCTATGTCCATTGACGGCGGTTTTCGGTGAATACGGCACCAAATTCGAACTGTCTGTATTAATTTTCCTTTATGAACTGTTTCCTCCACCACTTCGTGCTATTAAAATGACAATCAGAGCCAACTGCCCTCTCATTATCTTTAACAGCCACAGAGCAAAACAAGGTGCGCAACGGGGTGCAAGATGACAGCTGGATGTTCAAATCTGGCGCCGGCGTCTCTTTTAATAGAAGTCGGTTGTCTCCGAGCTTTGTCGGCCTCTAAAACGCTGTTTTATTTTTTGTGAAAAAAAAATGAATTTTCCCGCTGGGCGTGATTTGCAGAGTACGTTTTTTTGCAGTTACAAGGCTGATATTGAGTCATATAGTGCAAAGTTTGGAAATGTCCCATTGGTGCTACCTATCGAACTTCACCATAACGCCGTGAATACCCTTGCTAGAGGCTACTACGTAGGAGATGCGACACTTAACAAGTTATGAGAGGGCTATGTAGGGAAAAGTATCATTGCATTTTAGTTTGTTTTCATTATAATAATGCATCAAAGCAGCCGCGGTGGGGAGTATATTTCTCGGAGGTTTTTAATCCGAACGCACTATTTTTATAACTTCTTGACAATGCTCGCTGCAAGACTGGGCGTCTGTTTTACTAGAGCTTCGTTTACTTTACTGGAGGAATTTTTAACATCGAGTGTCAACATTTCCATAATTCTCGCGTCGCCAAAGCAGTAGACTTATACAATAATAAGCATCCGAAAAATTGAATGGTTCCGCCAGACATGCGAAGCTTGAACATCACCGCAACAAATGATATGCCGCAGCTCATATGAGTCTGGATAGATAATTGAAGTCCTACTGCTGTGTATGCATGCTGGGGCCTTATGTAAACAGATTTATGAAAACAACGAAAACTACACAAAAATAAAGAACAAAGCAGCCCTTTGCAAATTTGATATTTTTGAGGTACATTCAAATGTTTTTTTCATGATGTCAGTTTCACAACGGTAGAAGCTGTGTAAGTGCCCATGCACAATTTACTTGACGATTGTTGCGTTAGTGGCCGGTCAATTTCACTTTTTCCAGTAGTGCATTAGGCGAACCTGCTGGCAAGCGCCTATGTTACGTGCCGCAAGAAACCCGTTGTGAAGAAATTTAAGGCCGCCTTGATAGTATAGGTGGAAAATGTTTCCCTACACTCTAAACGCATTGTCTTCGTGAAGAAGAACGGTGACGGGGTTCCCTTCGTCGCTCACTGGGAACCGCCAACCGAAGGCTATGTTGGCAATAACGTAGACAGTAGCCCATAAGGCCAGCAGGGCTGCCATAGCCACGAACAGAGTAAGACAGGCTGTGCGGGTCGCTGTTGTGGAATTCCTTTCCTGCTGGGGCGTTTTACTGCTGCCGCTGCTCTCAGTGGCGCTGGTTCCAGTCCCTTCTGCAGTTGTGAGCGAAAGACTGTCCCATGTGGGGCCTCCATCGTTAGCTCGCGAAATGTAATGCCGAAGGATTCCGGTCGGCCTCCAGCCGCCTTTACTAGCACCAGAGCTTTGTAATGGCCAAGTATTCTTGACTTTCCGGAATGGACATGAACTGCTTTGACAGCCGAATCCAGTCTGTTCTTGCTGAGGCGTTGGTTGATGTTGGATAGTTGAGTAGGTATGGCCTGTTGGCGCTGGTTGAGAATCATAAATCAGTCTGGTGTCTGTACTCTGTGGCAGCGCCTGAAACGTTGGGAAGACAACACTGGTAGTAGGAGGTGGTTTGGAAGCAGAAATATTGGGCATCGTTGTGGGAACTGGTAAGGGCAGAGGATACGCCATCGGTTTACAGAACCCACTTCCTAAATACGTCGTTTGGAATGGCTTCCTGTAGAGGGGTGGGTAAATCACATTGGACGCTGTGTAGTTCGCAGGGCTACGCAGAACGGGAGGTTGTTGGGTTGATGCCCAGTTGGGCGTACTCTTGAAAGCAGCTGGGTTTGCCTCCACTCTGTCCTTGAGGGGCAAAGCGGCGTCAGATTCTGGTCTCTTGTGGCCAAAACCTTTGAATAACTTCGGCGATGATGAACCCCTCGCACAGTCTTGAGACCCTTGTGCTGAAGGTGACTTTGGTGATTTGCTTTCACAGGCGAAACATTTCACTCCTTTTTCCGATGGATCGTCTTGTCTCGTTGACGGTGAGTCGCGTTTAGGACGACGGAAATGCCGCGTACGGCTAGCCTTTGAGCGATGCCGTCTTTCCATCGGAATGTCTTGCATGGCAACTAAGCTTTCAGGAGAACGTGTACTCGGAGGAAAGTTCTGCTCACCTGCCCGAGGCATCTCATATTGGAGTGGTTCACCCCGACGAGTGTCTGTCTTCGCCGTTGCTGGCCACGCTGGTTGGACGTACTGGGTCGACACAGGGTTCCACGCAGACACAGGCCTAATTCCATCGGCTGCATAATACCAATTCTGCGATGTGTCCGGCGCTGATCTGAAGCGCCTTCTGTCTTCATGCGTCGGCGGCCATGTGCCGAGCAGCGGTGTCGGTAACACGGGCAAAATCAGCTGCTCGGCAGCCATGACACCGAGTAACCTCCTCTTTCTCGTCTTTATGAAACAGCGACCGACGAACTTGTCTTTTCCCCCCATTTTGAATTTAACAATGAAATGAGGAATGATAATGTACTCTTTCTAGATATGAGAACCAGGTTACCTCAGCGTCTTACAAAATTAGAAGAATAGCCAATATAGACGGGGAATCTAGCGTTTGTTCTACTAGCTCCTTTAGCCGCATCGTAGAGATTTCTTGATTGTATTTTGCGCACGTACAGGGACGTTTAGGGAAGAGTAAGGGTGAAAGGAGAAAAAAAAATAGACGGCATTCCACTGTAAAAGCCGCATTCAATACCTGGTAAATAGCACACTGTTATGAGGGCACTTTAAAATCACTCAAACTGCGCCTACTTTGAGCTGGAGGTCTGCACGGAAGCACGGCTCAGGTTTAATCAATGTGTTGGGAGTGCCTTGTGAGGTTTGATGGGAACGAATGAAGATTAGCATATTAAACAACTTTTGAGGGGGAGCTTTTTGGAGTCCTCTTTACAGTAACTCGTGCTGAAGTTGGAATAACTACAAGGTGTTTCTTCTGTGCATCTCTAATGTTGTTCTACGGAGCCATTATACCAATACATGCACCGACTTAGCCAGTATCGCATTTCCTCCTTTTCATCTGCTATTTTGCTTGTGTTGTGCACTGTTTCTGCCACTATGGCCAGTAAATGCTGACATATTCTATATAAATCAGCTATTTTAGGCGGTGACAAATAGTGTGATGATCATTGCAAAGGTTTAAATTTTTTCATCAAGACTTACGAACACATGTTTGCGTCACTCTCATAATATTTTTCCCTGAGTTAAGGTAGCTTTGGAATTGCTCAAACGCGCGGCGTTTTTATTGTTTGCAGTATACTGACTTGGGAGATATGCTCTAAGAATAACGCATCTACCGCGCTGTCAATGATGCTTCCACCTATTGCTGATGGGCCAACGGACACAAGTAAAAGGCATTGACGGAGGCGCTACATTATGATGGAAGCAGAGTGCAACCTTTATTCTCCCTTCGGTCCCCACTTGGGGTGCTTTGCGATGTCAGCGCACGTTAAATATCCCCAGTTGGTCGAAATTACTCCACAGCCCACCACTACGGCTCACCTTTCTCTCTTTCCACTTTCCCTCCCACCTTTCTCCCTTTCCTTACGGCGTGGTTCAGGTGTCCACAGAGAAAGTGTAATAGATACTGCGCCTTTCCCTTCGTGTGAACCAATTATTATTATTATTATTATTATTATTATTATTATTATTATTATTATTATTATTATTATTATTATTATTATTATTATTATCCCCACTTGGTGTCCGAGGTCAGTTCATGTAAAATAAATTAGAAATCAATACCTCCACTATACTGCTCCACCTTCTTTCTTTTTACATCCACTCCCACCTTCCTCCCTCCATCTATGGCTCGGGTCAGGTGTCCACACAACAGATGTGACAGATACTGCGCCTTGCCTTCTTGTGAACGAATTATTATTATATATTAATCAGAAATGCCTATTACAGCGTTGCTCAAAGCCGATGTGCGGCAACGGAACATTAATACCAGCTCATATTTCCAGACTAAGGAATACTGCGCTAATGCAAAGCATTTTGGCTAGTTAACATGTATAAACATGTATAAACGAGGGAGGCGCACCTCGAAGAAGGTATGGAATTTTTACTACTTGATTTCATTTCTGACTCAGTCCGTGGTTGAAATCGAAAGCTCCAAAAAGCTGATGCAGTTATTACGGCTCGCACAGCCGGCCAAGCATAAGCATGTGGCCTAGCATGCGCTTCCTCTGCTTCATGCAGGTTTTTCTAGTTGGCTTTTCCGGAATGGCATCGCAGCAAACTTGAAAAAAGATTGATGCATCTTTGATGGCTTCGTCCGTATCAGAGACGCCCTGTAGCTCTTTCCTGTAAAACAGCGATTCTAAACTTTTCCTGTAGCAGAGTTATTTTATTTATTTATTTCAAAATACTGCGGGCAAATATTTTGGCCCAGGCAGGAGTGGATATACAAGGCATTAAAACAACAAATAAAAATAAAAATAAAAACACGGGATTAGAGTAAATTAACCAAGTCAACAAAATACAACACTGTATCATTCAAAAAAATGTCCCTACCTTCATGTCCCCATATGTCCCTACCTTCAGCATAAGGGGCTCGCCCGATGCATCCCCGCAACGCTATGTGGAGATGATATGGTTGCCTGCGCACTCCACAAATCCGGGAAATGAGTCTGCCAATCCTGTATCTCGAGCTTCTTTAAACATGGCTCAGGTGGTCCCTAATCAGGATTTACTAAGAAGCGCATGAACTCGCTCAGCGAGCTGGCACAGGACTATAGGGCCTCGCACCAGCTTGAGAGCCTCGCACCAGCTATAATCTCCACCCCACCCCTCCCTAGACAATAAACGAGCAACACTGTGGCGCAGACTGCAGGAGCACACTCTTCCTTTACCCCTTATATTATCCCACTGCCATTCCTCCTTTCCCGTTCCTGCCTGTACTCTGTGCACAGCACCATTTGCCCCTTACCTCCACACTCTTTTTCTCTGCCCGGCGGACCCTTCCCCGCGGGGTCTAGAGCACTTGAAGACCTGGGAGGAATTGAGACTCTCCTGTGCTCGGAGGACCCGGCCGTGCAGGCCATTGCCTCCGGCCGGGTTTTGCCAGTGTAACGAGCATGACGCGCATAAACAGTTGAGTTTAAGTGGAGTCGTGCAGGGACCCGGAGGCCAGAGCGCCTTGAATTATAAATTGTTTTTGTCTGCCTGGCGTCTACTAGCGGCGTGAAGTCCTCAAGCTCCTCTATAAAAGATCTGCCAGCCTTCGTGTTCAGTGGGCACGTCGGACCAAGCATAAGCATGTGGCCTAACATGCGCTACCTCTACTTCATGCAGGTAAATGCATATTATAGTTCTGTTAAGAGTGACTGCCGCTGTCTCTTGGTTCTGCCGTGTCCACGCCAGTGCATTTCTTTTGTTTGTGAAGTGTTTTGCGTATGCAATCTCATTATGTTTGGAGATGTTAACTTAAAGTCCAAATACGAATCCCAATACCAAAGAGCTACGATTTTTCTGTGGGCTGGCGAGAATAAGCTTACAGATGATGTTGCAACTGTTCTAGCACAGCAGGAAAATCTGAAATTCTTATGCCTGACTTCACCTCCAGGACTTCTGCCTTAGAAACCCGTGTAGCACGAATCGAGAGCGTTGAAGAAACACTAAATAAATTTTAAGCAGAAGTCACTGACTTGGAGGATCGACGTAGGCGCTTCAGTTTGATAGATTTTGATTTCTCTGATGACCCGGATGAACCTGTGTCGGCACTGAAAGAAAACGTTGTAGATAATTTTACTGATACGCTCAGCATCACCTGCCAGTTCATCAGGTCAATTAAACTTCAAGCAAAAGTCACTGACTTGGAGGATCGGCGTCGGCGCTCCGATTTGGTACTTTTTCCTTTCTCTGAAGACCCAGATGAAACTGTGTCGGCACTGGAACAAGAAGTTGTAGATAATTTTACTGAAATGCTTAGCATGACCTGCCAGCTCATCAGGTAAATTAAACTTCAAGCAAAAGTCACTAACTTGGAAGATCGGCGTCGGCGCTCCGATTTGATACTTTTTCCTTCCTCTGAAGACCCGGATGATCCTGTGTCGGCACTGAAACAAAAAGATGTAGATAATTTTACTGAAAAGCTTAACATCACCTGCCAGTCAATCAGATAATTCCAGATCTGCCCTGAAAAACAGCAAATTATACAAAATGCATTAATACCTAAAGGAACGGACAACTCGGTTCAGAATGATTATTCCCGCGCGACGCTCCTCAAAAGAAAGCTTTTTTGGTCTAATGCCAAAGACGAAAAGTTAGAACGAAAGAAGGTCGCCCTGATAAACGATAAATACATAGTGAGTAATGGAATTTACGCGTGGGACAATGCCACATATGCGAGAGTTTAAGTGTTCAGTCACCAATCCAGCCGCCAGTTTATTCGCCAGTCCAGTCGCCAGCCTAGTCGTCAGTCCAGCTTTGTCACAGAGTGACCGCAGTTGCATAGCGATAACAATTTACGCCTGCTGAACCTTAATGCCCATATTATAGTAAATAAAGGCAATCAGCTAAGAAACCCTAATCTTAGAATATAATCCGCAAAATTGTGGTCATCAAAGAAACTTGGCTCATAGAAGAAATCGACGTTGCTGATGTTTCCCCCTTTAGTATAGCGTATACTCCTGCGATAGACAATCAAGGGGCGGTGGTGTTGCCGTCTTTCTGAAGCACAGCATTCAAGCTTTTGTATTACCTCATCTTCATGACCACCAGAGCGCCGTTTTAAACTGTGCTGCTGGGGCCTGCCCGTATTGTTATTTGCTGTTTACCGGCCAATCTGATTTATCCCAGGTTTTTTTTTTTCTTATTTTGCTGATGAAATGACCAAGTTCATCATGATACCATTATTCTTGGCGGTTTGAAACTACCGCGAGTTGATTAGAACTGTTGTGTTTCTGGTTCCGGCCAATGCACGCATGGCATTTTTGATATTATGTCGCAGCAAATCCTTCAACAGGTGGTTTATAAGACCTACGCACTTGTGCCTCTATACTTGATCTTGAGTTTGGTAGCCGATAGTTTTTCTTTCTCTGTTGAAAACGGATTTTCTGGCAACAGTACGGCGTATTTTCATGAAGCGTTGAAAATCCACACAACTCTCACCATGCTAAGCGTGATTTGTTTGATGACATGTGTTCAAGAGATGAAAGAATACGTGATTATATTGACCTATGCCTGAGTGAGTGATTTTCCAGATGACGTGCTTGTACTCTGGAATAAATTTAAAGAAATCTGCACGTACTGCCTAGAAAATTTTATTCCCCACAAAATAAAGAAAACACGCAAAACTAATCTCTAGATTACGCGTTAAATCTGGCATCTAAAACGAAATTTAAAGCGATTAAAACGAACACTTGCCTTCCGAAACGCCACTGAAGCTGCGCAAAGGGCTCTACGACAGGCTGTGTATCAATCAAATCATCATTACTTTGACGACACGCCGCCAAGCTTCGTTCCGAATGCTCCGCAGAAGTTTTGGAAACACTTGTGCTGGGATAACAAACCTGCCAACCAAATTCTCAACAATGGTGTTCCTATTACCAATGAAACAAGCATTCCTGAGCATTTCAATAGGCATTTTCATAGCGTCTCTACGAGACCCCCGTTTACGCCAACCTGCTGAATCATGTCTACCTGAACCAAGCATTGTATCTTCTGCAGGTGTGTTCTCAATGTGATATGAAAACGACAGTGTCTCCTGGTCTGGACGGAATCCTAATACGTTTTTGCGCCGTTATCAATAAATGTTGTCCCAATGTATTGCCACAGTTTTCCGTGTCAGCCTGTCAACTGGCAGTGTACCCTCGGATTGGACAGTTGCGCGGATTGTATCAATACTGCAAAAATCTGCAGACTCATCTGTTACACCTTTGCGTTCCATATCGCATACGTCTTCTCACTGTATACTTATCGAAAACATTGCAGCCACTTATATAACTTCCTTTCTAAATGACAGAGACATCCTATCGTCACACCAACAGGGATTTAGAAAGAGCTTTTCAACCATCACTCAATTATTATCTGTACTTCATATTTTGTTGATATTGTAAACAAGTCAAGGCAGATGGACATCATGTTTCTTGATTTTAAGAAAGTATTTGACTCAAATGCTTGCCTCAAATATCAGTTCAGTTCAGTCAGTCGTTCAATCGTGTCCGACTCTTCGTGACCCTATGGACCATGTCAAGCCACGCTTTCTGGTCTCTCCCTATCTTCCTAATATCACATAACTTCATCTGCAGTGCCTCGAGGATGCCACCTAACCATCGCGTTCGCTGCCTACCCCTTCTCCGACAACCCTCAACCTTTCCCAACATCAAATCTTTCTCCAGCGACTCCTGTCTTCTCATCAGGTGACCAAAGTAGCTGAGCTTTACCTTAAGAATTTGACCCTCCAATGAGCAGTCAGGGTTTATGGTCGACTATATCGACTGACTTGATCTGGCAGTCCAAGGAACTCTCAAGAGTTTTCGCCAGCATCACAATTCAAACGCGTCATTTCTTCGGCGGTCAGCCTTTATCACAGTCCAACTCTCGCATCCTTACATCACAACTGGAAATACCATAGCACGAGTTATGCGGATCTTGGTTGGCAGACTAATGTCTCTGCTCTTTACTAGGCGGTCAAGGCTAACCATTGCTCTCTTTCCCAGAAGCAGGCGTCTCCTAATTTCATGGCTGCAGTCTCCTTCCGAGGTAATCTTGGAGCCCAAGAACAGAAACACTCCTTGTTGATTGATGCTCCAGGATTTGATAGGGCAAGATGCCATGATCTTTGTCTTTTTGATGTTCAGTTTAAGCCCAAACTTCTCACTCTCTTCTTGTACGTGCATCAGAAGTCTCTTGAGTTCCACTTCACTTTCTGCCATTAAAGTGGTATCATCCGCATATCTAAGGTTGTTGATACGTTTTCCAGCAATCTTCACTCCAGCTGAAGACTCGTCCAGACCGGCCTTCTTCATGATGCACTCTGCATATAGGTTAAATAGGCAGGGCGACAGTATGCAGCCTTGCCTCACTCCTTTCTCGATCGGAAACCAATCAGTAAGACCATTCCCAGTTCTGACTGTGGCCTCTTGCCCTTCATACAGGTTCCTGAGGATACATATGAGGTGAATTGGAACTCCCATCTCTTGGAGACCTTGCAACAATCTGCTGTGATCTACGCAGTCAAACGCTTTCGCATAATCAATAAAGCAGAAGTAGATAGGTTTCTGGAACTCTCTTGCTTTTTCCATGATCCAGTGAAGGTTGGCAATTTGGTCTCTAGTTCCTCTGCCCTTGCGAAACCCAGCTTGTACGTCTGGAAGCTCCCGATCCAGATACTGCTGCAGCCTACCTTGGAGGATTTTCAACATCACCTTGCTAGCATGCGAAATAACCGCGATCGTGCGGTAGTTGGAACAATCTTTGGCACTGCCTTTCTTTGGAATGGGGATGTAAACTGACCTCCTCCAATCCTGTGGCCACTACAGGGTTGTTCAAATCTTCCGACATAATGAATGCAGAATGTTAACAGCGTCATGGTTGATGTTTTGAAGCAACTCAGCTGGAATGGTATCAATTCCGCTAGCTTTGTTCTTAGCAAGGCTGGTTAAGGCCCATTCAACTTCACTCTTCAGGATGCCCGGCTCGAGATCAGTAATCACAACCGTCTTATGTTGGGTTTGTAAATTCGGGTCCTTCTTGTACAGTTCTTCTGTGTATTCCTGCCACCTCCTGTTTTTCTCTGAGGCTTCAGTGAGGTCCTTGCCTCGTTTGTCCTTTATCATGCCCAGCTTAGCACAGAAGCTTCCTTTGATATCTTTGATTGTCTTATACAGAGCTCTTGTGTTCCTCTATTGGCTGTTCTCAACTGCTTGGCACTGTATGTTCAGGAAGGCATTCTTATCTCTCCTTGCTATTTTCTGAAAATCTGCATTGAGAACCTTGTATCTTTCTCTTTCCCCATAACTTTTGCCATCCTCCTTTGCTCAGCTATTTGCAAAGCCTCTTCAGATAACCAGTTTGCTTTCTTGCATTTCTTTTGCTTTGCAACTACCTTAGTAGCAACTTCTTGTATTATATCCCTAACATCAGTCCACATCTTTTCGGGCTCTCTGTCTTCTAGATCTAATTCTTGAAATGGATTCCTCACTTCCACAGCATATTCTAATGAAATTTGATCCAGATCATACCTGAAAGGTCTTCTAGTTTTCTGCGTTTTCCACAATCGAAGCTTAATTTTTGCAACAAGAAGCTTATTATCGGTGCCGCAATCGGCCCCAGGCCTTGTTTTTACTGCTTGTATAGCGCTTCTCCACCTCTTCCGGCAAAGAATATAATCGATCTGATTCCTGTACAGACCGTCCGGTGAAGTCCATGTTTACAGGCACCTCTTGTGCTGTTGAAAATGAGTATTCGCTATGGTCAGGTTGTTTTCTTGACAAAACTCTACTAGCCTCTGCCCAGCTTCATTTGGCTCGCCAAGTCCGAACTTGCCTATAATTCCGGATATTTCTTCTCTCCGGACCTTAGCATTCCAGTCTCCTATGAGAAAAACGACGTCTGATGATGGGATGCGGTCTAAAAGGTATTGTAGGTCCGCATAAAATCTCCCAACATCAGCTTCTTCATCAGTAGCGGTCGGTGCATAGACTTGGATAACTGTTATGTTGAAAGAGTGACCTTGGATCCGAAGTGAAATCATTCGGTCGTTTTTGGGGTTGTACCCTAGCACTGCTTTGCCCATTCTTCTGTTTACTATGTGAGCGACCCCATTCCTTCTCTTGGATTCGTGCCCACAATAAAAGACATAATGGTCGCCGGAGTTAAATTCTCCCATTCCGGTCCACTTGAGCTCGCTGATAAGCAAGATATCAATGTTCAATCTGTCCATTTCTCGCTTGACGACATCCAGTTTACCTTGCGTCATAGATCTTATATTCCATGTTGCTATGTGATATATCTCCTTGCAACACCGGACTTTCCGGTCGCTTCCCGACACATCCACAACTGAGCGTCCTTTTGGCTTTAGCCCAGCCGCTTCATTCGTCCTGGAGCTACTAGGAATCGCCCTTTGTTCATCCCCAGTAGCATGTGGGACGCCTTCCAACCTGGGGGGCTCGTCTTCCGGCGCCATATCATTAATGGTATTGCGACTGGCCATAGGTTTTTCTTGGCAGGAAGTACTGGAGTGGGTTGTCATTACCTTCTCTAGTGAATCCCATTTTATCAGAACTCTCTGCCGTGACCTGTCTATCTTGGGTGGCCCTACACAGCAGAGCTCACGACTTCATCGAGTTTCGCAAGCCCCTCCGCCACGACAAGGCAGTGATCCATGAAGGGGCCTCAAATATACAAGCTTGAAAATATCGGGCTTCCTTCTTTCATATTTACCTGGGATTCCGCTTACATTTTTACCCGCAAATTCGTTACTATTGATGCCCACTTTTGAAGCTGCCTTTAGGTCCCTTCTGGTGTACCGTAAGGAAGTGTACTGGGACCGTTATTGTTTTTAGTCTACATCAAAGATAGTGTGGGTCTAATTAGTTAACCATTGCAAATTAGGCATTTTGCCGAATATTCCTAACTATAACCTTTAGAACAATCGCTCATGGTGCAGTTTATTTATTTATTTTAGCTTGAGGGCTTACAAAATCATTGTAGAGGGGAGGGAAAAAAAAGACAAATGGTACAGTAGAATTGGAATGAAAGAAAGAAAATGGGGAAACAACAAAAACAAATAACAAAACTGCACCTTTTTTAAACACACTGGTAAGTTGCAAAATATCAGATAAAATGACCGGAACAGGTAGTTGCATGTACTATCGGCGTCAAATGAAACGCGAACGGCGGAACGCGTGGCGATAGGCCCAACTGACGCCTCTTACCTGTCGATTTCAGAGACAGGCGCGAATTTCCTGTTCACGATCGTTGGCTTCTATTTTCTTTGGCGCTCGTTTTCTTGTTTTGCCACTGGAGCGCCACATTCATACTGACTACCGATCGCAAATGCCGCAGCGTGGTTTGTTTGGCGAAAGGGGCTTATCAGAAGAAAGAGCAATTAAAAACGTCACGTAGCGCGCCCACCTTTCCCGATCGGCCACCTGCGCTGTTAGCATCGCAACCAGATGCTGAAAACAAGGCATCGGTGGTGCTGTGCAAGGTGCAATTGGTGCTAAGTATGAATGTTGCGCTTCAGTGGCAAAGCAGAAAACGAACGCCAAAGAAAATAGAAGTAAACTATCACGAACCGGAAATTTGCGCCTGTCTCTGATATCGACAGGCAAGCGGCCTCAGTTGGGCCTATCGTCACGCGTTCCGCTGTTCGCGTTTCATTTGAAGCCGATAGTACGTTCACTTTCTTCTGTACCAATGTATCTAAGAATGAAGTGCACAAAAAATGAACGGGATGTGCGAGCAATAAAAGTTTCACAGTAAGTTATTAAGCGAAATGCGAAAGCGATGGTTGTCGGCGATAGCGTCCAGGTCAGCAGGTAAGTTGTTCCAGTTAAGGCATGTTCTTGTTAAAAATGAGTGTCCATACGTCATTGTGTTTTGGTAAGGTATAGCAACTTTGTAGCGATGATGGACACATGCAGAAACATAAGGGGCGTGTATTACTCGTTCTGAGTAGCTCGTTGTGGTGATAACCCGTATGAAAGAGGCAGATACGGGAAATATTTCGACGGACAGTGAAGAGTGACAAGTTTAGACTTAGTTTCCTGTTAGTGGTGCTTGCAGTACGGTGATTCTCGCCAATAAAACAAGCTGAGCGATTTTGCACACTCTCTAGAGTGCTTTGGAGATTAAACCTGGAGATGAAATTGTAGATGAAACTTAACAATGACAAAACACTCTTTGTGAAAGTGACCAATAATCAGAATAAGCTATCACTTACGTGTGCACTTCCAAATCATCCACATGAGAACATTAGCGAATATAAATACCTAGGTATTACCATAAGCTATAATCTTAAATGGAATAAGCATATAACTAACTTATGTGCGCCATCCTTTCGGAAACTTTGCCTCCTCAATTACAGATTATAATTTGCTGTTTCTAGTACAAAACTTTGAGCTTAAACATGCATCATCAGACCCAAACTTAAATATGTATGCACCGTCTGGGCCTTACACAATACCTAACATCGAGGCAATCTAAATAATCTAGCAGAATCCTGTACGATTCATCTTTAATAAATATCGTTCTGACTCTCCAACCACTCTTATGGCACAACACAATATACGGACATTGCAAACACGAAGCAAAGTTCAAAGATTGAAATTTGCTTGCTCAAAATAACAATTTCTCTATGAGCCCTGATTCATTTTTTAAGCCACTCACAGCGTACTAACACGAAATCGTCGCACGAAATCACTTAACACCATACAAGGCTAGAATCAATGCATTTAAATACTCATTGTTCCCCACACAATAACTCAATGGAATGAACTCCTGCCTGAAATCGTAAACAGTACTGATGCCGCTGAAAAATTGTTTATTTATAGTTAGTGAGCTGCGTTTAATTGTTTTTTGCTATGTCCTATTAGTCGTAAGTTTTCTGCGATGCAATTTGCCGCCTTTCATTTGTTGTTTTTTTGTCCCGCCTGCATGGACAATGTGATGGTCTTCTGTATTGTGTAAATAAACAAATTTACGCCAAAAATGTGATAGGTGATACCTTTCTCAGTAGAGCAATTTTCGTGGGCTGCCGGTTAATGAGTACAGGTGGACCTTCGGTACGAATATAGAATCGGTTTCGAGACACTTCCTCAAACTGGTGAGACATGTATACTTTAAAAGCATTTTGGCGTAACACCAGTAAAAATTTCCCTTTGTCCAACAATTAAAGCGCGACTAAATTACACACACTTCGCAGCTCACGCCCGCGGCTTTTTATGTACGCGAAATAAAAACCAGGAATAAGAAAAATCACGTTCACATGTTGAGACACGCGTTTTGCTTTCCTGCAGAAAACACCTTTAGAATGCGACACTGTACCATCATCGCGACTCTAGTCCCGAGAGACTAGTGCACTCGAGCCCTGAGTCTTATCTCATGGAACCCTTGGACTTGACCTTATCGCCATTATTTTTGTCCTTTGAGAAGAACCTTTTCTCTTGGCAAGCTATTAAGGTCTCTTGAACAGCTCGCCCTGTATATTTTCCCAGGGATGGTTTCACACATTCACAAATGTAGGTTTTCAGCCTTCAATGTCCCCACTGCTTATAGTGCAGTCTGCCTAAGCTTTATTGCTCTGATTGCTCGCACAGACAACCTTACCTAAATGCTATTACAACTTACAAAATTTTCTATGTAGCTAATCAGTGAATCAAAATTGCAAACATCTCTGACGGCTGATTTTTAAAACCTGCCCATAATTTCAGCCCAACCTAAGCAGAAACGCTACCCGGTGAGAAACCATCCAAGCAGTGAATATCAAAGCGCATTTATCTAAACGCCCTTGCGGAGTGGGACTTGACGATCATCAAAACTTACGCCTTAGATGGTGTTTCGATGGTAGCCATGGTGCTGTAGCTCGGTTATTTTCTATCCGCTGACAAGAAAGGCTTTCTGTATGCGCAGATTAAGGCACAGAAAAGCAACAAGAAAGAAGCAATGGCGCGAACACTTCAACACATGCTTCGTTTTCTTTCAAGTGGTTCCTAAAGAAGATAATTCTATTTTTTCAACGTCGCCGTTTTCACTGCTTCCACTGGGTAAAATCTAAAGGTTTATTTACTGATGAATTTTGAAACTGGAAGTCTAAGAGCAAGAGTGGTTTCGCTCTGAGGCGTCTATCTACGGCTGTTTTAAAAAATAGTTGTTTTAAATGAAAAAAAGAACAACAACTATTGCGAGACAAAATTACAGGATTGCACTTAGCTTCCCTTGAGAGCTTATGGCGAAGTCCTTTCCTCGTCCTTTTCTTCTACCTCTTCTCTGGTACCTCTATATTGGGCATTTGCGTAATTACTTTAATTTCTTTTATTTCTCTTTTTCTTGGTCTCTTTGTAGGCGACAACGGCATCCCAGGACTACTTTTCTCGACATGTAACTGCCTTACAAATTTTCCTCCGAGTTTTGTAAAGGCCCTAGGCGTAGATACTAGCAGAATGGGGAAGTTATGTTCGCGGCAGGAGGGGATTAACTTTGGTAATAACAGAATAAAAGCATTTTAGGCGGCATGAGAAACCCTACTCTAAACTACAAGAACGGGATAACCGCGGTACTCAACTTTGGCAAACACCTCGAGCATACTAACTATATTGCCAGAAGCTGCGCAATATTCTCTCATCACTTCTAAACAACCGAAATGTTTCATAGCCACAATATTGTTTTTGTAAATGTCTCGTAGATGCAATATTTGCACATTTTATATTTTTGTGGATTGCACCATGTACTGTGTATTTCATTAAACACTGTTTATTTTGTAATTTTTTATGCTTACCTCTTGATTTTGTACCACATCCTTCCATGCCTGTTACGTTGTGTTTTTATCCTCGTTTGTTGCAAAAGCTAGATTAGGGGAAGGGAACCCCGTCAAACCCAGATAAAGGCTTCTTGTTCACGATCGTCAGCTTCTCTAATGTTAAACTTGAAATGAAAAATGATAATTGTGGTCCTGATTCAAAACACATATTAAGGGCGACAAGATGACAGTCGCGAAAGGATGACAATAGCGATGAAAATGTCGCTGCAGATACTTACAGTGATTATCATGATAGTAGCGATGACAATGACGTTGTCTTTAGTTATGCTTTTAATGATGACAACAGAGATACTGATGATAATAGTAGCAATGACAATAACGATGCATTTAATGATAATGATGATAGTGCTGGTGGCAATGACTATGCCGTTAATGAGAAGAGTGCCGTAAAGCGGCTTTCGCCATTTCCGCTCTTAAGAAGACTAAAGCACAGTCGCTGTCATTCATGTAATGTGCGTGCTGTTTTTATTCTACGTTTAAGCAAGGCAATAAAGGTATTTCCGTTTCTAACGTTTTCGATCCTTTTGCGACGAATGTTTCTGGATAAGATCTTCAACGTTGACCCACCTGAGAATTTGCGTCTCCACTAACAGTAGCGTTGAAATACCGAGGCGCTTGACAGCTGTTAGCTGTCAAAATCTCTGAATAATAATTTATTCCAATTGTGTCAGCTTTCACTTCTTACGCTAAGGTTAATAAAACAAAAACTGACCTCAAAAACACTAATGACAACTGGCAGTTGGTTTACCAGCTGGTACGAGCTAAGTACCGACAGAAAGGCAGCTAAAACCCGTTGATTCCACTTGAACACTAGCTGGAACCAGCCAACTTCTAACTGATAAACACCTGCAACCAGTTAATGTGAGTAGAGTACCAGCTAGTACAAGCTAAAATCGGCCGAAAGTATTCATACCTAGCTAAAACTATTTTATAATTTTATTTCAACTGTTTGAGTGAGCACAAAGTTTTCCACTTTGACTGGCGAATTATTAGGTTCGTTTTGTGATGAAGCGCACAATGTGATGAGCAGGTTTGACAGCATTAAACATTGCAATACACAGCTCCAGTTTTAATCACAGGAATTCAGGGAGATGATTTTCCTATTTTCCGGCCCAAAGCTCAAAATCTATCATATTTTCTATTGGAACCCAAGATAATTCGGTCCTGAATGATTCGACGTCCTGACCGGGAAATTGTTTCGACGTCAGAAACTGTTGAGATGTCTCGCAGACACATCGCCTCCCAATCTCGTGGAATCTTGCGAACAAATCTCGAGAAATCAGCTGATGAATCTCCCGGACGCCGCATTTTTGCCGTAATCATAGAAAGCTTTTGCATTAAAAAAAATATCGACTTTCCCGTAAAACTGCTTGCCTGCTGTTAAGTAAAAAATATGCGCTTTTGTAACGTGCTTTTTGTTCTCTTTACAATCAATAATTTTCTGACATTTATTTTTATATCGCATTGCGTTTACTATTAATTCTTTGATAATTGGCTTTGTTACCGTTATGCCATTAGTTCCCTTATGAGGTTCTTTGACTAAACGAGACAAGAGCACATTCAATTATTTAGTAGGCAGCGATATTGCTTTGCAAACCAAGAGTCACGGCTTGGAATTGTGATTATTAAGGTCACTGTCGAAATAAAAAGGTCACGCATTATATTGCATGACCTATGACCGGAGATGTCCCATTTCCAAGCAGCTAGATCTTGCAAGTTTCGTTTAACATTTATCAAAACTATCATTAGTGCCATCATGATGTGACGCCTTGCCATCAATGTTGTATTCCACCTCTTCACCACACTTCAGCGAGATATCTCTGATTTGTAGAGATACAAAGTTTTCCCTTCAGTGGCATTTGCTTTGTTTTCCCTTAACCTGCTAAAATGGTTATTGAACGCTTGCGCTTGCTCTCTCACCTCATTTCTGTGTGTGGTCCCAAAGTAAGAGCACTCATTAGTTACCGTGCCTCAATACGTCAAAAAAAGATACAGTACTGCTCATAAATATGCTTAAGAGCGCAAAAGAGAAAACCACTTTGCAGTAGTGTTTGCACTTGCATTTTTATTTTCATTCCAACTATCATGATCATCATCAGCACTAACATGCTCCACCGCTCTATCATCCTCACGCTAGATGTGAAGAATCAGATCGGATTCTCAGGAACCCGGGATGGCGTAAAGTGAAAAAACCGACTGTATGTTGTGCTGAACGTCGATGTATGCATTAAAATAAACCAAAAACCCGGCTTGGCATAGAGGTCTGCTGGAGGTCAAATGGAGATGGGAGACAGGGCTTTGTTTAATTTAAAGCTGTGGAGACATCCAGAAAACAAAAACTTTTACCATGAACATATAAAGCTCGGGGCCTTATATTGAGGCCCGAGCTTTTCAAATCATCGAACGCTGATAAG
This sequence comes from Amblyomma maculatum, assembly GCF_055883805.1. Lineage (NCBI taxonomy): Eukaryota > Metazoa > Arthropoda > Arachnida > Ixodida > Ixodidae > Amblyomma > Amblyomma maculatum. Next base: position 135,896,943 of record NC_139345.1, read on the forward strand.
ACATGTGTAGTTATTTATTAGTGCAGATCCAAATAGAACAAAATACTCCTAAGCAGAGGAACACGCATACTGAACTAAATCACTGTTGATGCAGAAATGCGGAATAAACATTTATAGCAGGTGACAGTAAGCTGGTTGGATGTACTCTGCGCATAAGAAATTGTTTTCGTTTTATCGGGACACCCATACGCTTGCTTGTTATTGCATAGCATGAAGGTATAGGAGTACTAAACAAGGCCAAAGAAGAGCACATTTTTGAGGAAGACATCAGACCTGCAACAACTTGCTAGCAGATACTCCATTCAAAGAAATCAATATGTCCAGTAGTGATCACGACTGTTGTCACAGTTTTCCTGAAAGATCAGAACTAGCAACTAGTAATAAGTCAACAATATCGACTCTTCCTGGCCGTCAAGTGGGTTGTAACGTTTTGTTTGTGTGCTCAGCAAGCTGCATGGTTCCTCTCTATAAGGTGCTCCGCCGTAATGATGCAATGGTTAGGCCGCTGGACTGCTGGGCCCAAGGATGGAGACCTAAAGAAGGCTAAAGATGCTTTCGTAAATATACAATAAGTCTATAGACTATTTCGAAGCGGGAATCACCGTGCGTGCAGGCATAGGAAGTACGAAGTCGGTACGCAAGGCCGCACAGTTGTCACTTTCAGTCCCGCGATCGTTCAACAATATCGAAGTAGCAACGTAAACGGGACCTTAAGCTACATTAGTATTATCGATCCACGCACTTTCGCGAGAAAACTGTTCAAACAGTGGTTATGCCTATTCATCTTCACAACGCAGCTGACAATCTTCTAGGGTGTATGGTCTGGGGCCACATTGCCTGCTATTTTAGCAATAAATACTTTGCGCATTAGCCTTATTAACAGACCATTTTTGTTTTGCTTTCTGTACAGATCCTACCATACTTTTGCAAACGTGTAGCCTGCGTTTGATTCAAAAGACCTATAGCTGAAATGAACGTTCACCCTCCCAAAAACAATGTCTTATTCTGTGTATTCATATTGGTCCTTCAAAAAAAATCAAGCTTGTCTGCTACCACATTTCTGCCAAACTCGGTGCGTGTAATCGCCCCAAATGAATTAAAATGCTGCAGCCAAATTTGAGGCAGTTGATTCTGCCCGTTTTTATTTTCGTGGAGGAGGGGGCGAGAAGATTACGAAAACCAAGTACATAATGCATTGCACCAAGCATGTCCGCCTTCTGCTGCATGAGAAAAACCAAAAATACGCGGCGACAGAACGTCACGAGATAAGCCGAGCGTTCTTGATATGATCCCATCGGAGGAGCTGGAAACAAGATTTGGTCTATTGCGGCCTTGCCATATTTAAAGGGTCAGAAGACCGAACAAAATATGTACTAGCATTATGGTAGAAATGAAAAGATATTGTCTTTTATCGAATAGATAGATCGCTGCAACATCCAAAAAACAAGGGTTTATAATGTTGATTTTTACACTGAAAGTTGCATGAAAATCATTGGTGTTGCAACTTGCAGCGAAACGCTGTAGTTACCACTGCAGTAACTCCACTTTACCACTTCTTGGAAAACGTTTGTTGGTTTTGCACGAGTGCTGTATAGTTTGCAGAGATCTCGCGTTGTTTTATTATATTTTGTACTCTACCAGTTGCATCCGTCAGCAAAAGCCAGCCTCATTTCGCCTCGCCTATGATGGGCTTAAAGGGGTCGTGAAACGAAAATATAGCTGCCCAGTTGCAATTTTTCTTCCTTCAGTAAACATTAGGCATGCCGATTCCAAAATATATCGTCGAAATATTGCTTCTGCATTTAATAATACCATTCTAAAATCACCACATTTTTGCGTTCCTGAAGCGACCATGCGACCCTGTAGGCCGGAATTAGAAGTACTCGCCTACGTCATGTTTAGCCGTTTGGAAACGTAGATATAATCATTATTTCCCATAAAATAATAGGTTCCTGTTAAAGTTAGCAAATAAAAATATATTATATCAATTATTCGCTCACGCAAACGCATTTCTTCAACAATCTGTACCAGGGCAATCCCTCGTTACTGTCACGTGACGCGCGGTCGGCGGCGGCGGAGGACGGGTGGTGTCTGCTTCTCGCTGCGGAGCGAGAGATGACACTCAAGTTCAGGTTTTCGGTAACGACGACTGTACCTCGCTCCGTCGGGTACTCCAAATGACAATGGTTCCGATCTTATTTGTTGGTGTTTTTTTTTGTGAACATTCGTGATGGAGCACAACGTTTTGAGCAGTCTTATACCACCGGTACAACTTGGTTGTGGTGCGGCCACTGCTGTAATTTTTTTTTATTCTTGGCGTCATTAAAGATACGATGTAAATACGGTTTCAGGTCAAAGAAATCGACAAGTGTTTTCAATCCGAGTGGTGGGTGGAGTGTTTCAGGAGCGGGCGCCGCGGCGCGCACTCGTATTTTAATTGCTTGCCTCCGCGCTGTATCATTGAGAATAGCGTGTCGAGCTTCGCTTCCTTTATTTCGGCTGGGTGACCTGAACTATGGCAATACACGGAAAGCCGGAAACAGAAAAAAAAAGATGGGTACCATGTACTTTGGTGGCCCTTTTACCCAACGCGTTGTCGCAGCTTTGCTCCCCCACCTTCCCGACGCCTCTTTCGTAACCTTTCTCAAAAAAAAAAGAAGGAAGGAAGCATACTTCCTACAACGTCTACAGTGCTGAGACTTCGCCTATTTTTCCTGACAACGTTAGGTTCTGGGTTTAGGCGTGTTTTGCGGGTTTGAGTGCTCGCTATGCCAACCGTGCGCGTCGCGAGATGGCAGCACGGCTTCTCCGAGTGGAAGTAACGTTCGCTTTCACAAGTTTTGGCACTCCGATTGGGTTCATGTGTTCGTACTACTTTCTACTGGAAGTCCTAAATGAACCTGATCGGCGTCGTTCGAAGCCTCGGCATGGACCGGAAACGAAGAAAGCTTACCTCAAACGATGCGTCGTACCGACGCAGAACCGCTGGCCCAGTGCATTGGCAAAAAAAGTATGTCGCGTGATAAACGCAGTAAAATAGTTGCGATTTGTAGCCTTACAGATATGCCTATTTGAGAACTACTCGACTCGCAGAAGCCACCAGTTCTATTTGATTGTTTCCTGCCAGACTGCCCTCATAGCAGTAATATGCGCATTTTGGGTTTTTTTTTTAATTTTATTTCGAACGATACCGTGAGGACAGCACAACAGCTGCCCCTACCAGCATATCGTACCACCCAGAACAGGCCCCTTGGTTCCACTTCGATCACGTTCTTTCCACAGCAATAGTAACTTGCACTACAGTCACGAGTCAAGTCATGTGTCATGCAAGAAGCAGCAGAAAGCCTGCACTGCCTGTAGAGCTTTCCATTTCTGGCCAACCGGCCAATAAGTCCTCTAAGAGAGGCCTGTTGCCAAAACACTTCAAAGAAGTAACTCGAGTTATTGTTTTGCACGCATATACTGGGACACACCACTAGTACACACTCCACAGTCTCCGTAATATCACATGTGGAACATTCTGGGCAGTCCGCCTGTCCAGTTAAGTATAAAGATTTGTGTGTGAAACCACATTTAGATGCAGTCTATAGAGAAAGCATGCATAATGGCATATAATTGGCAAGTGGGTATGGATCCACTAAAGCACTACCTTATGGCCTTGACCACAAGTAGGTATAAGGCTGGTAAGGGTGTGGTGTTGAAAACTTCCAAAAATTTGTAATGCAGGCTTTGAAACTGTGAATGCACACCACTTCTGGAGTGGTTTCCCACAGATGTAGAAAGCCTCTTACCAAGGGGCCACAAGTTCAGCAGTGGTTTGGGGAGAATTATGCCCTAAAAAAAATTGGTCATGTTCTGAGTGGCATCACCACAATTGTAGGCGACGCTTGTGGTGACACAGATCTGTGTATACATGGATAGAGTTGTAAGATTCTCACCAGATTTATGTCAGATTAAGTTGCTTGAATCTACTAACTGGTACCATAGATTTCTTCAGTACCCCGAGAACATGCAAATGCACCAAAGGTTGAGTCATTGCACACAGTTGTTGGGTGGGGTGGTATGGGAAGTCGTAGCGTGATACCATTTGTAATTAATGGCAGCGGAGTGTACGTGAAAAACTGCTGTTCAGCTGCTCGTCATCAGTGGGTGGCAACGGTGTTGTTCAAGTAGTCGTAAATACACACAAAGTGTGTGTGACATGTATGTGATATTGGGCAGGCATGTGACATTCTGTAGTCGAGGGTTCGACGGCATACCGTCTGGTTAGGAATCATGGTTTGTTGATCGATTCACTGGTCACTGACCATGGTCAATTTTAAAACAAAAGACGTTTCGGGAGCGATACGGCTCCCTTGTTCACAATGAACAACCGGTCGGACGTCCCGGGCTTTTTGTAGCAGTTAGTACTGTTCTTAGAGATTTCGCGTAGATAGGATGCAGTGTGCCATCATTCTTGTTTATTGTGTTAGATGTTAATATTGTGTTAATGTTGTGTTGTGTTAAGATGTTAATGTTGTGTTATATGTTAAGCAGAAATAATGACAACGAAAAAGAACGTATCAGCCCGCCGAAATCTCGAGTCACTAATCATCCAGACAACATCTAACACAATAAACAAGAATGATGGCACACTGCATCCTATCTACGCGAAATCTCTAAGAACAGTAAAAACTGCTACAAAAAGCCCGGGACGTCCGGCCAGTTGTTCATTGTGAACAAGGGAGCCGTAGCGCTCCCGAAACGTCATTTGTTTTAAAATTGACCATGGTCAGTGACCAGTGAATCGATCAACAAATGTGACATTCTGAAGTAACAGCGCAAAACGTGGATGGGAGCACAAGACGAGAAGACGACACAATGTCTCATCGTCTTCTCGTCTTGTGCTCCCGTCCACATTTTGCGCTGTTACCTCAGGATGGAAAACCAACAAGCCCAACCTGCTATTCTGCCTAACATGCCATTGTTTGAGGTGCATTGCGGCAGCCAAGGTTTATCCCAAGCACCTGCACATCTATGTGCATGTGAAAGAGTACTGGGAGTGGTGCTCATATGGGTGTGTACCATTTTCCTTGCTCGGGCGATCAGATTGCAAGCGGGCTAGCACACACAGCCCAAAGCACATATAGCAGAAGTTTGGACTGTCGAACCGTGAAGTCTTCAGTTCACTTCCTTCCCTTATATTTTTTCAATTTGTATGAGTATCATACAGTCTGTGCTTGTATGGTTAAATTGCGAAGGTGTACATTTCACCTGCTCTCCTGACCAACCTCACTCTGCACAAGTATTCACAAAACAGTTTTCGTTCCATCAAACGGCTTTCACAATATTCAGCGACGCAAGCAGCTACTCAGACAGCATCAGGTAGCATTCTTGGAGCTTCGCCAATCTGTGGTTACATTGTTTACTAGAAAAACATGCACGGTATGTAGATATGTGCACTAGGACGCATAAGATGCCGTGAAAATGTGAGTTGCCCTTACGTCTACAGCTGCCCTTTAATCCTGCTACATTCTAGCCTGCAATGAATTCAGCAGCAAAAGATTTCACAATTAAATCATCCCAACTTTATATTTCCAGACTTGACCCCAGCACCGACGAAGTTCATTGTATTACCAGCATTTTGGTGGCATATTCAGCCAGCAGGCCAATTAACTCAACGTCATGCAGGTTCTAGTGCAGATGTTTCCATGCAAACTATGGGTATCATCAACGAAGGAGGCTTTACTATACATACCTTTTCAGCACGCTGTTTTACGACTGGTTAAATTCTGGTACATTTCAAAGTATAAGGCACATATTATTGTACGCATGTCTACAGATTGCAGATTATGTTGGCTTGCTTCTGAATGAGACTGCAAAATGCTGCGAACAGTGGCCACCTTTCAAAGCAGCTTCTGCAGAAAACCGTTTGATTTTTCTATTCCCCATGAGCCACTATTTTTCGAGGCCGTGTAAAGGTGAACATGGCAACTAGAAAATCTAGGTTTGTCAGTGCCACAAGGACCATCACTTTGTAGTACATTTGGGCATTATCTAATGTTACCAAATGAGTGTTAAAGAGATACATGTTGCTTTCAAAATAATTTATTGGTCGGCCGCAGGTTCATCAGTGCATACAAAATTTTTAGGCTGGAAGGAAGTTGACCTAGAGCAAGACGTCTTTTATTCATGCTTTTTCGCTGTCTTCCTCTCTCCTAAATATACAAATGTGTATATACAGCTTCACAATCATGATGTGTTGAGGTCAGTTCTAAATAAAAAAAAATGCATCCGACAAAGGTATAGTTAGAGATTGAGTACACAAAATTCATTCTAAGTGAGCCGATATATGTCTTGTAGATTTCAAGGGAAGGCAAGTATAGCAGGGGGCAGCAGAAACTCAGGCAGGCAGGTGAGATTAAAACGTTTGCGGGGATCAGATGGATGCAGCTGACAGAGGATCGGGTTATTTGGATAGATATGGGATAGGCATCTATACAAGCAGGTATATACACAACTGCACAATTATGATGCAATTGCGGTCAGTGCTAAAAAACATTCCACCCATCAAAGGTATAGGTGGGGGTTGAGTACACAAAATTCATTCTAAGTGAGCCTATATATGTCTTATAGATTCCAAGGGAAGGCAAGCGTAGCAGGGGGCGGCAGAAATTCGGGCAGACAGATGAGATTAGGAAGTCTGCGGGGATCATATGGATGCAGCTGACAGAAGATCGGGTTATTTGAATGGATATGGGAGAGGCATCTATTATGATGCCTCCCCCATTATGATGTATCTGCGGTCAGTTCCAAAAAAAGAAACATTCTACCCGTCAAAGGTAAGGGAAGGGAGTGAGTACACAAAACTCATTCTAAGTGAGCCTATATATGTCTTTTAGATTCCAAGGGAAGGAAAGTGTAGCAGGGGGCGGCAGAAACTCGGGCAAGCAGATGAAATTAGGAAGTTTGCAAGAATCATGCACCTGGCACAGGATCGGGTTATTCGGATGGATATGGGAGAGGCATTTTCCCAGCAGTGGGTGCAGTCAGGCTAGTGATATCAACAAGACTAACAACTAGATGAGTTGGTACTGGTTCATCTTAAAACCAGCCAGAAGGCGAAACACGTGAGAGGAGCACAAGACAAAGTTTGACTAACAACTGAAATGTTACGAAGGAAAGAGGCAAAAGAAGATTCGCACAGAAATGCACGTGCACGAAAAACCCCCAAAGCAGTGAAAGCTTGGAAAGCAGAAAGGGTCTAAAAAATCATCTAAAAAAGCAAATTCCTTATGGTCAAGAACCATTCGTTACAAAAGGGAAGCCACAGATCCAAATTCAAAGGCACACTATACTGCAAAGGCTAAGGACGTGTGTGTGGCTAAGAAATCAGTCAACAGTCTTTTGGGGCCTTTTATACATGTGCATCCCTGTGCAAGTCTTCTTTTGCCTCTATCGTTTAGTAAAATTCCAGTTATTAGTCCAGCTGTCCTGCAATTCTCTCTTCTCATGTTTTCCGGCTTGTTTCAGAATGAATAAGGTGATGACTCTACAAACCTTGTGCAAACTGAAAACCGGTGTAACTGTCAGATGGAAACCTTTCCCTTATTTGGCTTGCATCACAAATAGGGAGGACTTTACTGTGATGTCTGCCGAGGCATCCCCAAAGCCAGTGCGCAAGCTGGCTGTAGCAGATGTAGCGGTGCCTCCTGTTGACAAGAGAAAAAGCAATATTCACTTTTCAGCATAGCAAAATGAAAATATGGTTTAGGTCTTTTACAAATTTGAAAGTTATTCATGCATCTGTACAATTAATTCCCGTCTAACAGAAGCTGTACAGTGTAACTTTCACTGTCAATTTATTCTCCCTGGAAGTATGGCAAACTTTGAATTCTGCAGCAGGTGATTGAGAGAGAATGTGACCCACCCAATATTAGAACTCCAGTGCAATCACAATTTGCTACTGCAGCAAAATAATGCCTGAAGGCAATGCAGCTTTTGACTGACAAAACCTGGTAGTCGTCTTACACCCTCTATACTAGTGTTGTGACCAATGTCAATGTCCACGCTGATATCATCTGCATAGCACGAAGATGTTAAGTATGCGACTTATGCATTAAGCAGCTCTGTGCATGGCGTCATTCTATTCGAAGGAGCCATAAACTGCAAGTGCACTTCTGTCAACGGCTCTCAGTTGTTTTCCCACAACACGCCACGTGCCAAACTTTCTGCAAGTGCCGGAAAACTACTCTCTAACTTCATTTGCTAACTGTAAAATTTCCAACACTTACTCAAGCTGTGGAAGTTTCGGTGTACTGGCCTTTGGAAGAACGTCATTCTTTTTTTTTTGGTTGTCACATTTCAGCACATGTAAAATGTCGGTGTCAAAAGCATTTTGGAGAGGTTTACTGTGTGGACGTGTTGATGATGGTATCAGTGAAGTCAGACAATTTTTTTAATTATATTTGCACATTATACCACACTCACCTAATGCAAGTGGGTAAAAAAAAACTAGCAAATAAAAATTTGAGTGCTGGTATGGTGATTGTTCTGGCAGCAAGTGGGGACAGGCCAAGAGTTGTCGGGCTGCAGTGTTCGTCTGCAAAAGCCAGTCCTGCTCTGTGTGTTTTTCTCTTCTGTGTCGTTTTTTAGTGCATTTTCCCATGGCTTCTGCAGGAGACAGGCTACTTCACTGCACGCCGTTTTTCTTAGCACAGAGTCCTCCGGAATGAGATTGCTTTTGTACTTATTTACTGCATTTCTTGTGGCATTCCTTATGTATTCATGTTTTGAAGTGCTGCACGTGATGAAGGTCATACCTGGCTAATAAAACAAGCAAATCTGTCCGGACAGCGTTTTTTTTGCCGTTACTTTACATCAATGTGCATGCCCTTTCCATTTAGCAAGTTCACGCTATCAGATGATGCGTGTTTTCTCATTTACTCGTGCATGGAATTAAGCAAACCAGTAATTTGCATGGTGAAACGTCATGCTCATGCGCACCTTCTACGAAAACATGAAAAATATGAAAACCAGCGATGTTGTGCTCGCGCTAACGTGGCGCAATACCGACACTGTAGACAGTGTAGATGATCGCAAGTAAGTAACATTAAAGGGGAAGCTTTCTTTTATTAACACTGCCTTCCGCAATAGATTTCATTACAGCATTTCTTGCTCGAGAAAATGAAAAACATGTGGCCGCTTGTTCAAGTTATGTCGCCTTTCGCTCAAGGTTCTTACCTTGTGTTCTCGACTAGCAGTCCATGATCAAGAAGCATTTGGAGTAATAGCGGATGATCTGTAACACCCAGACGGCTGCTTCAACTACGTAGTCGCCGCCGCGATCTCGCCAGATGCTCTCAAGAGCAGTCGGCATCGGCACGCACCGCCCGCAGCTGCACCTGTTCGAAAGCTTCGGTTAGCGATTGCGCACTCTCGCAACGGTCAAACGTAGGCTAGGCTGCAAGACTCGGACATACATACCAATGTGTAGTTCCGAAACGGCTGGGATCGAGAGGCTGACGGTCGGGGCTTCTGCAAGCCGGAGTTGTGCCGCGGCTACCGCGACCTCTCGACACAAGTGTTACTGTACCGGTAGCTCGCAGGCTCCATCTTCGCCGACCTGGCACCCGAAAAGTTGCGTCGGCGTAAGGCTCATAGCCCAAGATGTAACCAGAATTCTAGGCACTATAGTATATATCTTTTGCCGACGCGCAACCGTCATCGCATTGGCTACTCATGGTTTCCAGCATCGGGCTACATAAAACGGCCGCACGCCCTGATCTAAAAACTCTCAGTAAAATTTGTGTACCCCGTTTTTCGCGAAACCGTTACGGAATATACTACTCGAGGCTGAATGAAGCTTTACGTTACCTCGAAAACGATTCGGTGCTTATTTTGCAATGTTCTGTCCATTTAATCTTGACAGCATTAATTGCAAATAATATTTTAAATACCGTAATTTTTCACCAATGCATTTGACGCTGGCGGTCGTAATTGCAATAGCCTAGGTGCGTATCACCAATTACTTAACATTTGATGCTCTGAGGAAACATTTCCGACACATCTCCCGGGTTCCCTCACATCATTTCTCCAGTCTTCCATCACCAGGCCGCGCACATCGTTTCCAGAGACCGTTAATGCGCATCGCGCTATTGTTTCCCAGTTTACACCCGCCCCTAGACCGTCCTCCCCACTATGGAGCCTGCAACCCCAGGTGCTTCTTTCAATACCCGGCATTACGAAGAAGGTCGAGTTACCGCCGACAAAACTAAAACAAGTAACTCTTGAATACTTCCATAGGCACCATGCAAACCGTTTGCACGTCTACACCGACGGCGCATTGAATGCCGTGAGTTCTTCGGGCTCCGCGGTCACCTCCGCAAGAACTGCAGAAATAAATGTTAGGAAAATTTCTCGGACTTATTCGACAACCGCACAGCTAGCCGCTCTTCGTGTTGAAATTATGCATATCAATAAGCAGAGCCCACAGCAGTGGTCAGTTTTCAGGATATAAAAGCAGCCCTGAAAGCCTTACAAGCACCTGTTCGCCGTGGAGTCCATGAGCAGATCGCCACGGAAATACGAGAACTTCAATACGCCATCAATAAAGGGCACGACATTATCTACCAATGGCTTCCAACACAACGCGGCGCAGCACGCAATCTTCTTGCGGAAGAGGTCGCGCGATGCGCCCCCACAGACGGCGATATTTATATATTGATCGCCTTTTCCATAGCAGACGCAGCGGGCAGGCTTCACACACTTGCGCGGGAGCTCACGCTCGCCTTGTGAAATTATGGCCAGTTTGCGAACTCCCGCTTAAAATCCCTGGGCACTGACTGGACCTCGGGCTTCCACCCGGCCTACCTTGAGATGAAACAACTTTGCTGTGCCGCCTGTGGGTTGGTGTAGCATTCACAAACTCTTATTTGTTTGTGACAGGTAAGGCGAATAACGTGCACCCTGCAGACGCAACGAAACCATAGGCCACATTCTTTGTGAGTGGCCCATATAGAGAGCGGAAAGACAGTGTTTCTGCCGTGAGCTGGAGAGTCAAGATTGACATCCACTGACTGAAATCAAGATTCTAGCCCACTGCCCGTGGCGATTGTCGGCGGTGAGGGCATCCCAGACACTGCTCCGCTTCATGAAAACGACGGGCCTCGTCGATAGGTTGTAAATGTGCTGTAATATGACGTGGTATGTCTACGACATGATGTGATCTGACATGATGTGGCTATGATGCGACTATACTGACTTCTCTCACCCATCACTTTTATGTCTAGTAATTCCTATCCCCAAGTGCAGTGTATGAAACCGATTTCTTTTACTGGTCAACCTCCCTGTCTTTCCTCCTCCTCCTTATCTTCCAGAGTTTACAGAGCACTAATTACGCGGCCTTCAGAGTTGACAATGGGATATAAGGAAAGAACAGCGCTGCCCCGATCACAGGTATAGAGGTCTTTACGCGGGAAGTATTTGCTCCAAGTTTCAGTGGTTCTGCTCCACGCCAACTATTTTTTGTGTGTGGGGGGGGGGGAGGGAGGGGGTAGAAGGAAGGCGTCAGGCGCATTTGGGGTTCTATCACTACCCTGCCAATAATAATTCAGGTTATCTTAGTTGATCGCTCGACGATCGAAACAGGTGGCGACCATCAGGAAACTGAAGGCTGAAAGCATGGTTCCCGGGAAAGCTTTTATGCTCTGTGCCAATAGAGCCGAATACTCCAGAGGTGTCGCATCGTAACTGCACTAGAATATTCAGAAGTACGTGCTAGTTCATACAGATCCCCAGTACTTATAAGGATGCATATCGAAGAGATTGTTGAAGTCATTGACATTACAAACAACGTTCGAAAATTTATATTAGTCCTTTTGCGCTAGGTTTCACAAGAGGATCGATTAAGAGAACACGACCTTCGATGGCTGCTAATAGAGAAACCCAGACAAGCTAACAGATGCATCAAGCCCTAAACTGCGGTTGCATCCGACTCCCGAAAGTTGACTCTCCTGAGAATAATGGTGAGCCAAATATATGCTAAGGGGTCGGCTCATGCCGTCAAATCTGAAGGCGGTAAATCTTTGTGGAATTGCTCCGACGACAGAGGTTGTAATGTCAACAGACGGCATCATCCGGGATATTGTGAGCGCACCGCGTGAACTTTCACCTCTTTCATCTGTATAGATTCATCAACATCATCATCATCATCACCGCTGAATGCTGCTTGGAGAGTCGCGCGCTGTGTGCCAGCTGGTTCTGAGAAAGCACAGACGTTTGTGCAAGTGCTGTCCCACAAGTGGCGGAGGTGCGATTCGTATTACCCACCTCTCGCTTTAGACCCACCTACCGTTCTCTCTGGAGCTCCGTTCAGGCCTTCGCTTGCGTCAACGGTCCTGTGCTATGGATAAGGGCAAGTGTGCTCGCTCACCCCCGGCGTCTCCTGCTCCTACTGCGGCTGCCCCTGCCTGGACAGTCACCTGCCGCCAGCGCGATCCCCGAATCTTTGCTGGCCTTCGCGGTGAAGATGTCGACGACTGGCTCGACCACTACAACATGGTCAGTACATTTAACCACTGAGATGACGTTTATAAAGTACTCAACGTTGTCTTCTACTTGGCTGACGTCGCCAAAACATGGTTCCTCAATCATGAGGACGACATCACTGACTGGCCTACATTCACGGACCAGCTAAAGAAAATTTTCGGCACTCCGACTGGTCGCTCAGAGCAGGCAAAGAAAAAACTTGAAGCTCGTCTCCAGCAGGCCGGCGTGTCCTATACGACGTATATCTAGGACGTTCTGGCCCCTTGTCGCCGTGTCGACGCTACTATGCCTGAATCTGAGTGTTCACCACTTAATTAAGGGCATCAACACTGCTGTTTTAATGCCTTCGTGGTTAAAAATCTGTCGTCCGTGTCTCCTCATGCCGCCTCATGCAAGACCCTAGGGATGGCGGCTCCCTCATCGAAGAAATTTGCGGTCCCTAATACGCACCATGATCCGAGAGAAGCTCTACGGCCTAACCAACCCCTCCGCTAAATCTCCAACTCTTCCGCCAGCAACGGTGAATTTGCGCATCATCATCAAAGGTGAACTGACGAATTTCAACGGCACTGTGGCACCTGCCCCACCTCCCATTGCCTCCCAACCTCCCTCGCCGCCTCCCATCGCCTCCCAACATCCCTTGCCAACCTATGCCGAGATTACTTCACGTCAACCCACCCCGCCTTCCCCGACTTGTTCGACACCCGTGTGCGGTCATGTCGCTGCTACTGCATCATATCCTACAGTGCACCGTCCTGTTACAGCCTGGCGCCCCTCCCGCCCTGTAATCTACTATTGTGGGATACGTGGTCACATTGCCCGTGTTTGTCGCCGCCGCCAGCAAGACGAGCAACGGGGTTATGCTTCCTATGAACGTGCCCGCGTGCGCCAGCCTGGTGATTCTACACTGCCTACTCAGACTTTTACCGGCGTTCTTCCTCTCCTCCGAATTCCTCCGTTGTTTCACGGCCCTCGCGTCTTTCCCGACGCCGATACCCTTTTTCGCCGCACGTCACCGCTTCGTCCTGCCACGCAACCCTTCCAACCTATAACGGAAAACTAACCGAAGCAGTTTTTGGAGGGAAAGCTGCTTCGAGTTCGAAATCTACAATTCCTCTTTGCGGCCGTCGAATATGTTAGTAGTGATTGTTAAAGGATTGTGCGTTGAGGCCCTCATCGACACCGGCGCCGCTTATTTCGTCATGGATTTCTCTCTGTGTTCTCGTCTGTGCAAAGTTCTATTGCCATACATCGGTCCGCCACTTCGTGGAGCTAATGGAACTCTTATAAAATCCACCGGTCAATGTACAGCACGTGTCCTCATCGATAACCAGCGGCATCATATTGAATTTATTGTGCTCCCCAAGTGCGTTCATCTCATGATCTTGGGGTGGGATTTCTTATCGTGGGCGTCCGCCCTCATCTCTTGCCGTGAGCGCCTTATTCACCTTTCGGACCCCGATATATTACCGCCTTTTGATTGTTCACCACCACACGTGTTCGCAGCAGTTGATTTCGTTTTGCCCACAGGACGAGAGCAGCTGATCATCGTGGCATTGGACTACCCTCTCGATGTTGAGGCCTTCGTTATGCCCGCTCCTCGGTGGACCTCCGATGGCCTAGCTCTTGTCTCGTGCCTCACCTCCTTCACCCGTGGTTGCGCGGTGGTTGTGGCCACCAATAAAAGTCTCCAGCCGTTCTTACTGCCCCGAGGAGCCACAGTTGGGTTTATTTTTGACTGCGATCCCGTTCCCCTGAACACACTTTCCAGCGCAACACCGCCTGCTGCCAAGCCTCTATTTCCGACATCCTCTGCTCTCGTAGCCGCCATCAGCCGTGACCTTACATCCGAGCAGTCCACAGGTCTGCTAGACGTCCTCTTGCGGCACCGAGAGTCTTTTGATGTGTGCGCCTCTGCGTTAGGGAAGACCTCCGTCACCTCTCATCGCATAGAGACGGACGGCTCTGCAATTGTTCGACGACGGCCGTATCGCGTTTCAGCAGCAGAACGCAAAGTAATTGAGGAGCAAGTTGCTGACATGCTTGCTCGAAATGTCATCCGGCCATCCACGAGCTCTTGGTCCTCACCTGTTGTTCTCGATCGAAACAAAGATGGCTCAGTCCGCTTCTTCGTGGGTTACCGGGCACATAACAAGATGACGCGCAAGGATGTTTACCCTTTGCCTCGTATTGATGACGCATTAGACTGTCTTCAAGGCGCTGAGTATTTCTCTAGTCTCGATCTCCGCTCGGGATACTGGCAAATTCCTATGCACGATGCAGGCAAGGACAAGACTGCCTTTTCTACCCCCGACGCTCTCTACGAATTTAGCGTGATACACTTCGGACTCTGCCATGCGCCGGCCACCTTTGAGCGCATGATTGATACCGTGCTTCGCGGCATGAAATGGAAAACATGCCTATGTTATCTCGACGACATCATTGTCTTCACGTCAAACGTCGCTCAGCCCTTACAGCGTCTCACTGAAATCCTCACGTCCCTTGCCCAGGCGGGGCTTCAGCTGAATACCAGGAAATGCCACTTTGCCAGTAAGGCCATCAAAGTAGTCGGCCATGTCGTCAGTAAGGCAGGAATCCAGCCTGATTCCGAAAAAATTGCGGCTGTCTTATTTTCCTCGGCCCCAATGTCAGAAAGATTTTCGCAGCTTCCTTGGCTTAGCCTCCTACTTCCGCCGTTTTATTCAGAACTTTGCAACAATTGCGGCCCCGTTACACAAGCTCGTGTCTTCCCAAGTGTTTTACACCTGGTCCACTGAATGTGAAGACGCCTTCAAAGCTCTCAAGCAGGCACTCACTTTCACTCCTGTGCTTCGCCATTTTGATGCTGACGCGCCCACCATATTTCACACAGACGCCAGTGGCCACGGTATTGGCGCGGTTCTCTTGCAACGCAACGCAGTGTCTGAAGAGAAAATCGTCGCATACGCCAGTCGTACGCTTACTGCAGCTGAGCGTAACTACACTATTACCGAGCAAGAGTACCTCGCCGTTGTTTGGTCGGTTCAAAAATTTCGACCTTATTTCTACGACCGCCACTCCATTGTCCCAGACCATCACGCACTCTGTTGGCTGTCATCGCTGAAGAACTTATCGGGTCGACTAGGTCGCTGGGTACTACGTCTTCAAGAATATACCTTCACCATTACTTATATATCTGGCCGAAAACACCTCGACGCTCACGTTCTCTCTCGCTGCCCATAGTTACCTACGGACGTGGCCCCACATACGGTCTCGTCTCCTTCCTGCCATCCGAGTCAGCCTTCTGCTGGCCACCTGAATGTTGCACCCATTGCTATAGCTCCACTCGAGAACAATGCTGATTTCTCGTCCCTGCAGCTGACTGATCCTTACTGCCGCACAATCATCGCTCGCCTCCGTGGAGAATCAGTTGTCCCAAACAGTCGCTTGCGCCGTCAGCTTCGTCGGTTCCGATTTCACCATGGAACACTTTACCGCGACGTTTATCACCCTAGAGGTCAACGCTGGGTACCCGTTGCCCCTCGCTCCCTTCGTTTTAAAATTATGGAAGCTTACCACCACTACCCCACTGCTGGACATTTAGACTACTTTAAAATCTACGACTGTATCAAGAGCCGCTACTTGTGGCCTGGGCTTTTTGCCAGCGTCTCCAAATACATTTCATCATGTCCGTCTTGCCAGCATCGCAAGCGTTCAACATGCCCTCATGCTGGCCTACTGTAACCTCTGCCGTGCCCACCTGTGCCTTTTGACACGGTCGCCGTTGACTTGTTTGGACCTCTCCCTTTGACGTCAGACGGCAACCGTTTTGTTGTCACTGCCATCGACCATCTAATGCGGTACGCTGAAACCGCACCTCTTCGCTCCGGTGCCGTCTCTGAAGTCGCCGATGCTTTCCTGCGTGCGATAGTTTTGCGTCATGGGGCTGCTCGTATTCTCATTAGCGACCGTGGAAAGACATTTCTTTCTCAAGTCCTTGAGGAAGTACTGCGCGCAGCCAACACCGTCCATAAGACTTCTTGCTACCACCCTCAGACCAACGGACTCACCGAGCGGTTCCATCGCACTTTGTCCGACATGATATCCATGTATAACGCTTCTGATCACCGGAACTGGGACGTTTTACCTTTCGTCACTTACGCCTACAATTCCGCTGTTCAGCGCACTACTGGTTATAGCCCTTTCTTTTAGTTCATGGCTGACAACCATCGACAGTATTCGACACTACTTTCTTCTCTGCTCCCTCTACGTCTGAATCTCTGGGCTAAGAGTTTGCCACTCGTATGGCCCAGTGTCGCCAACGTGCCCGTTTGAACACTGAAGATACTCAAAAAGAACGCAAAGCCCTGTATGATCAATTCCGTCGAACTCCATCCTTTTACCCCGGTGATGAAGTTCTCCTATGGACACCAATCTGCATTCTTGGCCTGTGTGAGAAGTTCCTGCATTGTTACATTGGCCCTTATACAGTACTCAAGAAACGTCTACGGTGAACTATCGCGTTATTCCCTCGCACACCGTCGCAGATCGACGTCGTCACTCCGAAGAGATCGCCCACGTCTCACGCATGAAGCCTTATGCCCGTCGTTCCTCATCCCTGTAATCAGCGACCAGGGTGGCCGCTCTCTTGTCGGGGAGATTTTTGCGAGCGTGACCTTGTTCATGTTGTTTTTCGTTGCGGCGCACTCGTCAAATGCCAGTGTTGTGCATTTGACTCTTTTACCCAGCCTGAGGATGGCTTTATAGTTTTCTTGACACCGGAAGGAAAGTGGGATTGCTGCCGGCCGAGCAATGGCTTCGTTATATTGAGCGAATAAAAAACATTCATTTATAGGAAGGGAAAGGCGCGGTAACTGTCTCACTTGTTTTCTGTCGACACCTCAACCGCGCCGTAAAGGAAGGGGGCGAAGGTGGGAGTGAAAGGGGAAAGAGAGAAAGAGGAGAGAAAGAGGAGCCGTAGTGGAGGGCTACGGAGTAATTTCGACCACCTGGGGAGGAGGAGGAGGAGGAAGAACATTTATTTCTGCCGAATATGGCGCGGCGGCTGGCGATTTTTAACGTGTGCTGACATCGCACAGCACACGGACACCTCTTCATTTTTGCCTTCATGGAAGCGTGTGTCTCTGACACATCTGAACATCGATCGCTCTCACTCAGCGGAGAGTCTGATTTATTTATAGGAAGGGAAAGGCGTGGTAACTGTCTTACTTGATCTCTGTGGAAACCGCAACGCGCCGTAAGGGAAGGGAGGAAGATGGGAGTGAAAGTGGATAGAGAGAAAGAGGAGCCGTAGTGGAGCTACGGAGTAATTTAGACCACCTGGGGATCTTTACCGTGCGCTGACATCGCACAGCACACTATGCCTCTTCGTTTCGCCTCCATCGAAACGCAGCCGCCGAGGTCGGGTTTGACCCCTAATACTCCGGCACAGCAGTCGGGCGTCTTACCACTGCACCACCCCGGCGGGGCATGGCAATCTTTAACATGCGCTGACATCGCACAGTAGAGGCAGACGGGGAGGGGGGGGGGGCTGCATGCTCCTGGCGCTACGGGGCTGGGACTAGTAGGTCACCGCCGCCTAATTGTGGCGGGGGCTAGCCTGCCACCGGCGTTTTGTATCTGTTGTAGGCCGTCATTGGACCCGCCACCGCTTCGGTGGTGGACGACGGCTGTTTCGACGCGCTTCTTTCTCCCCCTATTCTTTTTCTTTATTCTGTTTTCCTTTTTACCCGCACGAGGCAGCTAAGGTAGCTTTGCTACACAGCCAGTAGCAGGCCCGCGCATTTTTGTTTCTTTCTTCCTTAGTCACAACAACAGAGCACAAACACGCGGACGCCTTGGCTGTTCGTGGCCCTACAGGGCTTAGACTGGTAGGTCAACGCCGCTTGCAAGGGGGCTAACTTGCCACTGAATTTTATTGCAAAGCAATACTACGCCGGGTTTCGAGACTTCAGCGTAGCGTGGCCCGGTAGTTACGCTTTACACCACGTGACTACGGACGTTATACCAGCGCGAGAGCTGGGCTACCAAGTAGGCAGTTGCTCATGCCCTTCACAGACAATATAACGAGGACCAAGAGGTGGTCTACGTGGACGCAGCAGAATATATGTCAGGCTCCCGTATGGTCCTGGCTGTAGCCGACAATCAAGCAAAGTTGCTTACTTTCAGCTCTATAATCACCAATTCTACCACAGAGGCAGAGGAGGTGGCCATGACGCTTGCTCTCATCTCTACATCTGCCACAAAATTATCTCTGACTCCAAATCTGCAATTCTAAATATGCCAACGGCTATATATCCCACATCGCTGCTCGCATATTACGCTTCTGGCAGCCCCGGCACCCCATAAGCCTCATTTGCACTCCAGCACATGCCAGCCTCCCTGGCAACGAAGAGGTTAATTCCCTAGCCAGAGGTCTTACATTCCGGGCTAGTGAAACGGAGCCCTCTCTACAGGCCGGGGAGCGCCTTCTCTCTTTCCGTGATATTCTCTTGTACTACCGTGACAAACGAAGGGAATCTACACCCCCAGCCCCATCTCTCACCATAGCGCAGGCCGTACACTGGTGAAGCTTGCAGACTCGGATCGCTCCATACCCTACGCTTCTACATGTCCGATACCCAGACCAGTTTTCCTCATCATGCAGACTCTGAGGCAATCCAGGACACTTCATACACATCCTTCTTACATGCCCCACCTTTCCTCATCCCCCATTACCGAACGTCGCAGAGTCCTACTAGGAGACTCTCATGAAGAGCACTTCAAGTCAAGAACAACGGAAGATTATCTCCAGTGCTATGAGGAGGATTGCTCTTCAAGGACTTTCTTTTGCTTTATAATGGTGTCTCCCACATAGTAAGGGAGCACCCAAATGCCATGCAGGGGGCTTCGCCCCCACTGCTTGTTCAATCAATAAAATGTTTCAACCACCACCACCTCCGCTGCCTCATGCGAACAGAAGAGAAAATAAAGAAAAAAGAAAAAAATAAGAGGGAGAGAAAGACGCGCGCCGCAACAACAGCCGTCGTCTACCACCGAAGCAGTGGCGGGTGCAATGACGGCCTACAACAGATAAAATTCGGTGGCTGGCTAGCCGCCGCCGCCGCTAACGGCGTTGACCTACCATCCCAGCCCTGTAAGAGCAGGAACAGCCAACCTTCACCACCTAGCGCAGCGTGGTCGTTCTCCCAGTTCGCGCTTCTCCCACTAGGTGCGCTGTGGTCTAACAGGTGGTGTGGCCAGGTGGCTTAAAAGCAGAAAAGTGACATAGTGTCAGTAATGTAGAAGCAAAAAATCAATAAATAGAATGATGGTATAGTTAACCAATCTAAAACAATAATTAGGTTATAGGGAGAAACTGAGCATCATAGCTACTGCTACCACCCCGTTTCAAAGGGGACGCTCCTATACTCCATCCATCTATCCAGCCATTTTGTTGTCTTCCACTGGAGACATTTCACCTCTCTTCTCTCTTCGGCTGCGCTGTACAAAGCATTCAATGTCAGCACTTGTAAGACAGTTCGTCATGCTGTCTGAGAAGCAGAGGGAGAAGGCTTCTTGCCCGTGTGAAGCCAGGAAGCGAAAGCGAGCTACGGAGACAGAGGAACAGCTTGAAGAGCATCTAGCCAGACGTCGTACTCAAGAAGCGGCTCGGCTAGGGTGGCTCTAGCCACCCTAGCTCGGCGAATGCGTGCGTTTTTTCAAGCCACCGAAGCAGTTTATAGTGCCTAGAATATAGTTGCTTTCGCAATTTCATAGGCTTGACTGCAGCTAAGCCACTGGATTTGTATCTGTTGTAGGCCATCATTGCACCCGCCACCGCTTCGGTGGTGGACGACGGCTGTTTCGACGCGCGTCTTTCTCTCCCTATTCTCTTTCTTTCTTTCTTCTCTGTTTTCCTTTTTGTCCGCACGAGGCAGTGGAGATAGCTTGTCTAGAGAGCCAGTAACAGGCCCACGCATTTTAGTTTATTTCTTGCTCAAGTCGCAACAACACAGCACAGCACGCGGACGCCGGGGACGTTCCTGGCCCTACAGGGCTGAGACTGGTGGGTCAACGGCGCTTGCGGTGGTGGCTAGTCTGCCACCGAATTTTTATCTGTTGCAGTCCGTCATTGCACCCGCCACCGCTTAGGTTGTGGACGACGGCTTTTGAGGCAGGCGTCTTTCTCTCTCTCTCTTTTTATCTTCTCTACTTTTTCCTGTCCGCATGCGGCAGTGCCAGGGGAGGTGGTGAATTGGGGCAGTTCCTGGCCCTACAGGGCTGGGACGGTAGGTCAACGCCGCTTGCGGCGGGGGCTAGCCAGCCACTGATATTGATCTTTTGTAGGCCATCATTGCTCCAGCCATGGCTTTGGTGGTGGTGGACGATGGTTGTTGTTGCGGCGCGCGTCTTTCTCTCCCTCTTCGTTTTTCTTGTCTATTTTCTCTTTTGTCCGGACGAGTCAGCGGAGGTGGCTCAGATACAGAGCCAGTAGCAGGCCCGTGCATTTTCGTTTCCTTCTTCCTACAGCCACAACATCTCTTCGATGCCAGCGCACGTTAAAGATAGTAGTAATTGGTTCACAAGAAGGGAAATGCACAATATCTGTCACAATTGTTTTTGTGGACACCTTACTCGCGGCATGAGGAAGGCAGGAAGGTGGGAGTGAAAGTGTAAAGAGAGAAAGAGGAGCCGTAGTGTGGGGCTATGGAGTAATTTCGACCACCTGGGGATTTTTACCGTGCGCTGATATCGCACAGCACACTGACGCCTCTTTGTTACGATTCGCCGATTCGTTTCGTTAAAGATCACCAGATGGTCGACATTACTCCGCAGCCCTTCACCACGGTTCCTCTTTCTCTCCACTTTCACTCCCACCTTCCTACTTTCGCTTACGGGGTGGGTATGCAGATTATGCTTTGTAGTGTGAATACCATGCGGATAAATGAGCAGGCTTAATCGCTCCGGCTGTAATTAGCAGCCTAAAACTGCTCTTTAATACGCTCTTGCATTTATACGTAATGATGTAAAAGATATGCGCAGAAGGTGTGCATAAATCTTGTCATGTCCTCTGGTGATATCAATCAGTATATCTCATGCGAATTAGACCAAAATCGGTGTCCAATCTAGTTTGAGTATAGCCAACTCACTGGTGAGTCCCAAACTCAGGTTGGCGAGCCCCACAATGTCGCCTACCAGACCTCTGCAATTCAATTGCCTCTAAATTTAACCAAAATTGGCGTCCTACGTATTTTGAGCATGGTCATTTTAGTGAAAAGTAAAGCGGCTAAAAGTTCTTTCAATGAGAGCTGCAAATGCGCCAGTAAAACAACTGACATGCGCGTCGCTGTTTCAAACATTAAATTACGTATTTATGTCTCATTACTTGCAAAGCAAATTACCTTTATATGACCCTTCTAAAAGTCATATATTTCATAAGCAGCAGTCCACGGTGTTGGATGTATTGCAAAATTTTACAGCCAGTGTGCCCATAATATATAGCATGCAGATTTACCTTTTCATCTCGAAATAAATTTGCTTCGCAACAGAAACTTCACTTTATTTTATTGCGCTTTCAACCTATTATAACATAAAGCTCGAGGCACGCATGGGCAAGTGCAACAAGAAAAACGAAGCCTCGGAACGTCCATACGCGTTTAGAGAGAGAAAATAAACCTTAGAGAAAGTGCATTTCATGCGTTGAACTTATTTTTAAGTCAGAGATTTGGCCCAAAAGAACAGGCTAGCTCTTGCACCATGCAGCATCAGCTTCATTACATCAGACTCCATTTGAAAACCGTAAGCAGCTTATGCATGGGACCACTTTGACCGCCTTTAAGCCACAATAAAACTGATCTACTCATGCATAGGATGACATTGCTTTTTTACACTGGTGTTTTCTTCTTAGTGTTCAGTTTCGCCGTTTAACTCAATGGGAAGCAACCAATGAGGAAAAAAAGGTTGCGGGGCTTTACCGTTGAGAGAGCGGAATTAGCCGGCCGCATGCAGGTTTCATTAGAAAAGAAGAAGAGGACGCTTTGCCATGGCTGCGGGTCGCTACGTCCCCTACGGCACTCAATCTGTAGCAAATGGCAGGACAAGACCATCAATCCAAGCAAACAAGGAACACTTCCAGTCTGCGCCATTGCTGCCCAGCCATCGGCCACTTCAGGAACGGGCAGATCCGACCCGGGTCCTATCAGACCTTATCTCGGCCCAGCTCACCAAGTCACCATGGACAGCCACGGTCAGATCAGAGCTACGTGGTGTAACAATGCTACCGAAGGTGCCTCAGCAATCACCTGCGCATAACCTCACACCACGAGGCCCTTCGCTTCTCAAGGGGCGATATAAAATGGTACCAAAGGCCTCGATGTGGCACCGCAAGAGGAAGGTGATGCGCCTGTCGCGTAGATCCAGGCGAAGATCTCCGCCTCCTCGGCCAACTCGGCGGTCGAAGAAAATTCGCGAAAGCTCTTCTGCGGACAGCGAAGTTATTGAATCATCGGAATCCCTCTTAACACCAGCGACAAAGAAAACTCTTTCTCCGGCAAGGTCATACAAGGGGCGTGACAAAATGTTTTTAACCTCAACAGCGGACAGAAAGCGGAGGAGCGGCCTTCCGCTTATTGACTCCAACGCTTCGCGGAAGTTGATTGCTGAAAGAGTGAACGCCGTGAAGACTCAGTCACCCTCAACCAGTCCCAGTGCACAAGTGCCTGTTTGCTCTCTCCCCCAGCCACTTTTGTATAAAACTTCTGACACTGCTCGTACCAGGCGTGACGGCCACACGTTACCCCATGCTCTAGACCTACATCCTGGCTTCAAATCATCAAAGTTGCTCCCTCTTCCAGCCGCTACTATACCTCCCGAACCTACGGCTGCGGTGGCTGTGCTTCCAACCACAGCATTCTACGGGAGCAGTCAAGGACCTGGATACCGTCACATCCACGACCAAACGGAAAGGAAGTCATTGCCATCAACTTACATGACAAGCGCCTACATTGGTACGGCGGGTTCCAGAATAGGCTTCGGTGTACCACTAAATGGTGACGAATCAGCTGCGCGTGTGTCAAACCAACCAGAAGCAAGTCGGGACGAAGCTTACGTAGTGAACATCGAGAAACGTGAACTGCATGCCGACCGACGCGCCAGCAGCTCTTCCTATGATATTAGCAGCCGCTGCAGCGAGCTTAAGATCGACGCAGCCAGACCGGGAAAAATGACTTCCAGAGTAATTCTTGTTATATGCCTCTGTGTGGCCGCTATTCTGACCTTCTCAGCTTTTTACGCTGTCACCGATGCCATCTTGAGTGCACATGACATGACCAGCAACAACCTAGACCCTGTGACAGTTCGACCTGAGGCGGAAAATTTGCGCCATCTTACAACTCGTCTGCCGACTTATCAGCACGGCTTGTTGGACCTCAATTGGATAGGAATGCCTGGAAACAATACACTATTTTACCGTTATGTTAGGACCACTGCAGATCAGAATGAGACGCTGTTAAACGCAACTGCCGCAGTAGAGTTTACCTAACACTGAGTGCGAGAGATAAACCTGTACATTTTTTTACGCTGCTCATTTGCAGATATTTTGGCATCGGGGATATTTATCTGAAATTTGGTACTGAAATTAAAAATATTTTTCAGGCCAGTTCCTAATTTTTTTAAAGATAAAAAAGAATTTTGTCATTTTCAAGGGTATACACTCCAGTTGCATGATTTAATTTCGTTAAAGAAAGCAAGGAAAAATTTTTATTCCTCGTGTGAAAGTGACATAAAGGTACCTACATAAGGCCTGAGACAGGCCTTGGTGTAATTTGTTTCTAAAATTCGGTTGTTGGTTTTCACTTTTCTCCGTCTAGCCCCTTAAAACTCTCTGCTACCTAAATAAAATGTTTAAATAAGACAGCTCTCCATACTTTTGTGATTGTTTGCATGTTAGCACTATTCAATTGAAACCAGAGTTTAGAATTGAATAACACAATCTGCTTGGCTTGTTTCTTGCGCGAAGCATCGCGAACACAATCAGGAACAAATGCAAATAGGATACAGTACTGTCGTACCCGCAGTGTTTAGTGTGCCTCTTTTCTGAACAGGGGATGCACTTTCCACGTAGTACAACGTGCCGATAACGAACATTGGCGACTAAAGCTCGAGTCTACGCAAGCTTCTGCACAAGGATGCGTGCGTGTTTTGACGCAGCGAGTTAAGATTATACCGGTAACCTGTTTGTTCACAAAAAAAACATACGCGACTCCTTTCACGCGAGATGGCCTTGCTGCGTACTACATATATGTGTTACATGCAGAGCTGTGCAGCAAGGTGCAAAATGTTCATTTCAGTCCTAACGGAGTTAAAAATGTGGAAACTTTGGCTTGGCGGTTCAGACATAAAGCCATCGTTGTAGCGCAACACACGACGTATATCCGTTCTTATCATGGGTTGCGCAACAACGAACAGTGTAGATCTAGCAGATTTCTTTTCCGGTCAGGATAGGCAGCTGAGCCCGTTCATACTTGACTCTTGGCATAAACTTTGGGAACCTTCTACGCCTTTAGGATATGACGAAACGGAGTTATTGGCTTTCACATGTTGGCTCCCTCTGCCAATCGTCGTTTGAATCTATTTCCTTTGCTCCTGGCCCAATCAGCAGTCTTATAATAGGTATCTATAGTCTCATACTTTCTCGTTACCATGCAGTCAGAAGATAACTTCTCATTTCAAAGACCGCTGGCGAAAGTAATAATCCCCGCTCTAAACAACTGGTACGAAGGAGCCTGCGTAGGACAGGGGTGTCCTCTCCAGCGTGTTATGCGAGAGTCCTAGAACAATGGATTCCGATGACACCATCCGCCGCAGTCCGAGTTCACACCGCTAGCCATTTCAGGCATGTGATGTGCATGGCCTAGTGGTGCATAACGATCCGACGACCAATCGTTGGACGCTTGTGTCACTTAACAACTACAACCTAACGTAATTTTTCGCTCAGGAGGTTTACCTCCGATGCAGGACGTCTTTAGAAGCCTTGCTTATTAATGCTTCAGCGTTACAACAGCTCACATGAATGCTGCCAGTGCTGCCCCTTTTTTACCCCCCCCCCCCCCCCCCCCGTGCTAATGGCTAGAAGTATTTCGAAGATTCTTCCCTTGTTTTGAAGTACTGTCTCGTGTTAAATCCAAGTGTGTTTTTGTGGCGTTCATCTCAGTTTTTTTCCTTAGATCCCAGATGAAAATTCAGCTCAGTTTTTTCCTTAGTCCAGTCAGAGCATAGCACAAAGCATCTCATCTGTTCTGGATTTCTTCACTTAACTGAAGAATGATGTTGCCAAAACCGAGCCTGGCTTTGCTGAACATTATATTATCAGTTGATATTAGTTACCAGAGCTAATCTTCTCCGATTCTCCGAGATCAAACTGACGATGAGCATGAATTTAATAAATAAGCCTGCGTGAAGCATAGGTCTAAAAACGGTTTGATAACACATTAGCCGTAATTATTACTGCTTACTAAGTTCAAACCAACTTCACGACCCCCCCCCCCCCACCCCCCCCCCACGAAACGATACTATTAGTTCACAACGAAGAAGCATACCTTTTAACAGGACAAGAAAGGCGACGGCAGGACGGAGCTACTTGGCCAGATGTAGATGTAGCTGTGCCCTGTCCACGTCTCCCTTGTTCTTTTAAAAAAGCTACGTTTTTTAGTTGAACTAATGTCTGACCAACGGGGCCCACATTATGCTCTTTTAAACATTCTGAATGCAAAAGCCAAATTTTGATCCATGCAAAAAGATGAAGCTACATTATGGTGAGGCACATGAATTAAATAGGACTCAAATAACTGCCATGCGCAATCTCCGCCGCCTTTCCCCATGGAGCCAGTTTTCTCATTTCATCAGGGAGAGCGAAGAGAAGTGCACAGTGTAAATGGGTGCTTTGTTCTGTTCTCACCAACATCCCGTCCGTAAGGTGTAGCTGTGACGGAAAGTCTGGGGGAAGAAGATTCATACTTTAAAAGAGTGCGTTGTTGGGCGAGTCGGTCAGACATATCTTCAAGGGTATACCGCGCACGACAAAAACAAGGACAGAAAGGTACGACAACACG